>NW_026712417.1:1697599-2100152 GCF_030504385.1 Musca domestica | reverse complement strand
ACAGATAAATCTTGTGAGCAAAAAACTTGAGAAATTTTAAAAAAAATCGGAAAAAATACTGCTTTAATGAAACAGTTATTGGGGCAATACGAAAAGGTAGACCTGGGGCTGGATTCTTGTTCTATGAAAATATGAAAGTGGACCGAACCATGCCCAACTGCTGAGAACGGAGGTTCTTGGGGCCCTCTCACACTGGTTCGTACGGCAGCGATATTCTCGGCCGATCGCCTTGGCGACTTTTATATGGCCTTTTCGGATTAGAAAGAGCCTTACCATTCGAAATTGTTCGTATAAACGCTTAATGGTGTTCTTAGAGGCGCACTTCTCACATTTTTTAATGTTTTAAAAGCACGTGAGTTTTTACAATTGACTTCTTCTTTTGAATGTAAATTTCAACTATTCAGAGAGCTCGCGTGGCGTGTATTGTTCATGGTAAAAATCTGCTTGGACTGACGCTTCAAACGCGGTATTTCATTAGCGATGTGACATCTCTGTCAAAAGTATGGCGTTGTCAGATGGGTCCGTCGATATGGGCAACCCTGTACAGAGGCATTGTGTCTTACCGATATTCATAAAAACTCATCCTATTTGAGCTAATATTACACTTTTTAGGCAGAAAAAAGGGTCATCTAATGAGGATATATATGGAAGCATATTCAAATCTGAACCGATCTCCATAAATGTAGGAGATGTATTGTCTATGCTGTACCCCATAGGTGGCACTAAATATAGCCGTTGTGGAGAGCGATTGGACTTAAATAGAAATCGGATGAAATATATATATGGGACCTATAGGTATATCTTAACCGATTTTCACCAAATTTTATACACTTTCTTCCAGGATGAATTCGTTCCTATGTGCTAAAATCCATTCAATTCGAGCTTACAGGTTGAGTATTAAAAAAAAAAAAAAGAAACAAAGTCAAACGCCATAATTTTTACATTTGTTTTTTAAATTTTATTGAATGAAAGCTAAAAATGTCGGAAATAGCATCAAATTTTAGAATACGTTTAGATTTGTTCGAATTGGTCACTTTTTGGCACGAATTATGGCCTGCCCGAATGTTGCTCGGCGGTATTTTGGTCCATTCCCGGCAAAGCGCTTGCTTGAGGTGATCGACACTTTGGTATTTTTTAGTGCAAACCTTGCTTTCCAAAAAACTCCAGACACAATAGTATCCGCAGATTTTGGTGGTCATTTTGTAACCATTGTTGGATGTCCTGTGCTGAGTGCGATGCTGCTGAGTTCTGTTGAAATGTCAAGGTCTACAGCCAAAATGTTTGCGTGCCCAAGGCTTTAATACACCCTCCAGAATATTTTCGCGATAATATTCGGCATTTATTCTGATGTCACGGTCGATTAAAACGAGTGGAGAGCAGCCATCGGCTTTTAGTACGGTCCACACATCACCATGGCTGGCGCTTGAATTCTGGTGGCCAACCGAAGGTGCACATTTTTCAGATTATCTCTTTGGCAAGTAAACACGATAATTTTGTTTGTTTACAAACTGCTGGACAGCGAATGTTTTCTCATCGAGAAAACCAAATTCGTCAGTTCACCACTTTCAGCCACGCAAGGCAACTCTTTAGCTCTTTGAGTCTATTTTCTTTCTTTTGAGGTGTTCTTACACTTTTTGGAATTTCAATGGCTTTACCCCGAGCGCATTTCTAATATTTGCCGATATGTTCAGCTCACGAGCCATATTTCGGCCACGATCAAGTTGCTTCTTTACTTTTCGGACCATTTCTGCTGATGTTGCTGTTTTCTTCCGCTCATTTTTGACGTCGGGCTATCGATGATACGAGACACAAAAGATTTATTCACATTTAAATGCTGGAGTGCTAGCCAGCGTTAGCCGCGAAGATTTTTCGGAATTTTGGTGTTGTGAGATGGCTATGGATGGGCTAGTTGAGTGTGGTGTCGATATCACACAATCTCGCTTGAATTCCATTACGAATAACTTTTTTTCCTGGAAAATTCTCACCAAAATGCTTTTGTACGCTTGTAAACAGTAAAAAGAGCTGTCACTGGAATAATTTTAACAGCTGTCGAACGAGTGGCTTGAAAATGACAGCAGTCTGAAGTTGGATGCAGTTTTTTCATCTCATCCTGTATGTTAACTACTTTGTGCCAGGCGATCTCATCCTGCAAGAAATAATGTAAATTATGTTATTTAACTACTTCAAGTATTATTTTGTGATTACATTGGTGTTATATTTTCAAGACAAAGTTTTTAGGGACTTATTAATCTACCGTTAATTAATTCTCAGCACGAGGTCTTCAAATATTCATAATTATCGCCAGGCATTCACTTATTAACACTATCGATGTTCGTTTAAATATTATTGATTGCCAAGGACATTTTATGTGTTATTTGGTAATGAAAAATGATTACCACGACAATTATAGTTTCCTGTCTCTTTAATAATAGCCACATCGCATCACACACGCACACATACCCACCTAGTGATGTTCCAGCAATTTTAACCACAATTAATTTATTTAATGTTTGTTGCGTTCGTTTTTTTTTTTTTTGGTATTGTAATGTCTTGTAAAATGTCAATCATAATAATAGACTATACACTCGAAAAAATATTTAGCTTTTTTTAGAATTAGTAGTGTTTGTCTGGTTGAGTGGTGTGTTGTGGTTGTGAGATTATTCGTCATTGTCTTGCTTTTGGAAAATCTATATTTATAAAAGAGTAAAGTAATTGACTGACTTAACGATTCATCAACGTCAGACGAAACGGCTGAAGCTATAATCATCAAATTTTGTGTAAGGGTCACACTAGGTCCGAAGGTTGTTTTCTTTTTCAAAATTCCTACTAGAACTGTATAAAGAGTATTAAAAGGTATAAAATATGGTACCCTTTGTATTTGACGAACAAGTAAGCTTCAACTCTTAAATGTAGAATGAGGGTCAATGATGGAGTGTATGATGGGTGTACCAAAGGGTTTTTGTAAATTCGCACTATAATTGTACAAAAAGTGCTAAAATATAACATTTTGTACCATTTCGTTTCATGTATCTAATAACTTGAAATTCCGAATGGGAATCAAGTTTGAGGAGTAAGTTCGGTAGTAAGAAGGTAGTTTTAGAAATGGGTACACATATATACGAAATGTAATAAAAGGTACTAAATTTGGTACAATTTGAATTTGGAGGAAGGGATGGAATCTTGAGATTTTAAATCAACATTACTCTTCGAGTGTAGGATTGGGATATGGAGGAAATTTTCGAAATTTGTACTTATGTGCGCGGGAAGTACTAAATGGTACTATATTCAAGTGATACGATTGAGTGAACGGATAGAGCTGGAATGATGAATTTTGGAAATAAGTTTACTATAATATTAAAGAACTGAGGTACGTAGGTAGTTTTAGAGGTTTGTACTTATGGTACACTAAATTTGGTACAATATCCCGGCAGAGTTGGTATGCTGAAATTTGGATATAAAATTACTATTGCATTGTAGGATTAGGGTATGTAGGAAGTCTTGAAAGGTTGTACTTGTGTGCACTAAATTTGGTACAATTTAAGACTTGGCAGAACCGGCTGAGTTGGAATGCTAAAATTTGAAAATAAGATTCCATTTGGATTGTATATGATGTAGGTAATTATGGAAATATGTACCAATTGGTACTAAATGGTTCTAAATTTGGATTTGGGTGAACCAATAGAGATGGAATCCTGAAATTTGGATATAAGACTAGAGGTGAAGTGTAGGATTGGGATATGTAGGTAGTTTTGGAAATTTGGATTTAGGTGAACCGATAGGGCTGGAGTTTTGAAATTTCAATTGGATTGTATGATGCCGGTTGTTATGGAAATGTGTACTAAATGGTGCTACATTTGGTACGAATTGGAATTGTTGGGATCCGATAAAGCTGGAATTGTGAAATGTGGATAAAAGATTGCTGTCAGAGTGTAAATTTGGTACAGTTTGGATTTAGGTGAACCGATCCTGAAGTTAGGAAAGAAGATTTCTATTGGATTGTGTGATGTAGGTTGTTATGGAAATGTGTACTAATGGAACTAAATTTGAATTTCAGTGATCCGATAGAGCTGGAATTCTGAAATTTAGAAAGAAGATTTATATGGAATTCTATGATTGAGGCATGGATGTAGATTTTATACCCTCATTCCATTTGTAACTCATCGAAATAATAATTTTACACATAACAAAGTATATATTCTTGATCAGCGTAAAATTCTAAGACGATAATAAGCCTTGTCCGTCCATCTATCCGTCTGTTGTAATCACGCGAGAATCAAAAAGAAATAAGATAAAAGAAACAAGATAAGAAGCTAAAATACAGCACAGATCAGCTTTTATCTGCAGGAGGTCAAGTTCGAAGATGGGCTTTATCGATGTACGATATCGTATAGTCCACATATAATGGTACCCCACGATTTTTGGTATTTGGATGATTTAGCCATACTTTTCAATGGAATTGTTCGAAATTCTGCACAAAAAGTTCCTTCGCTGTATTTCAACCCCTGGAGTAGAATTGTCAATATAGGTCCACGATATGGTTAGCCTCCATATAACGGTACCCTCTGATTTTCGGTATTTTGACGATTTAAGCGACATTAATTAATTAATTAAAGAATTGTCTTTATAGGTCCTCAATTTCGAATAGCTTCCACCCGATATTCGCTATTTGATAATGGCGACATTTTTTTAACAGAATTATTTCAATTTTCGTATTTAAAGTTCGTAATGGGTGCTATAGCCTATGAAATTGCGTCCAAATCTTCGTATAACCCTCATATACAGATACCTCTTGATGTTCGGTATTTTGATGATTTCATGAACATCATTCAACGGAATTGTTTCATATTTCGTATTTGAAGCTCGTATAGGTACTACAACCTATGACAGAAAATTGTCTATGGGGATCCACGCCATAATAAGGTCCACATTTAGCGGCACCTATCTTCATTTAGTATTTTGATGATATTAGCAACATTATTCACGGGTTTAATTATTTCCAGTTTGATGATATCAGAGACATTTTTTCCGGAATTATTTCAAATATTGTATTTACAGTTCGTAATGGTACTACAGCTTATGACAAAAATTGGATATTCAGGTTCACGTCTTGGCACTATAGCCCCCATATAACTGGTTTCCTTTGAGCGGTGTTTTTGAGACGGATTTTTTTTTGAAATTTTCCATGTTCGTTAAAAATAGTGGAGGGTATTAAAAGTATTTGTACTTATGTGTACTAAATTTGGTACAATTTAGATTTGTGTGAACCGATATAACTGGAATCCTCAAATTTGATATGGAGGTCTCTGTTAGTATCTGGAACCGAAATATGGGAGAGATTTTAAAAATGTGCTGCAATGGTTCGAAATGTACTAAATAGTACTAAATTTGGTATTGGGTGAAGGGATAGGGTTGGAACCCTCAAATATAGAGGTTTTTGGAAATGTGTACAATAATAGTACAAATGTACTAAATAGTACCAAATTTGGTATTGGGCAAAGGAATAGAGCTTAAATCTTCAAATTTGATATAGAAGACACTGATGGTGTCTTATGTTAAGATTTGGAGGTGTTTTTAGAAATGTGTACAATAATATTCCCAAAAATGAGCTAAGTTGTACTAAATTGGCATTTTGGTGAAGGGATAGAGTTTGGACCCCAAAATTTTATTTAAATGTCACTGTTGGTATCTGATGTTGAGATATGGAGGTAGTTTCGGAAATGTGTCCTATATTTGTACGAAAAGTATTAAATGGTACTAAATTTGGTATTGGGTGAAGTGATTGGGCTGGAATCCTCAAATTTGATATTGATGCCTCTGTTGGTATCGGAAAATGAGATTGGAGGCGGTTTTGGAAATACGTGCTATATTTCAACTAAAAGGACTAAATGGTACTAAATTTAGTATTTAGTGAAAGGATAGGGCTGGTACCCTCAAAATTTGACATTGAGATTTGAGGTGGTTTTGGAAATGTTACTAAATTTGTTATTGGATTAAGGTCATTACTAGTTTCAAGGGTTTACATGTGAAGATGATGAAAATTCCAAAATGAACGTTTTTGAACACTTTTTGGCGTAAAAAATAAACAATTTCCTATAATTCTTTCCGCAACAGGAAAAACTTGAATAATACGTAAGACCCTGAAAATCTGAAAAAATTAGTACGATGTAGAAGTTTTGATTACAAATTTTGTCAAACTGAACAAATTGTGCATTTTGACTACTCAAAAGGTGTAACAGGAACGAATCTAAAACTTTAAGGAGGACTTTTCGCTGAAAGTTTTGGGGAAAGAGAAAGCCACTCAGGCTTTTAAAGACAACGACAACGACTGTTTGCAGCAGTGCCCGCTAACTTCACTCTAGGTTGTGGTTCGATCCTCCTTTCCACCCCAAACAAGTTGTCCATCCCTGATAATAAAATTTAACTGAAGCCTTGCTAGAACATAAATCTCTATTTTTTCGAGCTTAAATCAAGTTTATTCATAACTTATAGGTAACATCGCTTATATCTCTATCTAGGCATGTATCTACAGCTAGTTTAACACAACAGAAAAAAAAACATATATATCTGCAGGAGCACATTTGTAATGTAAGGCCGGCCGCATTGTGACAGCAAACAAATCTCTACACAACCACACCGATGGACATACGAACAAATTTATTAACATTTAATTATTCATTAGGTCTGGGAGGCGATTCATCCGTGGCAGTGGGTGTATGGGAGCGTTTTTCTCTTTAACATTTGGTTCTGTTTCTGTTTGTCCTGTCGATAGCAGAACGTCGATAACCCAGCCTAGCCTGGAGCGAGGAAGCCTTTGAACGTGCCCCGCATGCATGACATGCCTGTACATGACTTTGAATATGGCGAAAACGTTTTATGTCGTGACGTGAAATGGCCGCCGGATGGCCGGATGCCGGACATCGTGGACTGCGTGGTCGTGGTCTAATGGCAGTCTATTGGCCTAATGTTAAATTGACACCATGGCTGCTAAATTAGTGTCGAAGGTGTTTTCGACATTTTAGTCGACATTTCAGTGTCCCGGCCAGAAGAACTGCACAGGATTCAAACAAGTGCCAGTACAACAAGTTCGATGTAAGTGTTCAGTGTGACTCTGGCAGTGCGACTCATGGAGAGAATTGTGTGTGGCGCTGTGTGAATTATTAACTTGTTTATCACTGTGTGTGTGCGTTTGTGAATGTTCGTGTGGTTTTTGATGAAAAATTACCGACGACGCAATTCAAATAACTAATCTAATAGATGTTGATCTTATGAATTGCAAATAGGAATTGGACAAGAAAACAACAACAACAACAAAGAATTGTAACAAGGAAATTGGACATTTGGTTTTGTGTCCCTTGTCATTCATTTCATGTCTTGTTTTGTCACGTGTAAAGTTGTGCTATTGTGATTTCCGAACAAAGAGGACGAAAGAAAAGTGTGTTGTTTTTTGGTGAAACTTGAACATGAAAGACGAATTGGAATTGTTTGGCGCCGATGGATCTGTGGATACACAATATTCGCATTTGGTATAACTTGAGCGGAAATATTTTATGAGAATTTGAAGTTGATAAGAATTGGTGTAGAATATTTATTTGCTGTGAGGGATATGTAAAATATATTTATTGTTTCAGTGACTAAAAAAGAATATAATAAAAACAAGTAAGCAAAGGCTACAGCCGAGCGGGGCCGACCGTTGAATACCCTACAACACTGTAATAAACGATACAGTTTATATAGGCGAGATACACGAAAGAATTCCACAAGATATTGTGACAAATGATAAAAGAAAACCATCAGGTTTCGTTCTCTAATTTTCGAATAATAGCAACTTAAACTAATTTTCTAATTTCCAATTTATTGTTAGATATTGCATGTAAATGGTCTTCCCAGATCTGGAACCAATATTTCGTAAAGACCTATAATCTCTCAGAAGTGGCAAAAGATTAACATTTATTATTGGTTTTTGACTGAAACGCATCTATATGAGATACAGACATTTGACTATATTCTTCAACGAAATCAGCGTTAACGAAATAGTCAGAAGTGCGTCCTTCCTGTATTTGTGAATTCTCCAAAAAGTCTCTGAAATGGACATTTTCGTATTTTGTCTACAAAAGTTAGAAAACTATTTTACACATTGAATAATTTTGGATGGCCATCCAAAACTGCTTGGTTTTTTTTGTCCGGTAACCCCCATTCAAATGTGCGTGACGATCGGGCTATAATTACGACCTGCTGACAATTTTGCAGTTTTTTGGTCCATTTCAACCCCTAAATATATGACGATCATCTCCAAAAAGAGTAGGCTTCTATTCTGACCCTCATCTTATCCCCATGCAAAATTTCGTAAGGATCGGGCCATAAATGCGATCTGTATATGATATCCTGATATCCTAAGTACTTAGTTTTGTTAGCTGCAGAAATATTACCAAATGTTTAATTCAAAATGAAAATATGCCAAAAATATGACAAAATTGAAAAAATATGAGAAAATTTTACAAAATCAATATTTTCATCTTTAAGAGATATTTTTATGCGATTTTTTAGAAGTTTTTTCTTTCCTATCAAGAGGCCATTCTGAATTAATGAGAACTGTCGAAATCAGATCAGCCGTTCTCGACATATATGAGATCTTTCAAGCATATCTTCTTTGATAGACATATATGTCGCACATATTTTGCTATATATTCGATTTGTTGGATCTTAACATCAATGTAAAGATCAGAAGTAACCTGGCCATGACTTTGTGATTTCGTCGGGATTTAAAATATTCGGGGATTAATGAAAAATTTTGAATTTTTTCAACACAAAAGATATGGTCTATTTTACCCGCTAAATATTATGCGATGACCACCTGAATTGGTAGGATTCTTCCCCGGCTTAAACTCTAGCTACATGCGAAATTCCGTCGATTGGTCTATAATTGCGACATGTATAGCTACTGCAAAAACCGACATTTTTTCAGTATTTGGTCCATTTCAACCCCTAAAATGTGGCGATCATCTCATAGGCTTCTATTCTGACCCTAACCCCACCTTCGTGCAAAATTTCGTTAGGATAGGGCCATAATTGCGACCTGTAGCGTGATTACAAATTAACATGGACAGACGGACGGACGGACATACATAGCTAGATCGACTCAGCTCGTCGAGTTAGGAAGATCCATATATACTTTCCTATATGGGAAACCAATATTTCGAGGTGTTACATAAATTCTGGCCCAATCAAACTTATAATACCCCCAACACATAGTGTTGTAGGGTATAATAACAAAGGTCGGTTTTCCGACACATGTATACCAATGTTGAAATATTTTAATATATTTTGTTTATATTTGTTGTGATTATTCAAATGTTTGCCCTCTCTGGAGTAGATTCCGAAGGATTTGGCCAACATTGTGAATTTCGTATCGGACCTAAATTCATATTATATAAATATTGCGACGTGCCAGGTGCCTGGTTACTTCCTTCACTTTATGTGAGATGTGTGGTAATTTTTAGAAAATGTTGAAATGTGTGTGAGATAACAGATATACTCGATCAAGGTATTCAAATTTCACACTTCATCTAATACAGATAAAAATATTAGTATGGGCAAAATTACAACAAAATCGAACATATATATCCAATTTCATGCGAAAACATAAATTCCATATTCATTCCAGGTTTCCAGGTTTTTGGTTCAGAGAAATATTTGGATAGAGGAAGTTGTAAAAAATCGATGACTTGTTTCGCAAGTTATAACAGATAAAAAATTGTTACCCTTTATAGGTGAGGTAGGTGAGGTAAAAGGAGTGAACCCATATATCCCAACTTAACAGCAGATCTTGTGTTAATATAAAAAAGTCGATGTGTAAAATTTGAAGGGAATTGGATGCTTACCACGCATTTATAAGCGTCTCGGTTATTCAAAATGTTGATCCTTTGTGGGGAAGGTTCCAGAAGGAGTGGACCGATATATTTCATCTTTGCGCCAGTTTTTGTGTTAGCAAAAATATTGGGATATACTAGGTTTGAAAATAATCGGATGTTCATTTTGCGTTTTATTAGTTTTATAGTTATTCAAAATTTTTGATCTGTTGTGAGGGAGGTACCAGAAGGAGTAGCCTGATATATTTAATCTTCACATTAGATTACGTGTTGATAGAAATATTGTGATATGCGAAAATTGGAGAGAATCGGAAGCTTATTTCCAATTTAATAAGAATTACAAAATTTGACCATTTGTGTGGGAGGTACCTGTTGTAGTAGACCGATATTGTCCATTTTCGCACCTGACCTAGAACTGATACAAATATTGAGATTTTCAAAGTTTGCACAAAATACAAAAAGGATACTTTCGTGTTCTATGCGGAAAACTATTTTCTGTAAAAATATTTATCTTTTGTGGAAGAAGTACCAGAGGAAGTGGACTGATATTACTCATCTTCGAACTCGATCTAAGTTTGATAATAATTGTTCTGAAGCGGATTTGGTTCAAAAACCGTTAAACCCCCCTCTGTAGCCATATGGCTAAGGGTATAAAAGGCCAAAAAGAACAATATCAGACTGTTGCAAATAATTTGCCGCTGGATATTCAAATCGATCAAGCGATTTTATGCCCTAAGCTTTATGGTTACATAGGGTATACATAATTTGATAGGACAAATAATAATAGATAATAGATTTAGAACCCAGTCACTTTAGATCAAGTCCCGTTTGCGGACACTTGTAGTCGATCTGCCCGTCCGGGCGTATAATAACTCTCGTAGACAGTATCCTAGATCAGGTGCGAAAATGGACAAATTTTGTTTTACTCCTTCCGTAGGATGTGAAATCAGTGTCCTTTTTTTAAATACATCTCATTCCAATATTTTGACCAATATTAGATCAAGTATAAAAAAATCGAATATATCGGTCCCCATCAAAAGTCTAACGTATTGCGCAAAAACACAAAACAAATTGAGAATTCGACATAGTCCAAACATGGTCTGGGTATTATTTAAATCAAACATAGGTATGAAGCGATCATGGAAAATATTAGGTCCCTGCTTTTCGGACTTCAGCCACAGGTGTAAAAATGTTCATAATAATCGTTCATTCATCCTGGTGTCTCACTCTAAACTATATTAAATAATAATTACATTTTCAAATCCATTTCAATATGTAAAGAACTTAATTGTATACCCTACACCACATAGTGGTAAGGGTATTATGTCTTTGTGCATTTGTTTGTAACTTGGAGAAGGGAGCGAGATAGACCCATAGTTACTTTTGAGGATCTTCATACTTCATCACTTTCTGAGTTGATTTATGCATGTCAGTCCGTCCGTCTGTCCATGTATTTTTGTGAACAAAATGCAGGTGACATTTATTATCCGATTGATATGAAATTTTTCAAACAATATTTGTTTGGTCCAAGGACGAACCTTATTGAAGTTGATAAGAATCGGTGAAAATTTAGATATAGCTCCCATATATATCTTCATCCGATTTCGGGTTAATTGTGCACCAAAAGGCCAATATCAGTCCAAATTACCTGCATTTTGGCACATCCCACTAAATTCAGTCCAGAAGCAAGTTAATGAAATTTCGACAAAATCGATTCTGATATAGCTTTAGCTTCCATATATATATATTTCATTCGATTTAGTGTTTAAGTTCCTCACATTCGTAATATGCACTCCACAACAATGATATTTTGTACCAGATAACTTTTCAAAAAATAGCTATGCCAAATTTTATCGAGATCGGATCAGATTTGGATATACATCCCATATATATATATTTATCCCATTTCAAGGATATTGTGAACCACTTCGACCGTTCCTTACTGGTTTTGTTATTAGTTTAAGGACAAGAATTAAAAAAAAAACGTGCCGCAACACGAAATATTGGGGGTATTATAAGTTTGATTGGGCCACAAATTATATGTGGATCTTCCTATCTCGACGAGCTGAGTCGATCTAGCTATGTATGTCCGTCTATCCATGTAAATTTTTAATCACTCTACAGGTCGCAATTATGGTCCGATCCTCACGAAATTTAGCACGGAGGTGGGGTTAGGGTCAGAATGGACTAAAAAAAGACATAATTTTGCAGTTGCTCTACAGGTTGCGATTATATACCAATCAATTTAGCATGGGGTTAAAATTAAGCGTGAGTCAGAAGTCTACTATTTTGTTTGGTCATCGGACAATATTTTTCGGGTAAACTGGATCATAACTTTTATGTAAAAAATACGACAATTTCCACTAAACCGTGAATATTTTTATCCTGACGAAATCTCAAATGAACGAGAATGTCACTTCTGACCTTTACAGTGATACTGATATTATTTATACCGCTTATATCTCAAGAACGGCTGGACGGATTTTCACAATTTTTATGAATTCGAATTTCGGTATCTAGCCAGAAAATGACAAAATCTAAGAAAATCGCGGAAAAATATGACAATGCAAATGTGAATATATTTTTGTATCTTTGTCATATTTTTTTCGTTTGTAACATCCTTAAATATTCATCCTAGACCCCATAAAGTATATATACATTCATAATCAGCATAAAATTCTAAGTCGATATAACGATGTCCGCCTGTCTGTCTGTTGAAATCACGATACAGCCCACATTATTTGACGTAGAGCGCCAAAATTAAGCAGAGCAATTTGTATTGTGTCTAGGATGGTTGGTATTGAAAATGAGATATATCGGTCCACGTTTTGGTATAGTCCCCATATAACGGTACCTCTCGATATTCAGTATTTTGATGATTTATGCCACATTTTTTCACGGATTTGTCTGAAAATTGGTATTTGTAGGTCATAATGGGTTCTAGCTCCTTTGGCGAAACATTGCATGTATCGGTCCACGATTTTATATAGCCCCCACATAACGGTACCTCCCGATATTCGGCATTTTAATGGTTTTTGACACACGAAACACTGTATGTATAGGTCCACGTTTTTTTATAGCCCCATATAGCCGTATTTCCCGATATTCGGTATTTTGATGATTTTTGGCACATTTTCCCATGAATATGTCTAAAAATTGGAATATGTGGGTCATAATGGGCTCTAATGTTTCCTTTACCCTAAGGTGGAGGGTATTTAAAGTTTGGCCCGGCCGAAATTAATGTTTTTTACTTGTTTAAATTTATCTTAATGTTTTGAATTATACATTTTGTGAAGCTTTTCTACACCCTACAACACTATGAGTTGTGAGTATAATATTAAGGTCTCAATTATCTTCCCATCCTTCCGAAATTTAGCAAGGATAGGGTTAGGGTTAGAATTAAAGCCTATTGTTTTTAAATATGCACATTTAAATTTTCAAATGAACCAATGCACTTAATTTTTTGTTAGTAATTTTGTAGTCACTTTCGCTCGGAATTTTCCATGAGAAGATAGTTAAGGACAGGGAAGTGTTGGGCATTTTGGATGACCATTGGATTATATTTAGCTGCCTAACAACACGAGGGAGTACTTAAAGATTGGGCAAATGCCCTCGGTCAAAAAGCTAAAGGTTACATCAGGACAGTGCTCTATTACATCATTTCAAAAACGAAATCTTCCACAATGGATGTGAACATAAGGGGGCTCTCAACATATAGTAGTGTTGTAGGGTATCACATGGTCGGCCCGCACGGCGTAGTCTTTGCTTACTTGTTATATATATTTATGTTGAGTTTACGAAAATATTTGTATGGTGTTTAATTTCGAACATGTTTTTTCATTCCTTGCCTTCAATGTTTGAAGAAGCTGTCTAACATTTTCATTTTAATTCAATTCAATGTAAATTTTGCATAAACAATTTTGTTCTACAAATTATGTGCATGACTAGCAATTGACAACATCCCCAATGTCTAAAGTTCGGTTTTGTTGTTCTTTGCAAACTAAATAACTTAACACTGTACATGATAATTCGCAGGAGAAGTAAACAACTGTACATCTTGGCACTTGTGGTGCAAATTAATTTAATTCCCCAACACTGAGCTACAAGTAAAACTTTTTTTCTGAAAAAAAAAAAATGAAGATTTAATACAGAGTACGACTAATATTGTTTGGTGTGATTTAACACTTTATACATACCCAGACAGCTTGATTCTAGTCTCACAATTTATTCTCCCATTTCATAGGGTAGGTTTACAACATGTAATTTGGAAAATAGGCATTGCTATTAGCATAGGGAAATCAAGAAAAATTATGGCATACTTAAATGTGTATGACAGACGAAAAAAACAACTTTTTCATGGGAAATTTTGAATGAAAAACTACCATGTCCTTGTGGCATTGATTTAGAAAATTTTCGTTGCTGCCATAAGCTTTGCCTCCCCACCCTTCTTCACATAGCCTAGAACAATTTCATAGCTATTTAAATAATTCACAAAAACACACAGACGGAAATGTTGTTCGGCGAATAAGTCAAGCAAGTCATGTTGATATCGTTATTAAATTGCATATGCGACTCTCTTAAAGCGCCGGAATCAAATGCTGTTCATGCATGCCATAACGTTATCACAGAAAATGTTGGGTACACATGTTTATCGTTATGTATGTATGTTCCTTTCATAAGATAGAAATGTTGGCTCCAAATATTTTATTTATAATATTTAGGATTTCCTGGATCATAAATCGCGATAGAATAAGATATAGTACTACATTTAAAGTGGGTTGTGGGTGCCGAGAAATTTGAGCTTTAAAATGAAGTTTCCAAGGAAATAATTTTAGTTAATGACAATATTTTTGGGTGTTGAAGTCAAATCTTCGGTTTTGTAAATAAAATCAGGGACTTATTTAACCACTGTTATTATTTTCAAAGTTCTAAGATGTACAAGGTGAGATAAAAAAAAAACTGCAACGAAGTCAGAAACCATAATTTTTACATTTTTTTTAAATTTTATTGAATGAAAGCAAAACATGTTGGAAATAGCGTCAAATATTAAAATAAGTTTAGATTTATTCGAATTGGTCAAACGGACAATGAAACCATCACACGCTGCCCGCATTTTGCTGTGCGGGATTTTGGCCCATTTCCGGCGAAGCGCTTGCTTGAGGTGATCGACACTTTGGTATTTTTTAGTGCCAACCTTGCTTTCCAAAATACTCCAGACACAATAGTCCAACGGATTGGTATCCGGGGATTTTGGTGGTCATTGTGTGCTAAAAATGAAGCAAGGGTGGGTGGAGCGTGCTGAGTGCGATGGTGCTGAGTCCTGTTAAAATGGCCGGCGCCAACCGAAGGTGCACATTTTCAGCTGACCTCTTTGGCAAGTAAACACGATCATTTTATTTGTTTACAAACTGCTGGACAACGAATATTTTCTCATCGGAGACGGAGAAAACCAAATTCTGCAGTTCACCACTTTTGGCCAAGCAAACCGGCGAAGCAACTCTTTAGCTCTTTTGAGTCTATTTTCTTTCTGTTGCGGTATAAGTTCCTGCACTTTTTGGAATTTCAATGGCTCTACCTCGAGCTCATTTTTCAATATTTGCCGAATGGAATATTGCGATATGTTCACCTCAGTACCAATTTTTTGGCCACTGCGACGCGGGTTTCGATAAAATCGCTTCATACGCTTCGAAGATCTATTTCTTTTACTGATATATTGTACATATTTTCTTATATATCCGATTTTTTGGCTATCAGCATCACTTTAATGGTCACAAGAGACCTTTTAATGTATTTGTGATTTCGACGGGACTAAAAATATTCGCGATTTAGAAAATTTCGTATTTTCTTACATAAAAGTTAGGGTCTATTTTACCCGCTATATATTGTCCGATGGCCGCTCAAATTGGTAGGCTTCGGCCCAGTCATACTCCAATTACATGTTTGGTACATAATTGTGGCCTATAGAGCAACTGCAAACACCGCAATTTTCTCCAGCGTCGAAATAACTGTTCTAGATCCTAGGTCTCTTTGGACCAAATCCGTTTCAGGGCATTGGGAGTCGATCTAGCGATGTCCGTCCGTTTGTCTGTCTAGACTAGAGAAACGATAATCCGATTTTGCTCCAACTTTGCAAATCCTAATATTTGGTCAGATGTGAAAATGGATAATATCGGTTCACTCCTTCTGGTACCTCCCCCACAAAGGGTTAAAATTTTGAATAATTACAACTCTTATAAAATGTCATATAAGCGTCCGATTGTCTTCAGCTTGCACACCACACAGTCAACTTACACTCAGCACAAGGCCTGGGGTGAATATGGAATATATATGTCCACTCCTTGTGCTACCTCTCGTACAAAGGGTCAACTCTTTAAATATCCTTGAAGCTCGTACAACGCAAAATTAATATCAAATTCCATTCAGACTTGGCACAGCCATTATTTCCATAAACACAAGATCTGTTATATAGATGGTAGAGATCGGACCATTCCTTCTGGTACCACCCCCACAAAGTGTTAAAACTTTGAATAACAAAAACAAAATAAGCATTCGGTTCTATTTAAGTTACACACGTCACAATACTTTCATTAGCATAAGGTCTGGTATGAAGATGGGATATATCGGTCCATTCCCTCTCGCAACTCCCCCACAAAGGATCAACATTTTGAGTATGCATGAAGCTCATAAAACGCGAAAATAACGTCCGATTTCATTCAGATATTTGGTACATCTCAATAATTCCATCAACACAAGATCCTTTATAATGATGGTAGAGATCACACAATATCTTCTGGTACCTCCCCCACTTAGGGTTCAAGATTTTTGAAGAACAAAACGCTCAAAGAAATCGAAAAAGCATCCAAATCCATCCTCCATCTCCTCAAATTTCCCACATACAAACATTTTTGCTAACACAAGATCTGTTGTGAAGATAACATATAACTGTCAATCCCTTTTGGTACCTCATCCACAAAGGGTCACAATTTCCTATACTTATATCTGTCATAACTTGCGAAGCAATTCGACGATTCTGTAGAACTTGCTACATCTTAGCCATAAATTTGATATGAATATGTAATTTATCGGAATTTTTAATTTCGCATAAAATTGGATATAAATGTTCGATTTTTTTAAATTTTGCACATACCAATATATTTATCTGTATTGGATAAAGTATGAAAATTGAATACTTCAGTCCACTATATCTGTTACCTCATTCATAGATCTACATTTTCCAAAAATTTGCACATACCTCATATAAATTACAGGAAGTAGTCCATATAGTACAAATCTGTCATGTTTTAATATTTATATCAGTCTTAGGTCAGTTATTGGCCAACTGTTTCGGAACCTCCCCCATAAAGAGTCAACTGTTTGAATAATCATAAGTCAAGACAGGGGGAAAAACGACTGACACTATTTTACCTGTTTTTTTTTTTTTTTTTTTTTTTTATATTTTGTACTTTAAACGTACTAGAATCAGTGGCAATACATAGACGATCTACCAACTTGATGTAAGTCTGATAAATACTTCATGTTGACACTCCAAATTGCCAGAAATGGTTTTCCTCCAAAGGGATAAGTGGCCTAAAACGTTATTGTTTTGAGACACATTTAGAAGGTTGGCAAAATGCAGATAGTAAAATAGTACTGCCTCAGTCGTGTCGAAGTCAACAATATTTCCACTACCATTTAAGGAATGGTAAGGCAATATATATCCCTATTTTTGGTGTATCTTTAGCTTTTCTTTCCAGTGCACATGTCAGTTTATAAAATTCGCCTTAAAAGAGAAATTAACATTTAATTTAGTTACTACCATAAAAATCCCTGGGTAACTGGTGCCCGTAATAAGCGATGTGAAACTTAACTAGATTATCCCTTAACCTAAACTCCTAATCAATTCAATCCTTGTTTTTCTTCAAATATTTCTAAAATTTATTAAATTTGCTGAGACATTCGAAACCCTTTCGTTCACGTGTTTCCAATTCTCGTAGAAACAATCTGTATGGAGATGTCATTCACATTTCGAATCCTTTTTGGAATTCTATGTAAATTAGTTGGAATTCCAACAGTCTGCGTTTTCGTGTAAATGTATTGCGAGACATATTCGTATTTGTATTTATGTAGATTCAGCGATGTCAGCGACATGATTTGGTAACGCAAAATGCTGTTTTGTTTATCCTCTTTCTTTCCTTTCCGTGGTTTCATTTGCATGTCTCTGTCTTTCTTCCCCGTTTGCAGAGTGTCACAATGGAAACACCTTTACCGATTGCGACTATCTCGAATGGTGCTGGCATAGCCCTGCAGCGGGACGATGAATACCGGGAACGTATGCTGCGAAGTAAGTGTATCGATGTAACCTCTTAATTGGGCGCCACATGTTTTCCATTGACTTATTTTTGTTTTACTTTTTTTCTCTTTTTTTGAACATTTTTTTCGGTGGGTGTTTTGCTGCTTAACGGCTGACTGATGGGTTGTCTCCGTGGCTGGCTATCTCGACAACTGGATGATGGTGATGATGTCGATGTTGACATGATGTCAATGTTTGATGATCTGTAATTGAATTTAATGAACTAATTAGTACGAAGAATAAGTAAGTATGTGTGTGTGGTAATTTTAAATTAAGGTATTAATTTAATTAAGTGAGGTTTTTGAAATGGTTTAACAAATTTGAAATGGCTTCTATAAATTTGGAAATTCACAAAGGGTTTTATGGTTAATACTAGCAAGTACTCAATACTTCGTATTGTTTAACAAAATTGTTTATACTCTTAGCCATATGGCTACAAAGGGTATATATCATTTGATACGGCCAAAATGTGCCTCATCGAAATAACGTTTTTAGACCCTAGGTCTCTTTGGACCAAATCCATTTCAGGACATTAGGAATCGATCTAGCGATGTCCGTCCGCCTCTCTGTCTGACTGGCTGGTGCGCACGAAGGGAGTATTCAATTTGATCCAAACTGGGTAAATTGTGATATATTACATTGAGTTCGGAGATGGGCATTATTGGTGCACTCCTTCCGATACCTCCCACATAAAATGTCAACATTTTCAAGGAAAAAAATACTGCACAGAAAGAGAAAGATTAATCCGATTTTGCTCCAACTTTTAAAATCAGTGCTAGGTAAGGTGCGAAAATGTACAATATCAAGTGCCTCCCCCACAAAGGGTCAAAATTTGGAATAACTATAACTGTTATAAAATGTGATGTAAAAGTCCGATTGTCTTCGAAGTACATACGGCACAATATTTTTATTAATCCAAGGTCTGGTGTGAAGATGAAATATATCGATCCACTCCTTCTGGTACCTCCCTCACAAGGTGTCAAACTTTTGAATATTCACGAAGACCACAAAACACGGAACTAACGGCCGCTTCTAATCTCAATATTTCCACATCACATCTCAATATTTCCATCAACGCAAGATATGTTATTAAGATGGTAGACATTCGGACCATTCCTTCTGGTACCTTCCCCACAAACAGATCAAAATTTTGAATAACCAAAACGATCATAAAATCTGAAATAAGCATTGGGTTCTCCTCAAATTACACACATTACAATATTTTTTATCAGCCCAAAGTCTGGTATGAAGATGGAATATATCTGTTCACTCCTTAAAGTACCTCCCCCATAAAGGGTAAAATTTTGAATATTCGTTAAGCTCATAAAAGACAAAATTAGCGCACGATTCCATTAAGATTTGACACATCTTAATATTTCCATCAACGTAAGGTCTGTTATAATGATGGTAGAGATCGGACATACATATCGCACATACAGTTCAAGATTTTGAAAAAAAAAAAAAAACAAAACTCTTTTAGAATTTTATCTGTATCCCTTCACCCATTACCAAATGTAGTAGCATTCAGAACTCATCTACAAAAATTATAGTACACATTTCCGAAACAAGCTCCATATGTAAGACTACACATGGACAGCAACTCTGATACAAGATTTGAAAAGATAATCACTATCTGTTGGAAATTCCAGCTCTATTCCTTAACCCTATACCCAATTTAGTACCACTAACTACTGTTCTATCCATTATAGTACAGACAATAACAAATATAGTAATTTAGTGTTTTTCGTAGAATTATAGTACACATTTCAAAAACTACCTCCATATCTCGATTCCAGATTACATCAGAGATCTCAATATCAAATTTGAGGATTCCTCTCCTATTCCTTCACCTGTTTCCAAATATTGCACCATTCAGTACAGGGTAAGATAAGAAAACTGCAACAAAGTCAAATTCCATAATTATACCCTACAACACTATGTGTTGGGGGTATTATAAGTTTGATTGGGCCAAAAATTATGTAACACCACGAAATATTGATTTCCCACATAGGAAAGTATATATGGATCTTCCTATCTCGCCGAGCTGAGTCGATCTAGCTATGTATGTCCGTCCGTCCGTCTGTCCGTCTGTCCATGTTAATTTGTAATCACTCTACAGGTCGCAATTATGGGCCGATCTTCACAAAATTGAAAATGTAAGTGGGGTTGAGGTCAGAATAGAACCCTATTTCTTTTGGAGATGATCGCATAATATTTAGGGGTTGAAATGGACCAAAAACTGAAAAATTTCCTGATTTTATAGTTGCTCTACAGGTCGCAATTATGGACCACTCGACGCAGAATTTCGCATGTAGCTAGAGTTTAGGGCGGGGAAGAAGCCTAATAATTTGGGTGGTCATCGGATAATATTTAGCGGGTAAAATATACCATATCTTTTGTGTTGAACATATTCAAAATTTTTCATTAAACCGCGAATATTTTAAATCCCGGCGAAATCACAAAGCCATGACAAGGTTACTTCTGATCTTTACATTGATGTTAAGATCCAACAAATCGGATATATAGCAAAATATGTGCGATATATATGTCTATCAAAGAAGTTATACTTGAAAGATCTCGTATATGTCGAGAACGGCTGAACTGATTTCGACAGTTCTCATTAATTCAGAATGGCCTCTTGGCAGGAAAGAAACCCCGTCTAAAAAAGTCGCATAAAAATATCTCTCTAAAGATGAAAACATTGATTTTGTAACATTTTCTCATATTTTTTTCAATTTTGTCATATTTTTGGCATATTTTCATTTTGAATTAAACATTTGATAATATTTCTACAGCTAACAAAACTAAGTAGTTAGGATATTAGGATATCATATACAGATCGCATTTATGGCCCGTTCCTTACGAAATTTTGAATGGGGATAAGATGAGGGTCAGAATAGAAGCCTACTCTTTTTGGAGATGATCGCCATATATTTAGGGGTTGAAATGGACCAAAAACTGCAAAATTGTCAGCAGGTCGTAATTATCGCCCGGTCCTCACGCACATTTGAATGGGGGTTACCGGACATTGCAAAAGCCAAGCAGTTTTGGATGGCAATCCAAAAATATTCAATGTGTGAAGGAGTTTGCCAACTTTTGTAGACAAAATACGAAAATGTCCATTCCAGTGACTTTTTGGAGAATTCACAAATACAGGAAAGAAGCACTTCTGACTATTTCGTTAACGCTGATTTCGCTGAAGAATATAGTCAAATGTCTGTATCTCATATAGATGCGTTTCAAAAACCAATAATAAATGTTAATCTTTTGCCACTTCTGAGAGATTATAGGTGTTTGGGAAATATTGGTTCCAGATCTAGGAAGACCATTTACGTTCAACATCTACAAATAAATTGGAAATGAGCAAATTAGTTTAAGTTGCTATTATTCGAAAATTAGAGAACGAAACCTGATGGTTTTCTTTTATTATTTGTCACAATATCTTGTGGAATTCTTTCGAGTATCGCGCCTATATAAACTGTATCGTTTATTATAGTGTTGTAGGGTATTCAACGGTCGGCCCCGCTCGACTGTAGCATTTGCTTACTTGTTTTTACATTTTTTTAATTTTATTGAATAAAAGCAAAAAATGTCGGAAATAGCATCAAATTTTAGAATAAGATTTGTTCGAATTGGTCACCTTTGGCATGAATTATGGCCTCCAAACGACCATGAAACCGTCACACGCTGCCCAAATGTTGCTCTACAAAATTTTGGCCCATTCCTGGCGAAGCGCTTGCTTGAGGTGATCGAAACTTTAGTATTTTTCAGTGCCAACCTTGCTTTCCAAAATACTCCAGGCACAATAGTCCGGAACGGATTGGTATCCGGAGATTTTAGTGGCCATTGTTCGTTGTAAATGAAGCGAAGAACCGCATTTCGTAACGATTCTTGTGTGCGCGTGCTGAGTCCTGTTAGAATGTCCAAAGTCTGCGGCCAAAATGTTTGCGTGTCCAAGGCTTTAATACACCCTCCAGAATATTTTCGCGATAATATTCGTCATATATTCTGATGCCACGGTCGATTAATACGAGAGGAGAGCGATAATCGACTGTTAGGGCGGCCCACACCATCACCATGGCCGGCGCTTGGGTTCTGGTGGCCAATCGAAGATGTACATTTTGAGCTGACCTCTTTGTCAAGTAAACATGATAAATTTGTTTGTTTACAATCGGGTGGACAACGAATATTTTTTTATCGGGGAAAACTAAATTTCGCAGTTCACCACTTTCGGCCAAGCGAAACAACTCTTTAGCTCTTTTGAGTCTATTTTCTTTGTGTTGCGGTGTAAGTTCTTGCACTTTTTGGTGTTTCAATGGCTTTACCCCGAGCTTATTTTTCAATATTTGCCGAATGGAATATTGCGATATTTTCAGCTCACGAGCCATTTTTCGCCCACTGCGACGCGGGTTTCGTTAAGTCGCTACCAGTATCACGGTAACAAACGATCGTACGAGATTCAAAAGATTTGTTCACATATGAATGTTGGAGTGCTCTAACGATAGCCACTTGTGGTTTTCCAGCCAAATATAAAACATTTCCAAAATTACGTCTTTATCACAAAACTACCACCAGCAGGGATCCTATTACAAATTTCAGCTCCATCCACCAAACTGTTCCAAATTTAGTACCATTTAGAATAGTTCGCACACTTAGTCCCTATTTCCATAACCCACTATATATATATATATATATATATATATATATATATATATCAAACTTAATTTCCAGCCTTGATTCGCATACCAAATTTCAAGTTTTAGCTCCATCGGTTCGTATAATACGAACGAATAAAATAAAAAAAGTCTATAACACAAATGTGGCTAATATTTTTTTAAATCCACAATATTGCTGATATTGTTGAAAAATGTTCCTAAAAAATCCAATTTTTTTGTTCTGATGGTATTGGGAAAAATATTCTTTAAAAATCCGAACCTATGGTCCCGAAAACATTCAAAGATCCACGATTATAGCACATCCGCATTGTGTTGGAAAAATGAGCTTAAAAAGTCCATATTTATACAGCAGATGGGATTGGAGAATTTTTTCTTAAAAAATCCAAGATGCCGCTGATGTTGTTGAAAAAAATATTCCTAAAAAATAATCTATACTCTTTAAAAATACAAATCTCAGCTATGATAGTCTTCGAGAAAATATTCTTTAAAAATGCGTATCTATCGCCCCGAGAGTCTTGAAATATCCACGTTAATAGCTCAGATGTTGTTGGTAAAAATATTCTTTAAAAATCCAAACTTTTTATTGCGAGAGCCTTGAAAGATCAATGTTTATAGGTCATATGTTGTTGATAAAAACATTCTTAAAAAAATCCACGTTTACAGCTCTGCTGATATTTGGGAAAAATTTAAATAGTTTAACTTAGAGTAAAAATAGCTCTTCCTTCCTCTATTTTTAACTCAATTTATATATTGAGTGATCAATCCATCGCATTTTATTATGTTTTGTTGATGTTGTTGTTCATGTTGTTTGATTTTATTTCTTTAAAACTTAATGACACAATTACCATTGCAGAACCCTGTTCCTGACCCCCCTTCCAATCATAATAACTTGTCGTGTTGTCACTGGACTAACAAAATAAGTTTTCCACAATTTCCATTTTCCATCCATAGACCTTATCAATGGTTTAATTTAGGACTTGCCATTCGGTGACGAGAATGCAAAAGTCAATAGAAAAGTTAGTTTAGTTTTACCACCACAAACTAATGGCTGACGTGTTGTAAAGTTGTGTTTTGTGTTTTTTTTTTTCAGTTCTGTTCTGCGGCCAGGTCATGCATATTTACATGGTTTATTTTAAAATGACCCACAACGATTATAGACATTAATTTTCTGAGGAAAATCCCACAGGTGATTTTGCTGTGAAATTCGACATTTAAATGAAATGGAAAATTTCTCAAAAGCCAGTGTGGTTTTTGCCAACAGAATTTGTTTAGGGAATAGGGATGTCGAATGGGATTGTTGGGGGGAAATATGGGACTTCTACTTGAGAGAACGAAAGTTTCGCAGAATTTTGATATCTTAGATATTTTACTTACATTCTTGGATATTTGAGTATACATTTTAAACATTTCACCCATTTCAAAATACAAAATCTAATTTGTCTATAAAATTACCTTTAAAATCCTAAATTAGTATGTCTTTTCTTTACGAGATCTACAGGAATCTTAAATCCAATCTATTGCTCAAGCTGAGTCCGGCTTTTAGGTGCAAATTAAGTAGATGTGTGCCAATCCAGTTTATTGTTTCCAGTTATTTACAATTTATTAGCAACCGCATTGACTGTTTACAAATAAAAATATTCCATGATCGACATCACTAAGTAATCACCCGAGTAATTGTGTAGGTGTGTCAAATAAATTATATACTCCACGTAACATGCATTTACTGTGAAATTCTGCTGACGTGTCTCTGTACTGTGAGGCCAAAGAAATTTATCATTTTGCATTTGATTATATTTCATTTAATATTCAAAACAATTTCATTTTATATTCTGATTTTTTTTTTAGAATTTAAACTTGGAAACTTAAATTATTCTACTTAAAAATTTTAACTAAATTGCTTTAAAGGTCAAGTGATGTAGAATATGGAAGTAAATGTTGTGTTGGACCGTGGCTGCGTATGATCAACATATTTCTATTTAATGACTTTGTTATTCATACGTCACGGTGAACAAACTTTACAGTTTTGAAATGTAAACAAAGCAATTTGTTTGTTTTTTTCTCTGTAGCTGAGTTTAATGACAGCAATAAAACAAGGTACAGTGATTTTCACTGTAAGTCAAAGGTGTTTTCACGTGAAATTTTGCACTAACAATTATGGATTTTTATACCCTATACCACATAGTGTTATTATGTCTTTCTGCATTTGTTTGTAACAGGGAGAAGGAAGCGAGATAGACCCATAGTTACTTACTTTTGATGATTTTCATAGAATCACTTTCTAAGTAGATTTATGCATGTCAGTGCGTCCGTACGTCCATGTATTCTTGTGAAGAAAATGCAGGTCGCATTTATTATCCGATGGAATTTTGCAAACAATATTTGTTTGGATCAAGGACGAACCCAATTGAAATTGGTGATAATCTGATCAGATTTAGATATTGCTCCCATATATCTGCAACCGATTTCGGATAAATTGTTCGTCAAATGGCCAATATGAGTCTTAATGGCCTGAATTTTTGTACATCCGACCGAATTCAGTCTAGAAGAAAGTACATCAAATTTTAATAAAATTGGTTCAGATATAGCTAACATGTATATGTATGTTTCATCCGATTTGGGGTTTAAATTCCCTCTCAGGCATAATATGCATTCCACAACAATGATCTGTGGTACCAGATATCAGATACAGCTCTAAAATACGTGTATCAAAAAATTTTGTCAAAATCGGTTCAAATTTGGACATAGCTCCCATATATATCCTCAACCGATTTCAGGTTAATTGTGCACCAAATAGACAATATCAGTCCAAATAACCTGAATTCTAGAACATCCGACCAAATTCAGCATAGAAGCAAGTACATTAAATTTTTGCGAAAATCGGTTCAGATATAGCTATAGCTCCCATATATATGTTTCGTCGAATTTGGCGTTTAAGTCCCTCACATTCGTAATATGCATTCAACTACAATGATATTTAGTACCAGATATCTTATAGAGCTCGGAAATACCTCTGCCAAATTTATCAAGATTATTTCAGATTTGGATATAGCTCCCATATATATCTTCAACCGATTTCGGGTTATTTGTGCACAAAATGGTCAATATCTGTCAAAACATTTTTAAATTATGATCTACTTCAAATAAATTCTTTTGCTACGGGAGTATAGTCGACCCGCCCGACTTTTGACTGTGTTTTTATTAAAATACTAGCTGGCCCGGTCCGCGTTGCCGGCCTGTAGTTTTTGTCTATTAGGCATATTTGTCAAAGTATAATTATTCACAGATATGACTGATATCTGTTCACGTACTGGTCGATTAAAAGTGTTTTAAAATACCTATACCCATATTTAAGCCGTGGACTTGAGGGGGTACTATTACATTGAGAAAATTCTAAAATTTGTAGATATTTTGCTATTTTTGTGTAAGATTCCACCCAAATATACATTTTTAGCCAAATCTTTTGAAATATGGTAAAATCAGGAGGTACCTTTACATGGGCACTACTCCGAAATATCGACCTACATTGAAAACTTTCTTCTACCGCTTATAATCCAATATGACAAACAGAGACCAAATCAAAAATATAGCAATTTTACACCCATGGGAATTAATTTCATTTGCCATTTAAATTGTAAGTTGGTTGTAAATTGTAAGTTGTAAGTCCATATTTTTATCATAGTATAATTGAACGACGATTCAACAAATATTCTGTCCCGTGCTACTTTCTTATATTTGTAATTTGTCCATGTTTTCATAATTTATTTCATATAGATGTGCATCCCAAATCTATGTTCTCAACCAATATTCTCTTGGGGGTTACAAATTCAATAGAATACAAAATTTTCTTTTCTGAACACACATTAGATGTGAAAGTGGACTTGGGGATACTCCAATGTGGGGGCTTTACTTAAATAAATTCCTAGGTGACAATTATCTGTATGATGGTTCCATACACCAGGGTAGCGTATATACAATTTTTTAGCCAAATCAATTGATAAATGTGGTCAAGACCAATATGGGCCTTACTCTGAAAATTTCAAATTTTGCCAAATAAGGCCAAAAATGAAAAAAGTGGGCATGACCCCAAAAATAGCTTAAATCATACGATGGATATATAAATATAAAATCGGTTTGTACCCTAATCCGTGAGTTATGATCGATATCATGACCTACAAAAGCGATTTAAGTTATCTTGAATGTTTGGGAAGAATTTCTGGAAGGATAGAAATCATTATTTTGTTCACAAAAAATCCGCTGAATTCAATATGATAATACAAATTGAAAAAAATTGACAAAAGGAGAATAACAAATTGAAAAAATCTTCAACTTGTTTTCTGATTTTTTACAGCAAATATTTAAAGATCCTCCTTAAGTTTGTCAATTATTTTAAAATTCGATTCCATAGAAATTTTTTTTCGATTTGTTCCCGATTTGAGAGTTTTTGCAATAAGATCTCTTTTTCTTGATTTTTTTAGCGATTTTGAAAAATAATTTATCTTTTAACTTTGGCGTGACCGCGTTAAATTATTTCGATATCGTCTATTCCGTTACGCCACCACATAATTCGGTACTACACTTCCACGTAACCCGCCATCAATTTTAGTTCTCAAGAAATCAAGTCAATTAAATAAATTGGTATTAATATTCGAATTCAAAAATAAAATACAAAAAACACTACAAATGTACATTAGAAAGAAGTAAGTCAAAATGGAAAAAAATCATGCAAAATAAAACATTACTATTGTACATTTCAAAAGTCAAAATAAAAATGTTAATATATCACATTTTTACGCGATTTTTTTGTATATTATCCTTTTCGGACAGGAGACAATTCCGAATTTGTATGAATCGTTAGAATCAGTCCAGCGGTTCTTAAGTTATAAGCGTAGTAACTAACACAACTTTCTTTTATATATATATAGATAGATAGATAAGTTAACAATCCTTAGTTCTTTGCAAGAAAATTTTTCAGTGAGAGTTGTTCCTTTTTTGTAAGAATTTTTTCTTAACAATTGAGGGTCTTTAACAAGAAGCATTCGACAGAGCTATTTTTTGTAACAGGTTCCCTCCATACTATGAGGGTATGAGTAATAATAATAATAATATAATAATAATAATAATAATAATAATAATAATAATATAATAATAATAATAATAATAATAATAATAATAATAATAATAATAATAATAATAATAATAATAATAATAATAATAATAATAATAATAATAATATAATAATAATAATATAATAATAATAATAATAATAATAATAATAATAATAATAATAATGATAATAATAATAATGATAATAATAATAATGATAATAATAATGATAATAATAATAATAATAATAATAATAATAATAATAATAATAATAATAATATAATAATAATAATAATAATAATAATAATAATAATAATAACAATAATAATAATAATAATAATAATAATAATAATAATAATAATAATAATAATAATAATAATAATAATAATAATAATAATAATAATAATAATAATAATAATAATAATAATAATAATAATAATAATAATAATAATAATAATAATAATAATAATAATAATAATAATAATAATAATAATAATAACAATAATAATAATAATAATAATAATAATAATAATAATAATAATAATAATAATAATAATAATAATAATAATAATAATAATAATAATAATAATAATAATAATAATAATATACGTATATATATTCTTGATCTGCGCAAAATTCTAAGACGTCGGTCTGTTTTAATCACGCCAGAGTCTAAAGGAGGAAGCTACAATTTTCCACAGATCAGTTTTTCGTCTGCAGGCCGTATAGGCCCTCCTATAACAGTACCCGCCGGTATTCGGCATGTTGATGATTGCAGCCAAATTTTTCAATTGAATTGTCTGAAAATCCTTGCAAGAAGTTCCTTCTTAGTACTTTACCCGCCGGAAAGATAATTGTCTATATAGGTCCACTATATCGAATAGCCCCAATACAACGGTAGACCCCGCTTCCGATGTTTGCCATTTTTATGATTATAGCGACATTTTTTTCAGAATTGTTTCAAATTTCGAATATAAAGTTCGTAATGGGTACTACAGTTTATGACAAAAATTGTATATGCAGGACCGCGACTTCGTATAGCTGCCATATAACTGTATTCTTCGGAGAGGTATTTTTCGACAGAGTTTTTTTTTGGAAAATTTTCAAGTTACTTCAAAATGGTATAGATTATTAAAATTTCACTCCTGGCTGCTTTTTCTTTCTTTTTTTATTCGCCTTCATTGATATTTTTGTCTACGGTATTTTGATAAATTTTATTCACATACACATACATTTTATGCTCTTTCGATTTTTCTATCTATCATCTAAAAATACAAAGGGCCATGCCTCATTTCACACACGATAGATGGATGATTTCTTCGTAAACCTTGTCGCCTCCAAGAACTGTCCTCAAGATCTTGGACTTTCTATTATGAGGGAAGTTTGGTGCAGTTTATGGTTTAGCCTCCATTTGACTGTGCCTACGATATTTGGCATTTTTATGATTTAAGGTACATTAATCAAAGGAATTATTTCGAATTGGATATTTGGAGCTCTTAATGGGTACCATCTTCTACAACAGAATCCATGTTTTCATATAGCCATCATAAAGCAGAACCTTCCTTTATTTTGAATTTTTGAGCATTTTTGTCACATACATAAGAATTGGAAATTGTGACCCTTTGTTGGTGAGGTACCAGAAGGTGTTGACAGATATATATCATTTTCACAATAGATCTTGCTATTTCAAAAAAAAAAAAAAAAAAAAAAAATGGATGTGTGAAATTTTAAGAGATTTGGAAACTTACTTGATTTCTTTCTTTGAGCGTTTTGTTCTTCAAAAATCTTGTACCCAATGTGGTCCGATCTATACCATCTTTATAACATATCTTGTTTTGATGGAAATATTAAGATGTACAAAATCTGAAAGGAATCGGATGTTAATTTCGTGTTGTATGAGCTTCATGAATATTCAAATTGTTGACCCTTTGTGGGGGTCACACCAGACTTTGGGTTAATAAAAATATTGTGATTTGTGTACTTGAAGACAATCGGACTCTTACATCACATTTTATAAGAGTTATAATTATGTTTTTTCGCACCTAACCTGGCACTGATGCTAATATTAGGATTTGCAAAGTTGGAACAAAATCGGATTATCCATTCTTTTTCTGTACAGTAAATTATTTTCTTTCAAAATGTTGACATGTTGTGTTGGAGGTACTAGTAGGAGTGGACCGATATTACTCATCTCCGAACTCGATCTAAGTTTGACAATAACATTACGATGTACCAAGTTTGGATCTAATCGGATACTCCCTTCGAGAGTTGTCGGGCGAACTAACCAGACAGAAGGACAGACGGTCGGACATCGCTAAATCGTCTCTAAATGTCCTGAAAGGGATTTGGTCCACTGAGACCTAAGGTCTAAAACCGTTATTTTGATGGGGCACGTTTTGGCCGTATCAAATGATATATACCCTCTCTACCCATATGACTGAGGGTATAATAATCATAATTTTTGTAAAATGCCAAGTCATTCAAGTTATCCTCAAACTTCGAATATCGCTAATATTTTACATAATATAACTACTGCAGATTTTAGGCTTATGTCCAATGTCTAATTAAATTATACTTTAACTCTTGAATACTTGCGCTAATAAGTTTCAAGGTCTAGAAGGACAATAAGTGACCTTCAAGTCTATATACCTACTTTGTCAGCCAAAACTATTTTGAGAAATGTTATTAGAACAATTGGATAGACTCTAAAACAATAATGAGTTGATAAAATCTAGTGGAGAATGTTGTATTTCATTCGAAAATTATAACAGCTTTACACTCATTTATCCCCACTCCCTGGAGAACTGACAAATTTTCCTGAGTGTATTTGTCATGGTTACAGAGTGCGTGGCATGGTTGCCTTCATTTTTTTTTTTCTTTATTGAAATCAAGCTAATTAATAACTTTGAAGCAAAGTACAAACTTGTGTTCGGCCATATGACAGTAGTATCAGATGGTCGGAATTCCATAAAGTCATGCAGTCGCAGCAAAGAATTCGAATAAAAAAAAACATTTGTTTACCGCGCACTGCAGTGGGTCAACGACAAATGAGTGGTTACAGCGAAGGATATACCATGCTAAGCAATTATAGTTTTAAGTTTCCTACACAGAGTGTGTGTGCGCGGCACCATAGAGTTTTTGTTGGGGGCAATGATTTTTTAATGTAGCTGTAGGAACACACCCACTACCCCCTCCCCATGTGACACCTGTCACATAGCTAAGTCACTCAGCCGAGCGAGTTGGCCAGAGTCTCTGTTTAATAATGAAAATCACCATATAGTATAAATCAATTGGTTTACGTGTTCCGCTGAGACAGGTCGTAACGGAAAGAATAAAGTAATAACGTTCGCCGGTGTACAGTTCCTTTTGGCTGAGGAACAGCGGCCACCATCGAGTGCATGTGTCTATTCCCTAGTTGCTGGAAATAGTGACACTGTTACAATGTGTAATTTGGTTGGGGCGTTCTCTTGAAAATTACAACAAAAACAAACCAACAAAAACGATAAATAATACAAAAAAAAAAAAGAAAGTCTAAAAAAATTAAGAGCTTTTCACACCATCCACGCTGCCAAGAAAAATGTCTGGCAGTGCCTCAAGTATCAAAGCCATAATTCGTAAGTAGTTGTGTAAAAAAATAAATATTTACTAAAGGGACTACTTTAAATGTCCTTTGATGTCCTTAGTTAGGGTGCCAAGTGCAAGGTGTTTATCTGTGGTTTTTATTGATTCTCGTTTATTTTTCTCTAAATGTTAACAATTATACCGATTGTATTAATGCTAAATATAATATTTCTAACTGTGCAATTTTTTGTTGTTGTTTTATTTTTAGCTGAAGCCGATGCCAGTGATAAGGCCTCAACATTTGGCAAAGTCCTGCAATATTTGTCCATTGTATTGGTGATTTTAACCGCCCCATTCAGTTTATTCGTTTGTTTTAAGGTATGTTGTGAATATTTTAGGCTAAATGTGATTTGGATTCAGTTCAAAGGGTTATGAGATATTCCAGGATGAAAAATGTACACAAAATAATTTATATATGAGTATAACCAATGACCCTTCACCAAGCAGATATGACAAATACTTTTTCCCGGGTTCTTGAAATGTATTGGAAATAGAATTTGGGACTTATAACCGAATACGCCATATGGGAGGAATTTTCAAAATCTCGAAAAATCCATTTAAATACATCAAGATTCATAAAAATTCCGGAAATATGGAATTACCGTCACATTGGGGCCTATACGAAGACGTGCTGCTGTATACGTTATTTTTTGTCATAGGCTGTAGTACCTACTAAGAACTTCCAATCGAAAATCGAAGCAATTCCGGTGAATAATGTCGCTAAAATCATGAAAATAGCGAATATTGTGAGGTAACGTTATATGTGTGGGCTATACGAAAACGTGGACCGATATGGCCATTTACGAACTTGAACTGCCTGCAGGCAAAATACAAACGTGTGCAAAATTTTAGTCGTTTATCTAAATTTGTTTGAAAGAGAGCATGAATACAACAGACATACAGACGGACAATTTCGTTTGTAACTTCTTAAAATACTAATGTCAGACCCAACAAAGTATATATATTCTTGATCAGTGAAAAATTCTAAGTCGATTTAGCGATGCCCGTCTGTCTGTCCTCCATCCTAAACGTGTGACTGTTTGGTGTGGTCATTATTTGGGCATTACATATTTACTGCGAATGTATCGCTTTATCAAAAGAACATTAATGATTTTTTACTCTCAGAGTTCAATTATTATTGATGTGGTCAACATTTTCTTCCAACACGACGTGCTATGTGCCACACAAGCAATGTTTCCAAACCGTGTTATCAAAGTGTGGGAGTACGATTGGCCGTAGGGACCTTGTGATATCACCCTTCGGCGCCACGTAATAAATAGGGTTAACAGTGGAATGTGTTCCTCATAAGTGGAGATTACTTGAATTATTGCTAAGATTTTTTTAATACCCCCATTGTGTTTGGTATGAAAAATATTATACAACGGTCCACATTTCAGTATGGCCCCCCTATAGCGTTACTTCCTGATGTTCGGTATTTTTGACGTTTTTTGACCACAATTTTAAATCAAATTATGTGTAACTTGGCATTTCGAGTTCTGAGTAGATATAATATCTTCGTGCTCAAGATTGCTCCATTATTATTTGGTGTAGATCCCATATCAAAATTGAAGATGAGGCGAGTAACTCCACCACCGATTTTTAAAGAGATCGAATAACTGTTTATATCGTTTATACATCCCACTAATAATATTTAGGACAAAAGCGACAGAAAACTCTATTAAAAAAAAAAAAAAAAAAAAAAACAAACAAAATAGGGAACTTGATTACATTATTTTAAATTAAAACAAGTGAAAAAGTATCGGTCGGTTTTGCCGACAGATGTATACCCCCAGCCCTCTTCACCCTCTACGGAGTAGGTTTTGAAAAAACGGTCAATATTGACCATTTCGTATCCCACCTAAATAAATATGATATAAATATTATTATATATAAAAATAATTATATATATAAAAATAAAGTATAGCAGATGGATATAGCAATTGTAAAGAATCGCTGAGTTGCTTCGCAATTTATGATAGATAAAAATATTGAAAATTGTGTCCCTTTGTGGGTGAGGTACAAGAAGGTGTTCGCGGATATATAGCATATTCACAAGACATCTAGTGTTTGCAAAAATTATTGTATGTGTGAAATTTGAAGAGAGTTGGATCCTTATTTCGCTTTAATTGACTGTTATGTTTTTCAAAATTAGATTATTGCTTCCCTTTCTGTGCAGAAAATATTTCGACCATTTGCAGAAGAAGTGGACCGATATACTCCATCTTAACACCAGACCATGGCTAATAAAATGATTAGGATGGGTGAAATTTGAAGACAATCGAACTCTTAAATCACACTTTATGAGAGTTGTAATTATTCAAAATTTTGACCATTTGTGGGGGAGGTTCTTGAAGGAGTGAACCGATATTGTCCATTTTCGGCCCAGACCTAGCACTGTTGCAAATATTAGGATTTGCAAAGTTGGAGCAAAATCGGATCATCGTTTCTCTTTCTGTGCAAAAAATATATGTTTTGAAAATTTCGACCTTTTGTGGGGGAGGTACCAGAAGTAGTGGACCGATATTGCCCATTTTAACACCAGACCTTGGGTTAATATAAATATTTAGATGTATGAAATTATAAGGCAATTGGACTCTTACATCACATTTTATGAGAGTTGTAATTATTTAAAATGTTGACCCTTTGTGGGGGAGGTACCAGAAGGAGTGGAACAATATTGTCCATTTTCGCACCAGACCTAGCACTGATGCAAATGTTAGGATTTGCAAAGTTGGAGCAAAATCGGATAATCATTTTTCTTTCTGTGCAAAAAAATATATTTTATTTTTGAAAAATTCGACCATTTGTGGGGGAGGTACCAGAAGGAATGGACCGATACATTCCATCTTAACATCAGACCTTGGGTTAATATAAATATTGGGATGTGTAAAATGTGAAGACAATCGGACTCTTAAATCACATGATGAGAGTTGTAATTATTCAAAATTTTGACCATTTGTGGGGGAGGTACTTGATGGAGTGGACCGATATTGTCCATTTTCACACTTGACCTAGAACTGGTACAATTATTAGGATTTGCAAAGTTGGAGCAAAATCGGATTATCCCTTCTCTTTCTGTGCAAAGAATAAATTTTTTGCAAATTTCGACCTTTTGTGGGGGAGGTACCAGAAGGAGTAGACCGATCTTGCCCATCTCCGAACTCGATCTAAGTTTGACAAAAATATTACGATGTACCATGTTTGGACCAAATCGGATACTCCCTTCGAGAGTTATCGTGCGCACCAGCCAGACAGGCAGACAGACGGACGGACGGACGGACGGACATCGGTAGATCGACTCCAAATGTTCTGAAACGGATTTGGTCCAAAGAGACCTAGGGTCTAAAACCGTTATTTCGACTAGGCATGTTTTGACCGTGTCAAATGATATATACCCTCTGTAGCCATATGGCTGAGGGTATAACAAGTAAGCAAAGGCTATAGCTGTGCGGGGCCAACCATGTGATACTCTACAACACTACAATATGTTGGAAGCCCCCTTATGTCCAAATTTAATCTTTAAGATTTCAATTTTGAAATAATGTCATAGAGATTATTAAATTATTTTACTTGTATTATGATTATTCAAATTGTTGACCCCTTATGGAGTTATATACCAATATAGTCAATTTTTAATACCAATCAGCCTGCAATGTGAACCCTTTCATGATTTCAACTGCCAAACGGACGGACATACAGACCTACCACGTAAATACAACAAATACACTGGGACCGCACACATAAAATGAAACATTTATGTGTTTATCAGCTTTATCAGGATATTTAAAATGTTGACCCTTTTTGTGGGAGGTACCAGAAGGAGTGGACCGATATATTTCACACCAGGCCTTGAGTTAGTAAAAGTATTGTGATTTATGTAATTTGACAAGACAATCGGACTCTTACATCACATTTTATAAGAGTTATAATTATTCAAAATTTTGACCCTTCGTTGGAGAAGTACTCGATGGATGGACACTGATGCAAATATTAGGATTTGAAAGTTGGAGCAAAATCGAATTATCCCTTCTTTTTCTGTAGAGTAAAATATTTTGAAGAGTGTGGCTTGTTTGTTCGGGATACCGTAGTATTTTGTTGTTGCAAAATGGTCAGGCTTTATCCCTTTTTTGTTGTTTTTATAAAAACAACGTTAGTTTATTAGTGGAGAACGATGGTAATGTTTACCAGGGGGTAAGGCAGGGAATACCTAGGTTTCGGAAAGAGCCACCAATCCTCATCAGTTCCCTTGTTTTTTTGTCTGGGATATTCTCCCCAGAAGTTATTTTAAAAATAACTTCTATGACAAAAAACATTTTTTACCCAAGTGTCGAGATCGTAAGCTCAATAGAAGAGGAACCAAAGAATTAAGGTTGTAAGATTTAGAAGACTTTTCAAAAGAATTTTAGTTTTATTTAATTCTTTGGTTCCTCTTCTATTGAGCTTACGATCTCGTCACTTGGGTAAAAAATGTTTTTTGTCATAGAAGTTATTTTTAAAATAACTTCTGGGGAGAATATCCCAGACAAAAAACAAGGGAACTGATGAGGATTGGTGGCTCTTTCCGAAACCTAGGTATTCCCTGCCTTACCCCCTGGTAAACATTACCATCGTTCTCCACTAATAAACTAACGTTGTTTTTATAAAAACAACAAAAAAGGGATAAAGCCTGACCATTTTGCAACAGTAAAATATTTTGTTTGAAAATTTCGACCTATTGTGTTGGAGGTAACAGAAGAAGTGGACCGATAGTGCCCATCTCCGAACTCAACCCGAAGTTTAATAATAAAACCAGTAAAGAAAGTCCTAAAGTCGGTCGGGGCCGATTTTATGATACCCTACACCACTTTGCTAATTTAGTTGAGCTCCACTTAATAATTAAAAGTTTTTATGGGAGAATTCAATCATATACGCTATGATTATAATTATAATTTAAAATTCAAAGGACTAAATATGCCGAAGCATTTGTATCTTTTAAATTCGGACTTGTATTGCCCATTTGGTGCGAAATTAATTTTAAATCGGATAAAAATATATATGGAAACTATATCCAAATCTGAACCGATCTTGATAAAATTTGGCAAAGATATTTCTGAGCTGTATTTGATATATTTCCCTGAATATCGTTGTTACGGAGTGCGTATTACGGCTGTGGGTAACAAATACAACAAATCGGATGAACAATATATATGGGAGCTATAACTATATCTGAACCGATCTTCACCAAATTTGGCACACTACCTTCTAGACTAAATTCGGTCGTATGTGCCAAATTCCATCCCATTAGGACAAATATTAGACGTTTGGTGCACAATAAATGGTAAATCGGACGAAGTTATATATGGGAGCTATATCCAAATCTGAACCGATCTCGATAAAATTTAGCAAAGGTATTTCTGAGCTGCATTTGATATATTTCCCCAAATATTGTTGTTACAGAGTGCATATTACGGCTGCGGAGGACAAAAATAACAAATCGGATGAACAATATATATGGGAGCTATAGCTATATCTGAACCGATTTCGATAAAATTTGGCATACTTATTTTCAGGCCTAATTTGGTTGTATGTGCAAAATTCCATACTATTCGGGCTGATATTACACGTTTGGTGCACAATAAAAGGCAAATCGGACGAAGATATATATGGAAGCTATATCTAAATTTTTACCGATTATCTCCAATTTCAATAGGGTTCGTCCTTGGGCCAAACAAATGATTTGTGCAAAATTTCATCTGGATAGGGCAATAAATGCGAACTGTACTTTGTTTACAAAAATACATGGACAGACGGACAGACGGACGGACATGCATAAATCGACTCAGAATGTGATTCTATGCAGATCATCAAAAGGAACTACGGGTCTATCTCGTTTCCTTTTGCCTGTTACAAACAAATGCACAAAGACATAATACCCTGACCACCTAGTATAATTAGAATGTGTTAAGTTTGGACCGAATTGAATTATCGGACGAACGGACGTCGCTAGATCGATTCCGAATGACCTGAAATGGATTTGGTCCAAAGAGACCTAGGTTCTAAAACAGCTATTTCGATGTGGCACGTTTTGGCCGTATCAAATGATAAAGGGTGATTTTTTTTGAGGTTAGGATTTTCATGCATTAGTATTTGACAGATCACGTGGGATTTCAGACATGGTGTCAAAGAGAAAGATGCTCAGTATGCTTTGACATTTCATCATGAATAGACTTACTAACGAGCAACGCTTGCAAATCATTGAATTTTATTACCAAAATCAGTGTTCGGTTCGAAATGTGTGTTCGCGCTTTACGTCCGATTTATGGTCTACATAATCGACCAAGTGAGCAAACAATTAATGCGATTGTGACCAAGTTTCGCACTCAGTTTACTTTATTGGACATTAAAACAATCACACGAATGCTGTTTCTGTCTATTTCTGAGAGTGTTGCTGAAGACCGTGAAATGTCGATTCGTCGCCGTTCGCAGCAATTGGGTTTGTGTTATTCGACCACATGGAAGATTTTACGCAAAGATCTTGCTGTAAAACCGTATAAAATACAGCTCGTGCAAGAACTGAAGCCGAACGATCTGCCACAACGTCGAATTTTCATTGAATGGGCCCTAGAAAAGTTGGCAGAAAATCCGCTTTTTTATCGACAAATTTCGTTCAGCGATGAGGCTCATTTCTGGTTGAATGGCTACGTAAATAAGCAAAATTGCCGCATTTGGAGTGAAGAGCAACCAGAAGCCGTTCAAGAACTGCCCATGCATCCCGAAAAATGCACTGTTTGGTGTGGTTTGTACGCTGGTGGAATCATTGGACCGTATTTTTTCAAAGATGCTGTTGAACGCAACGCTACGGTGAATGGCGATCGCTATCGTTCGATGCTAACAAACTTTTTGTTGCCAAAAATGGAAGAACTGAACTACATGCCACACAGCTCGCGATTCTATGGCCATTTTGAGGGAGAACTTCGGAGAACAATTCATCTCAAGAAATGGACCGGTAAGTTGGCCACCAGGATCATGCGATTTGACGCCTTTAGACTATTTTTTGTGGGGCTACGTCAAGTCTAAAGTCTACAGAAATAAGCCAGCAACTATTCCAGCTTTGGAAGACAACGTTTCCGAAGAAATTCGGGCTATTCCGGCCGAAATGCTCGAAAAAGTTGCCCAAAATCGGACTTTCCGAATGGACCACCTAAGACGCAGCCGCGGTCAACATTTAAATGAAATTATCTTCAAAAAGTAAATGTCATGGACCAATCTAACGTTTCAAATAAAGAACCGATGAGATTTTGCAAATTTTATGCGTTTTTTTTTTAAAAAAAGTTATCAAGCTCTTAACAAACCACTCTTTATATACCCTATCTAGCCATATGGCTAAGGGTATAATGAGGGAGGTACTCGCTATAGTCCAACGTTTGAACATCGCAATATTAATACTAGGCCGAATAATACTGGACACAACATTTCAATATTTTGTATAACAACAACTTTTTTAAAAAAGTGAGTTAAAGTTCGTTTTTTTTATTAAAATTTCCCCTTCTCAATAAGTTTGCCTGTAATGAAAAATATCAACTCACTCTTCCGGACGTTCCCCAATAAGGTTGACAATTTCCGAAACATATTACACCTATATCTCAAAAAGGTACATTTTTTGTGTGAAAATTATATAGTTTGGTATAGTCGTTCTTTTACCTTTCTCGTAAAGGATAATATTTTATTTGTAAAAATCACAGCTCTAAGTAAATAAGAAATTAGAAAATAAATTAAAAAAGAGGGATATATTCAATCTTCACACACAGCATGCAAGCCATGTATACCACATATTTCCATATAAAAATCCAATGGGTATTTATTTTCAATTCCTTGCTATATATACCATTTTACAATAAGGTTGGATGTAAAATATTTAATCAACATTGCTATGGAATTTCTCATAACATGTCATCAATGGTTTTTCTATCATTGCTCTTTAATTTATTAAATATTCTAATTTCTTTGTTATATATTTTTTTCCCAATTCACCCCACAACACCATTAGGTTGTACAGGAGTACGAACGGGCTGTCATTTTCCGTTTGGGTCGTTTGCTGCAGGGCGGTGCCAAAGGTCCCGGTAAGTTCAACGTGGTGACGTCAACAAAGATAACATTGCTTCTCCTTTAGGCCATTTAGTTTTATTAATTCATTTAACATCGGTTTACTTTAGATATTTTTTCTGTCTGGTGTTTTGTTTATTTTTACATCAACAACTATTAATTTATGTAAAAAGAAAAGAAAAAAAAAAAAAGAAAAAACAATATGAAATGGCATTTTGGCGGTGATGATTGTTTGTTAAACAAGAAAAACAAAATAACAAAACTAAGTAACAACTGTAATTATGGCATTTAACATTCTAATGGCTAGTTCGATTTCTTGGAATTCGGTGAACGAAGTTAGGGGGGAGGGTTTGCCACAAGGCAATAATGGTTAACGTTAGAAAAGAATTTGAGTCGGAACATTTATTTTTTATGATTTTGTCGCACTTTGATATCTTTCGGTCATTCCGTGACACCAATTTCCATATACCCTGTCATTTTCTTTTTTTTAAGTTTAATTTTAAATTGTTATTCTTCTTCTTCAAATTCTGTACATTTAATAAAATGGGGTACAAAAAAAGGAGCGTTTAAAGAAATCGAGTTTGGCTGAGCATTTAAGCTTAGTTAGACGAAACTACGCCTGTATCATCAGAATTCTGGCTGAAAAAGAACAGAATGTAGTAATTTTGTGGACATTTTTCCAATAAAAATATCAGAATTTTAGAACGAATTTCCAATATGTTTATCTTACAGTAATAGTAAAACTAATGAAAGGCTAAAAATTTTAGCTCTAGCAGATTTTATAATATAAATGTACCACTTGGCAGCCTTTACCACCATACATAGTATGGGGGTATATTATGCATAGTATGGGGGTTCGTCATTTCGTTTGTAGCTCATCGAAATAATAATTTAAGACCAAACAAAGTACATATAATCTTGATCAGCGTAAAATTCTGGAATTTTCCGAAAATTCTCACAAGAAGTTCCTTGTGAGTACTTTATCCCTTTGAAGATAATTATCTATATCGGTTCAGGATATCGTATAGCCCCCGTATTTTTATACCCTCCACCATGCTATGGAGGGTATATTAATTTTGTCATTCCGTTTGTAATTCCTCGAAATACTCATGTCAGACCCAACAAAGTATTATATTCTTGATCGGCGTAAAATTCTAAGACGGTTTAGCGATGTCCGTCTGCCTGTATGTGTGTCTGTCTGTCCGTCTGTCTGTTGTAATCACGCTATCTTTCGAACAAATTGAGATAGAAGGCTAAAATTTTGCAAACATGTTAATTTTGCCAGTAGGCAGGTTAAGTTCGTAAATGGGCCATGTAGGTCCAAGTTATCACATAGCCCCCATATAACGGTACCTCCCGATATTCGGTATTTTGATGATTTTAGCGACATTATTTAACGGAATCGTTCCAAATTTGGTATTTGTTCGTAATAGATACTGCAGGATAAAGCAGAAAATGGGTCAGGTAGGTCCACGTCTTCGTATAGCCCCCACATACCATACCCCCAGATATTCGGTATTTTGATGATTTTTGCGACATTATTTACCGAAATCGTTTCAAATTTGGTATTTGAAGTTCGTAATGGATACTACATCCTAAGTGAAAGAAATGAGCCATGTAGGTCCACGTCTTCATATAGCCCCCATACAACGGTAAACGCCCCCCCCCCCCCCCCCTCCCCGATATTCGGTATTTTGATGATTTTAGCGACATTATTTAACGGAATCGTTCCAAATTTGGTATTTGTTCGTAATAGATACTGCAGCATAAAGCAGAAAATGGGTCAGGTTGGTCCACGTCTTCGTATAGCCCCCATATACCATACCCCCCGATATTCGGTATTTTGATGATTTTTGCGACATTATTTACCGGAATCGTTTCAAATTTCGCATGTGAAGTTCGTAATGGATACTTCATCCCATGTCAGAAAATTGTCTGTGCAGGTCCACGTCTTCGTATAGCCCCCATATAACGATACCCCCTATATTCGGTATTTGGATGATGTTAGCTACATTATAAACAGATTTTTCTTCAAGTTTCGCATTTAAATATTGTAATAACTTATGACAAAAGTTGCCTATGCAGGTCCACGTCGTCGTATAGGTATTCGGTATTTTTAAGATTTTAACAGAATTTTTAACGGATTTTTTTTTTTTTTGGAAATTGCCAAATTTGTACCAAATGGTGGAGGGTCTTAAAAGTTCGGCCCGGCCGAACTTACAGCTTTTTTACTTTTACTATCAGACAATCAGAATCAGACAATTTTTTTTAATGTAATTGTTTTAAAAGCCGCACAAGGGGTTCTTTCTGAGTACTTTACCCCCTAGAAGATAATTATCTAAATAATTCCACGTTTCAGTATAGCGTCCATATAACGGTACCCCCAGATAGTCGGTATTTTCATTATTTTTCCGGCTTTATTCACCGGAGATGTTATATTTCGTATCGTATATAAAGTTCGAACACTTACTACAGCCTATGACACAAATCACTTATGCAGGATCACGTCTTCGTATAGTAGCCAAATAACGGATTTGATTTGAGCGATATTTTTGACGACATTTTTTTGAAATCTTTCAAAGTTCTTCCAAATGTTGTACTTTTGAATACTTTCCGTACTCGTTTCATACGAATTTCCAAAAAAATCCGGTGACCCTCATGCAAAATTTCGTAGCACTAACTCTTACAATGTTGTACCATTTTGTACCCTTCATTACTTTTCGCACTCTTTATATATTAATTTTAAAATTTCACCATTTCGTATAAAATATTTCCAATTTCTAGCAATTTTTGATAGGTCATTAGCGATATTATATCCCTTTGCCTCTTTTTGTACCTTTAGAGTACGAAAAATCACTCCTCTCTCCACTGAGAATGACTCTCACACGACAGTTTAAAGATCTAGCTCTTATTGTCCACTCAGTAATAGAGTCAAACCATTTTGCACCTTTCATAGCTTTTCGTACTAGTAAAGTACCTATTTCAAAAATATAAGCCTCGTCCCAATTAGAATAATCCTCGTACTAATAAAGTACAAATTTTAAAACTATTTGATCTTGATTAGAGCAATCCTTGTACCAATTTTAAAAACTGTTTGCTTTTACAAATCGTTAATTGGTGATACTACGTATTTTTAAAACTACCACCAGATCTCAACACCAGATACCAACAGAGAAAATTTCTTTACCCGGTATTCAATGTACCACCTAGTACTTTTCGCACATCTTTAGTACCAATTTCCAAAAGCTCTTCCATATCTTAACCACAGACACCAACAGTGGAATCTATATCAAATTTCAGGATTTCAGCTTTATCCCTTCACCCAACACCAAATTTAGTAACATTAAGTACGTTTCGTACAATTATAGTAAACATATCCAAACCGAGTCCATATCTTAATTGCAGATACAAACAGATATCTCAGTATCAAATTTCGGAATTTCAGCTCTATCCTTCAATATCAGTTTTCGTACCATTTTGTAATTGACGTACAAACATATAGATTGCATTTCCAAAAAGAACGCCAAATCTCAACCACAAAAACCCATTTCCAAAACCTCTTCCATATCAAATAACAGTATTTCAGTTCTATTAATTCACGCAATACCATATTTTATTACTACTTTGTACTTTGCTTACAATTATAGTACACATATCTAAAACCACCTCCATATATATATTCCAGATACCAATAGAAACCTCAATATAAAATGAGAGGATTCCAGCTCTATTTCTATACACAAAACCAATTTTGTTACCACTTAGTACTTTTCGAACAATTATAGCACACATCCCAAAACCACCTCCATATCTTAACCACAGCCACCTGCAGTGGCATATATATGAAATTTTAGGAGTTCACCTCTATTCCTTCTCCCAATACCACCATACTTTTCGTGAAACTATATTGCATTTTTTCCAAACCACATATTTCCAAAGTACATATGAACTGCGCCCCTAATACTTAATTTCAGATTTCAAGCAATGATACCAAATTGAAGCCATTAGAGTATTATTTAGTACTTTTGATAGAATTATAGTACACAAAACCACCAGGATACACATGAACAGCGATCCTACTACCAAATTTCACTATCTATTTATCCGATACCAAATAGTACCAAATATAATACTATATAGTGCTTTCCGTACAATTATAAGACACATGTCCAAAAACATCTCTTTATCACAAACCTACCACCAAAAGGGAATACAATAAAATATTCTTGCTTCTTTATTAGTACTTTCGTACAAATATAGTACACATTTCCCAAAATCACCTCCATATGTCCAGGCTACACATGAACAGAGACTCTTAATACCAAATTTCAAGCACTGTTTATTCATCTAATACCAGATTGTACTTTTCGCGCATTAGATGTACAAATTTCCAAAACCACATCTTTATCATATACCACCACCGACAGGGATCCCAATACAAAATTCCAGCTTCATCCGCCCACTCTAAACAAAGCTGTTCCAAACATAGTATCATTTAGTACAGTTCGCGCACTTAGTACACATTTCCAAAATCAACTTCATTTATCAAACTTTCTTTCCAATCTTAATTCTCAAACCAAATTTCAAATTTTTAGCTCTAACCGTTCACATAATTCCAAATGGTACCATTTTAAAAGTTTAGTAACATTTCAGTACTTTTCGTACTGATTTAGTGCGAAGTTTAGTACTTTTCGCACCCTTATAATGCGAATTTCCAAAAACTTACACTTACCCCTATTTACCTAGACTGACTTTCGTGCAAAATTACAAGATTTTAACTCCAGCCGTTTCGTCTGGACTTGTCATATCCTCCAAGTATATCATATCCTCCAAAATCCCGTTTTAACCTACCCCATTTTTTGTACTTTTTGTTCTTATAAAGTACGAATTACCAAAAAATCCGCTTTATCTCTCCAAATTAAAACATTTTATAGTTTTATAACAATGTCGTGGCATTTGGTACCTTGAGGGTACGACTCTAAAAAAAATCCTCCACATCGTCCGAGGTGGGCCTCACACAAATATTCCAGGTTTAACCGACTCCTACTAGTAGCTAAACAGCAGTGTGCAAACATTTTTTAAATTTTAGTATCTTTAAAATACGATTTTTAAAAATCCTGCATTGGCTTACCCTTAACAACATCAGTTACCTTGGTTCCAGTAACATTTTATCTATTTATACTCTACACCACAAGGTGGTCAGGGTATTATGTCTTTGTGCATTTGTTTGTAACAGGCAAAAGAAAACGACATAGACCCATAGTTCCTTTTGATGATCTTCATAGAATCACTTTCTGAGTTGATTTATGCATGTCAGTCCGTCTGTCCGTCCGTCCGTCCGTCCGTCTGTCCATGTATTCTTGTGAACAAAATGCAGGTCGCATTTATTATCCGATTGAGATGAAATTTTGCAAAAAACATTTGTTTGGCCTAAGGACGAACCCTATTGAAATTAGAGATAATCGGTAAAAATTTAGATATAGCTCCATATATATCTTCGTCCGATTTGCCTTTTATTGTGCACCAAACGTGTAATATCAGCCCGAATGGTATGGAATTTTGCACATACAACCAAATTAGGCCTTAAAATAAGTATGCCAAAATTTATCGAAATCGGTTCAGATATAGCTATAGCTCCCATATATAATGTTCATCCGATTTGTTATTTTTGTCCTCCGCAGCCGTAATATGCACTCGGTAACAACAATATTTGGGGAAATATATCAAATACAGCTCAGAAATACATTTGCTAAATTTTATCGAGAACGGTTCAGATTTGGATATAGCTCCCATATATAACTTCGTCCGATTTACAATTTATTGTGCACCAAACGTCTAATATTTGTCCAAATGGGATGGAATTTGGCACATACGACCGAATTGAGTGTAGAAGCTAGTATGCCAAATTTGGTGAAGATCGGTTCAGATATAGCTATAACTCCCATATATATTGTTCATCCGATTTATTGTATTTGTTACCCACAGCCGTAATATGCACTCCGTAACAACGATATTCAGCAACAATACAGCTCAGAAATATCTTTGCCAAATTTTATCGAGATCGGTTCAGATTTGGATATAGTTCCCATATATTTTTTTATCCGATTTCAAATTAATTTCGAACCAAATGGGCAAAATAAGTCCGAATTTAAAAGATACAAATGCTTCGGCGTATTTAGTCCTTTGATCTTTAAATTATAATTATCATCATAGCGTGTATGATTGATTTCTCCCATAAACACTTTTAATTATTAAGTGGAGCTCAACTAAATTTGCAAAGTGGTGTAGGGTATCATAAAATCGGCCCCGCCCGACTTTAGGACTTTCTTTACTGGTTTAACAATATAAACGATGTTTGATTCAAACCTCAAACCCAATCCTTTTGAACTATTAACTTCAGGTACTAACGGAAGTTATAAACTTCAAATTTAAGTTCCTCAATCCAAAATTTATGCAAGCTCATTCGCAATTCAATAAGTCCAACTCCCTCTCATACAATGCTCATTGCAACCACAACCACCTTCTAATACATGACTGTTTTCCATTCTTGTTTCAGGTATTTTCTTTATTCTGCCCTGCATTGATACCTATGCTCGAGTAGATTTGCGAACACGTACCTATGATGTACCACCACAGGAGGTAGGTAGCACCGCTTCCCCTCAAAATTTCGGCGAAGAGCCGTAAACAACAATAACGCCTTAAATCATTTTTTGTTCCGGAGAAAATTTTACGATTTTAAAATTCAACCGTCTTTGTGGGATAGGTTTTTGCTGTTCTTATTGTTGTCGTTGATGGCTCTTCCTGTTCCTGTTGCTATTTACCATTTCATAGCATCGACATTGTTCACCATTGAGGTTCATCGTTTTGGGTTTTCTCTGTGTTTGTTTTGCAGGTCTTAACAAAGGACAGCGTAACAGTGTCTGTCGATGCTGTGGTCTACTATCGCGTATCGAACGCAACCGTATCGGTGGCCAATGTGGAGAATGCCCATCACTCGACCAGACTGCTGGCCCAGACAACATTACGCAACACCATGGGCACGCGTCATTTGCATGAAATACTCAGCGAACGCATGACCATATCGGAGACAATGCAGGTTTGTTTTGTTAAAGGAAAAAAGAAACATTTCGGCATCTGTATCACAATCAAAGTGCTTTGTTTTAGCCAAAGCATGAAGTTCATGAATTTTTTTGGGGAATAGACTGGGATTTATTTTTTGTCTTGAGCATGAAATATTTGGCTTCGCTTTAATGTTGGCAACCGTTTAAAGACTTACCTGTCGTCACACTCTGGTCAAGAATAATTTTTTTCCTGGACATATTTTCATATTTTTTTTTCTAAAATGTCACCCCAAAATTATCTTCGTTTTAAACCGTATGTGAACTAGTACAATGGTATATGTTAAATTTGAGATCAAATTCATGATTCTTGACAAATAAATGTTTTAAAAATCCATCATTTATAGGCAATAGGTCCTTTAAAAATCCACCATTTACAGGCAATAGGTCCTTTAAAAATCTCATGTGAAGCCAATAGATCCTTGAAAAATACATTATTTATAGTCAATTTGTCCCTTAAAAATCATCGTATGAAGCTAATAGATCCTTTAATAAATCAAGTCTTAATCGATCCTTAATAAATCAAGTCTTAACCGATCCTTAAATAAATCAAGGCACAATCGATCCTTTAATACGTCCACGCCCAATCGATCCTTTATTAAATCCACCCCCAATCGATTCTTTAATAAATCCACGCCCAATCGATCCTTTAATAAATCCACGCCCAGTCGATAATATATCCTTTAAAAAGGTCCTTTAAAAAATCCACGCCCAGTGGCCAATAGATCCTTTAAAAAATCCACGCCCAGTGGCCAATAGATCCTTTAAAAAATCCACGTCCAGTGGCCAATAGATCCTTTAAAAAATCCACGCCCAGTGGCCAATAGATCCTTTAAAAAATCCACGCCCAGTGGCCAATAGATCCTTTAAAAAATCCACGCCCAGTGGCCAATAGATTCTTTAAAAAATCCACGCCCAGTGGCCAATAGATCCTTTAAAAAATCCACGCCCAGTGGCCAATAGATCCTTTAAAAAATCCACACCCAGTGGCCAATAGATCCTTTAAAAAATCCACGCCCAGTGGCCAATAGATCCTTTAAAAAATCCACGCCCAGTGGCCAATAGATCCTTTAAAAAATCCACGCCCAGTGGCCAATAGATCCTTTAAAAAATCCACGCCCAGTGGCCAGTAGATCCTTTAAAAAATCCACGCCCAGTGGCTAATAGATCCTTTTAAAAAAGCCACGCCCAGTGGCCAATAGATCCTTAAAAAAATCCACGCCCAGTGGCAAATAGATCCTTTAAAATATCCACGCCCAGTGGCCAATAGATCCTTTAAAATATCCACGTCCAGTGGCCAATAGATCCTTTAAAAAAAATCCACGCCCAGTGGCCAATAGATCCTTTAAAAAATCCGCGCCCACGCCCTGTGGCCAATAGATCCTTTAAAAAATACACGCCCAGTGGCCAATATATCCTTTAAAAAATCCACGCCCATTGGCAAATATATCCTTTAAAAAATCCAGGCCCATTGGCCAATAGATCCTTTAAAAATCCACGGCCATTGGCCAATAGATCCTTTAAAAATTCCACTCCCATTGGCCAATAGATCCTTTAAAAAATCCACGCCCATTGGCCAATACATCCTTTAAAAAATCCGCGCCCAGTGGACAATAGATCCTTTAAAAAATCCACGCCCATTGGCCAATAGATCCTTTAAAAAATACGCGCCCAGTGGACAATAGATCCTTTAAAAAGGTCCTTTAAAAAATCCACGCCCATTGACCACTGTATCCTTTAATAAGTCCACGCTCATTACCCAATATATCCTTTAAGAAATCCACGCCCATTGGCCAATAGATTCTTTAACAAACCCACACCCATTGGCCAATAGATTCTTTAACAAACCCACACCCATTGGCCAATAGATTCTTAAATAAATCTCCTTCTATTGACCCATAGATCCCTTATTAAATCCAGTTGGCCAGTAGATCCATTAATATAAATCCATGACCACTACCCAATAGATCCTTAAAAAAACTCCACGCCAATATTTTTTTTAATCAGCGATTTTTGACCAGTAGTCTACCCAAATAATTTTTCAAAATTTTTGAAAAATATGAATAGAGGCCAGAAACGATTTAAACAATTATTTTCAAAAATCAATAATTTATAGCCAGGCAATCCTTGAAAAAAATCCCTATTAAATTTATTTTCCAATTTTTCAAATGCCATTCCAAATAATTTACAATTATCTATTATTAGGTACAATTGGATGAGGCCACCGATGCCTGGGGCATCAAGGTAGAACGTGTCGAAATGTAAGTTTGTCCAAATTTATTCCCCTTCATAACTATTATCTTTTAAACATTTCCAAATTTCCTTATTTTTTAGCAAAGACGTACGCCTACCCGTCCAACTGCAGCGTGCCATGGCCGCCGAAGCAGAGGCGGCACGTGAGGCTCGGGCAAAAGTTATTGCCGCCGAGGGTGAACAAAAGGCATCGCATGCTTTGCGCGAAGCTTCCGAGGTAATTGGCAATTCACCGGCCGCTCTGCAATTACGTTATCTACAGGTAAGAAAACAAAAAAAAAATCCATGTCGAATCATCCATGGCAATGGCTGCATCAATAATCAATGGCTGCATTTATTCTGTTTTTTTTTTTTATTTTTAGACCCTGAACACAATTTCGGCTGAGAAGAATTCAACGATTGTATTCCCCTTGCCCATCGATATGTTGACTTATTTCATGAAGAATAGCGAGGCCAAAGCTTTGGCTGCCATGGCGGATGCCATAACCATGAATCCACAATTGCAACAGCAACAGTAAGCGAATGAATAAAACGGAAGAGCGGCAAAAGCATCGTATGATGTGCCCTGCTTGTTTTCAACGATCATATTTTGGGAATATAAAAAATTAAAGAAAAAAAACAGGGAATTTATTTTTTCAAGTAATTTGAAATGTTTTTTGGATGTATTTGTCAACTTTTATTATTTATTTAAAGTCAAATGTATTTTGTAACTTTTAGATTCTTATACGTACATAAAATGGTTTCAAAGATGTGTCTTAATAAATTTCGAAATAAAAACATTATTTTGTTTAGTTTAACGACAATGTACAATCCAATCCAAGTTATCCAGGGATGGAAAATACTCTTTTAAATCAACTTTTCTATATATGGTCTCGAAAAAATATTTTTTATAACAAAATTCGAGTCTATATCTTTTGACAAACTTGAAAAAAATGTCTAAAAAATCCACGTTTGAAGACTGTGATGTTCCATGAAATCCATGTTTATGGCTGGGCACGTTTGTAGCTCTGAAAATATTAAAAATCCAAGTAGTAGATCTGGTAATTAAACAGAAAAAAAATTTAAAAATACTTAAGCCACTCTACAGTTGTTAAATTTATTCCAGTGACAGCTCATTATATTGTTTACAGGCGTACAAAAGCATTTTGTTGAGAATTTCCCAGAAGAAATGTTATTCGTGATGGAATTCAAACGTGATGGGGTGATTCCTTTATATTTGGCTGGAAAACCACATATGGCTATCGTTACAGCACTCCAGCATTTAAATGTGAATAAATCTTTTGTGTCTCGTACCATCGCTCGTTACCGTGATACTGGTAGCGTAGCCGGACATCAAGGAAGTGGAAGAAAACAGTACATCAGCAGAAATGGTTTGAAAAATAAAGAAGCGACTTGATCGAAACCCGCGTCGCAGTGGCCGAAAAATGGCTGGTGAGCTGAACATATCGCAATATTCCATTCGGCAAATATTGAAAAATGAGCTTGGGGTAAACCCATTGAAATTCCAAAAATTGCAAAAACTTACACCGCAATGAAAAGTAAATAGACTCAAAAGAGCTAAAGAGTTGCTGCCGAATTTGGTTTTCTCCTCCTCCGATGAGAAAGCATTCGCTGTCCAGCAGTTTGTAAACAAACAAAATTATCGTGTTTACTTGCCAAAGAGGTCAGCTGAAAATGAGCACTTTCGGTTGGCCGCTAGAACTCCATCGCCGGTCATGGTGATGGTGTGGGTCGCCATAACAACCGCTGATCGCTCTTCGCTCGTATTAATCGACCGTGGCATCAAAATAAATGCCAAATATTATCACAATATTCTAGAGGGTGTACTAAAGCCTTGGGCACGCAAAAATTTTGGCCGCAGATCTTGGACATTCCAACAGGACTCAGCACCAATGCACTCTGCACGCGCCACCCAAGAATGGTTATAACATGAGGTTCCTCGCTTCATTTCCAGCGCACAATGGCCACCAAAATCTCCGAATACCAATCAATTGGACTATTGTGTCTAGAGTATTTTGGAAAGCAAGGTTGGCACTAAAAAATACCAAAGCGACGATCACCTCAAGCAAGCGCTTCGCCGGGGATGGACTAAAATACCGTAGCGAAACATTCGAAAAGCGTGTGACAGTTTCATTGGCTGTTTGAAGGCCATAATCAAAGGTGACCAATTCGAACAAATCTAAACTTATTCTTAAATTTGATGCTATTTGCGAAATTTTTTGCTTTCATTTAATAAAATTTAAAAAAAGTGTAAAAATAATGGCGTTGGACTTTGTTGCAGTTTTTTTTTATCTCACTCTGTATATCAGCACCTATGTAAAGGTCAGCGAGAGAGGAAGATGGAAATATAAAATCGTGGGCCAAGGAGATATTTTTTTTAATATTTTTAACTGTTTGCCCCAATCAAACGAATAATACCCCATGCACATAGTTTTGTAGGTTATGAATATCCAGGTCTAAAAATCCACGTTGGAAGCTCTTAAATTTTAAATTAAATTTGTTTGAAGCTTTTAAGGTTTTTTTTATAGCTCTAGCGGTCTTGGAATTTTTTTTCAAGAAAACTACGCTTATATCCGTTAAGGTCTTGGAAAAATTATTTTTTAAAATGCCACGTTTGGAGATTTAATGTTCCATGAAAGAAAAACACTTTTAAAAGGTCTTAAAAAATATTGAAAAAAAAATATATATATATAAAAAATAGTGATATTTGAAAAAAAAAAACATTCATATAAGCTCTACAGCTCTGATATCTGATGCAAAATATCCAATCCAAATAGCTCTGATGGTACTTCAAAATATTCTTAAAAACCTAACATGCCGTGTTTACAAAAATATTCTAAAAAATCCACTTGTAGAAATATACTCTAGAGATATTTACGTTATAATATAAATACAGGATTATGGCTCTTCCAAATAAAAAAAGGAAAAGAAAAGAAAAAGAATAAAATTCCATGTGGACTTGATAGTACTCCTTTGTAGATTAACCCAAAAAAGGACTCTATGTATTCAAAACTATATTTTAGGGGACTTCTATAGAGAGAGATTCCTTTCGCAACATTTTGGATAGAGCTTTGAATAGATATCTTTGGTACATTGGTACAGAAAATGGGTCATATCGGTATGCTTTTTGGAACAGCACCATGTAGGGATAACTCCGATTTCAAGTGTTTTTTATGTTTTTTGTCAATTTTTTGGTGATCCTAGAAAAAAAAACCTTACTTTAAACAATCCATTTTTTATATCTTTGATGTGCTTGGGAAAAGAATTTGGAAAATTCTACGATTTCTCCGATAGTCTTTTCTTAAACCTTACAGCCCCTTTACAACTATTAAAATTTATGAATATTTTGTGAACGTTGAGTTTTCACAATTTTAAATCTTTCAAATCTTTTTCATCAAATTCTATATCACCAAACAAATTGGATACAGATTAGACTATGAAACACGAATAGCAAAAAAAAAAAAAACAACCAAACAGAATGCATAACTATTGTCTGATGCTTCGACTGCAACCAATCCGGTCCGTCATTTGTGCTGCTGTTTGCCAGACCATGGTGTCGTATGATTTATGGAGTGTTTGGTATTTTGGATAACATTCATACGCACACATGTACATCGTGATAAATATGGAAAAACTTGGAAACTTTGCCATTTCAGTTTGAATGGAATTTTGCTACATTCACCAACCAACCAACCAACTTTGGCACAAAATCGAATTCAAACAAAAGAGTCAGATGCTGGCAGATGTTCCCAATGCCATTTTTATGACTTCGAAAAATTTTCATTTAATCTACGGATAACAAAAGTTATTCCACGTACACATGAGGTGCAAAATGTGAACGTATTATGGTGAGTTTTAAAGGAATATTAATTTGAGAAACAAGCTAAGTAGAGGAAGATATGAATTCAGTGGAATTATGGAAATGGGAGTAAGTTCAGCTAATATTATACAATGACGAAAGATCATTTGGGAAGTTTTCTTGTTCAGCCTCATATTATTACACGATTTTTATATCCTCAGCCATATGGCTAGAAAGGGGATGTATCATTTGAGATGGCCAAAACATGCCTCATCGAAATAACGATTTTAGACCCCAGGTCTCTTTGGACCAAATCCGTTTCAGGATATTTGAAGTCGATCTAGCTATGTACGTCCGTCCGTCTGTCTTGCTGGCTGGTGCGCACGATAACTCTCAAAAAAAAGTATCCGATTTGGTCCAAACTTGGTATATCGTTTTTTTTCTTATCAAACTTGGATCTAGTTCGGGGAATGGGCAATATCGTTCCACTTTTTCTGGTACCTCCCACACAAAAAGTCAAAATTAAAAAAAAATATTAATAAATAATTTTACTGTACAGAGAGACAAAAGCTAATCCGATTTTGCTCCAACTTTATTAATTCTAATATTTGCATCAGTGCTATGCCAGATGTTGAACAGTGTCGGGCCACCCCATCAAGTACCTCCCCCACAAAGGGTTCAAACAAATTTATACATTTTAATTCTTATAAAATGTGAAGTAACAGTCCGATTGTCTTCAAATTAAACAAATGAACAATATTAACCCGTGGCCTGGTGTGAAGATGGAATATATATCCACTCCTTCTTGTACCTCTCCCAAGATAGGGTCAAATTTTTGAATATCCATGAAGCTCATAAAACGCGATATTAACATGCGATACCATTCAGACTTGGAACATTTCAATATTTCAATCAGCACAAGATCTGTTGTAAAGATGGTAGAGAACGGACAATTCCTTCTGGTACCCGTCCCAAGAAAGGGTAAAAATGTTGAATAACCAAAACTATCATAAGATCCGAAATAAGCATACGGTTCTTTTCATATTTCACACATCCCTCTATTTCTACAAACTCAATTTATGCTGTGAAAATAGGATATATCAGTCCATTCTCTTTGGTACCTCTCCCACAAGTGGTCAACATTTTGAATTTCCATGAAGCTCATAAAAAAGCGAAATTAGTATCCGATTCCATTCAGACTTGGCACAACACAATATTTCCATCAACGCAAGATTTGTTATAAAGATGGTAGTGATCGGACCATTCCTTCTGGTACCTCCCTCACAAAGGGTTAACATTTGAATAGCCAAAACGATCACAAACTCCGATTTAAGCATCCGGTTCTCATCAAATAGCACACGTAAGAATATTTACTCCTTGAGGTACTCCTTGAGGGACCTACCCTACAGTGGGTCAAAATTTTTAGTATCCATGAAGCTCATAAAACGTGGATCAGACTTGATCCATTTCAATATTTTCTTCAACACATGATCTGTTATAAAGATGGTACAAATCGCAACTTTTTTTCTGGTACCTCCCCCACATAGAGTTTAAGATTTTGAAAAGCAAAACGCTTAAAAAAAGCGAAATAAGCATCCAAATCCATCCATCCACCTCCTCAAATTTACCACATACAAACATTTTTGCTAGCACAACATCTCTTGTGAAGATGATAGACATCTGCCAACCCCTTCTGGTACCTCACCTACAAAGGGTCACAATATACAATACTTATATCTGTCATAACTTCCGAAATATTTCTCCTAACCAGAAATCTAATATGAATATATAATTAATCGGAATTTGTGATTTCGCATAAAATTGGATATAAATTTGCAATTTCCTTCACATTTTGCACAAACCAATATTTTTTATCGGTATTAGATGAAGTATGAAAATGGTACACTTTTGTCCGCTACATTTGTTACCCCACGCATATTTTCACATTTTCCAAAAATTTGCTCATATCTCATATAAAGTGCTTCCTGTACTTTATAGTCTAATATCTCCAAATATAGTCCAAATCTGTCAAGTTGTAATACTTATATAAGTCTAAGTATAAGTCCGATACGAATTGGTCAATATTTGCCAAATGTTTTGGAACCCTACTCATAAAGAGTCAAGAGTTTGAAAAATCATAAGTCAAGTCTGGAGGTATACATCTGTCGGAAAAAAAACCGACTGATACTATTTAACTTGTTTTTATGTCATTTTAATACTTTTCGTACTCTTTTAGTACGAATTTCCAGAAACCCAACCCTATCATATGCATACACTCCTAGACCGCCCCTACTGTGTGGGGTTATTATAAGTTTAATTGGACCAAAAATTATGTAACACCTTGAAATATTGGTTTCCCACATAGGAAAGTATATATAGATCTTCCTATCTCGCCGCGCTGAGTCGATCTAGCTATGCATGTTCGTCCGTCCGTCTGGCTATGTTAATTTGTAATCACTCTACAGGTCGCAATTATGGCCCAATCTTCACGAAATTTAGAATGGAGGTCGAGCTAGAGCCAGAATAGAACCCTATTTCTTTTGGAGATGATCGCATAATATTTAGGGGTTGAAATGGACTAAAAACTGGAAAATTTCCCGATTTTGCAGTTGCTCTACAGGACGAACTTTTGGACCAATCGACGCGGAAGTTAGCATGGGGCTAGAGCTTCAGGCTGAGCAGAAGTCTTCCAATTTTGGTGGTCATCGGGTAATATTTAGTAGGTGAAATAGACCATAATATTTCTGTTAAATAAACTTCAAATGTTCCATTAATCCGCGAATATTTTTAATCCCGGCGAAATCACAAATAGACGACCAGGTCAATCCTGACCGTTACGTAGATGCCGATGGTAAATATATCGGATATATATAAAATAAATATATGCAAAGGAAGGGGATGTTAGCTAGAACGCTTATATCTCAAGAATGGCTGGACCGATTTTGACAAATTTTGTCAATTTAGAATTCCCTTTCATAAGAGAATAAACTCTAAAAAAATCGCATAAAAATATGCCAAAAATTGTGTTTTTTATATATTTTGTAGTATTTTGTGACAGTTTTTTTATTTTTTCATAAATTTTATCGCATGCCATTTTTCATTTTGACTTATAATATTGAAGTGTATATTTTGTAATATTTTTTCACCTTACAACACAGGTTTTGGTTATTATATACATTCTGCAATTATCGTCTGATCCTCACGAATATTTTCACAAGGGTAGGGTTAGGCTCAGAAGGGCTAAGCCTATTATTTTCAAAGATGTCCGCAATATGTTTAGGGGTTAAAATGGACCAAAAATAGACAAAATTTCCTGATCACACAATTGAAGCCAATCGACACGCCTGAGAAGAGAGTTATGGACAGGGAATAATTCTAGCATTTTGGTTGACCATTGGATTACATTTAGCTTTAAAATGGACTACAACAAATAAGAGCACGACGGAGTGCGTAAATATTGGTCGAATGTCTCTGTTCAAAATGCTGAGGGTAATATCTGGGCAGTGCTCCGTAATATAATTTCAAAAGCGAAATATTCTAAAATGGATTTGAAGATAAGGGGGTTTCTAACCTTGTAGTATTGTAGGGTATCACATGGTCGGCCCCGCACGACTATAGCCTTTGATTACTTGTTAAGAAAATATTTTTACACATTTAGACCTAAAAAATTAGACCTTAGATAGATCTAAAAAAATTAATTCGTTATGATATTTTCCATAAATTATTTTGAAATATTGCTATTGTTCATATCCTATGTTATACCTCCTATGAGAACAAATACAGTCATAGGGTGACTCGACATTATAGCAATTTGCTGTTAAACCTTTAACAAATTACCTAAGAAATATAAAATTTAATGGCGCCCAAGTTCACTCCTTACAAACTCAAAATTATTTTAAAAGTTAAAAGAAATATAATTCTCATGTGTTAATAATTCATCGAATGCCTTTAATTATTTTCCTCGGTATTTCTTTCACGTTTGCTTCGCACATTTTCAAAATAATTCCAACAATTGTGGTTATAATGGGGAACAAGTGTAACTTTTCTCTTCTAACCATAGCTTTTCCCTCTCTCAGTACCCCCTTACAAGAGTTTTCGTTGTTCCAACCAATACGTGGCCATGCATTCATTAGTGCGGAACATCAATTTACAACACCTGCAGTTTTTCATTTTTGTTACATGGAAGGGAACAATATCGCTTTCATGTGGTTGTTGTCATGTTTTGTTGCTTCTGCTTTTTCCCCATTGCTTTGGCTAGCTTCCTTTAATAAGAGCTATTTGTCTTTTTGCCTAGCTATGGATTTTGTTGCAAAAGTGACAATTAATTTAAATGACAAACAGAATGTTGTTAAAGGCATTTGCTGTTACACTCTCATTCTCATACACACAGAGATGCACACACACACATACATAGCCATTTACTGATACCAGGCAAAAATCCTAAACCTGACCAGGGAACCGAAACATCGGCAGCCAGCAAATTGAGAGAAGACATGGCAACAACTTTCAATTGTTGGCAGTTTGAAAGTTTTGCGCCAATGGAATTGTTGGTATTTCCAACACGCAAGTATCATTCGAATCTCCAGTGTAGTTGTTGTAATTGTGGCCAGTAACAAGTGATAGAAGAAGAAGACGAAGAAGAAGCTAGAGCATTAAAAGTGAAGAAAACCCGTCAAGAAGTCAAAAAAAAAAAAAAAAATGTCAAGTTTGGTAAGCGGAAAGAAGAAAATAAATTAATTTGTTATGACGGAATTGAAAAGATGTTGGAAAAGAATATTAATTGCGATTTCCTAAAAAAAATATATGGTGAATATTATTTTCAATATTTTCCAGAATATTAAACAATCGAATGGTGTTGGGAAAGTCAGAGATGACGACTATCGTGATCGCATAATGAAACGTATGATTTTGTTTGAATTTATTGAATAACTAGCACTACGTCTGGTTTTTGAAACCAATTTCGCATGAGGGTAGGGGTAGGATTAGAATTTAAACTCATTGCTTTTGGAGATGTTCGAAATAATGTTAAGTGTTGAAATGGACAAAAAATGTGGATTTTTTGACACGTAATTTTTCATGGGGTTACAGTTTAGGGATGGGCAGAAGACTGTTGTATTCACGCCGTCTTTGGAACGAACTGAGATAGAAGGCTAAAATTTTACACACATGTGTATTTTGCCAGCAGGTAGATTAAGTTCGTAAATGGATCATGTCCGTCTAAGTTTTCATATAGCGCCCATCTTACGGCACCTTCCAATATTTGGTATAGTTTCAAATTTCGTATTTGCACTTCGTAATCGCCAAAAATTAGTTATGAAGGAGAGGGATATTTTTTATGGATTTTTTGACATTTTTCAAGTTCCTTTAAAAAAAAGAGGTTATGAAAAGTTCGGCCCAGTCGAACTTAGCTGTTTATATCCTACGCCACACAGTGTAAAGGGTATTATGTCTTTCTGAATTTGTTTGTGACATGGAGAAGGAAGCGAGATAGAACCATAGTTACTTTTGAGGATCTTCATATAATCACTTTCTGAGTCGATTTATACATGTCAATTCGTCTCTCCGTCGGTCCATGTATTCTTGGGAACAAAATGCAGGTCGCATTTATCATACGACTGAGATGCAATTTCGGACGAATCATTTGTTTGGCCCAAGGAAGAACCCTATTGAAATTGGTGATAATCGGATCAGATTTAGATATAGCTCCCATATATATTCAACCGATTTCGGGTTAATTGTGCACCAAATTGCTAATTTTGGCACATCCTACCAAATTCAATCTAGAAGTAAGTACGTCAGTTTGGGAGAAAATCGGTTCAGATATAGCTATAGCTTCCAGGTATAGGTTCATCCGATTTGATGTTTAAGCCCCCCACATTCTTAATATACACTCCACAGTCCATCTGCTAAGTTATATCAAGATCGGTTCAGATTTCGATAAAGCTCCCATATATATTTTCAACCGATTTCGGATTTATGGTGCCCCAAGCGGCCAATATGATCTGCATTTTGGCAAATCCTACCGAATTCCGTTTAGAAGCTGGTACATCCAATTTCAGATATATAGCTCCCATATCTATGTTTCAACCGATTTGGTGTTTAAGTCTCTCACGTTCGTAATATACATACGGCAACAATGATATTTGGTACCTGATATTTTATATGAATACCTCTGCCAAATTTTATCAAGAGCGGTTCAGATATGGATATAGCCCCTATATATAACTTCAACAGATTTTGGTGGGATAATTGTACACCAAATGGCCAAAATCTGTCCAAAAGTTCAGAATTTTAATTTTCACATGCGTAATATGCTCTCCACACAATGATATTTGAAAATAAATCTGCCAAATGTTATCGAGATCGGTTCAGATTTTTATATAGCTTAGATATACATCTTCATCCGATTTTACGAATATTGCTCCCAATATATGTAATATCAGACCAAATTAAATTAATTTTTTCATTTACGACCGAATTTTACCATTTGGTGAAACTCGGTCCGGTATATCTATTGCTGCAATAAATATTTTTTTATTTAATATATTCCTTATGGAAGTCATATCATGCACGATAGCAATGTTATTCGGTTCATAGTTGGTATGATCTACTTCACATAAATTCCCAATATAAACTCCTTTGTTATGGGAGCTCTACTAAAAACGCATAGTGGTGTACGGTATCATATAGTCGGCCCCACCCGACTTTTGACCTTTCCTTACTGGTTTTTTCTTGTTGTATGGTCGAGTGACTTCGGATAGAAAACCAAAATAACCCCTTTCCGTACTATATGACATTATTCCAAGAATCAAATGAGCCACAATCACACATTGACATCCAATACTGGATATTGTCTGTTAGAAAAACTAGTGTTCTGGAACGCATTAATTTCAGATCCATAAGGATTGTTCAAAAAACGAAACGTTATAATGACATCTCCGACTTGAATATTTAAATTCATTATTTCTAGCCATCACGAATAATGTTTAAAACGGTTATTTTAAAAAGTCCAATTATGTGTCTCGTGAGGGATTCGTTCATTGTAGTCAGATCTATGGAATCTTTACCGTAAATTATAGTGTTGTAGGGTTACATATGGACGCCATCGTCGGGCTATATATAACCTATACATACTTGTTAACATTAAATATGTTTAATTTTTATGAATTGGTATAAAACTCGATGTAGTGATAGTTTCTAAAATATATTCCAACAACATCCATCCAAACAAAATTTTAACGTGATGTATTTTTTCTAAGTACGACCGACTGGTAAGTACCACACCCGTATAATGTAGCATACAACGTTGTTAATGTGTGGTCGATGTTACTAAGGCATTTTTCTGAAGCACCAGCACGCAATATCTCCGGCCTTATCACTCGTCGGTGGGTAGGGTTCGATATACTTCAATGCCATGAATACCACAACGCAACGAATAAATTCTTAAATTGTATGCGTGCCGTATAAGTAATAGACAGAGAAGGAAGGAAACGGAAAGAGGTTGATTCGGTGTCCGAGCAGGAAACGGAAAATTGAGGTGAATGTCGTAGCAACAACAAGAGACAAAGAGAGTGAAATGAATAGAAACATTGAGGAAATACTGAGAAAAGTTGATAGAATCAAACCATGACAAAAGACTTAGACAACATGCTGTTTTTGTTGCCAACATCGCCCTCCCAACCATGGTCGAAACGATCCATGCTAATTAGCCATCTGCATTTGTGTTTCAACCCCTATGACGTCACCAACAAGCCTTACCAAGTTTACATGGAATCAAACAGACAAGTTTGTTAGCTTATTCGCTATTCATTGTAATATATTTCATGAAAAATTCAATAATAAACATTATAGAATATAACGTTAACTAGGATCTTATCCATCACAAGAAAAAAATAATAGAATTCAAATATCAAAACTTATTCTCTATAAATTTAGTAGAAGTAATATTTAAAAAATAAAAAAAAATAAATAAATAAAAAAAAACAATGTAAACATTATACTAATTAAATTTCGAGTTTCAAAAGTAATAATATTGAAGTTTAAATTTGCCTTTGGAAAAAAATAAAAAAAATTGAAAAATCGAATTTAAATAAATCTAAAACATATGTTGTCCAGCGAAAGTACATTAGAACCCATCAAAGATCATTGAACTATTGCTGTTTTCCTTTTTGTTTAAAATTCATAATACAGACATTGACTGCGGTTCTCAACAACCAATATTAGGGTGACCATACCAAAAGAAATTTAAACTTAAAGCTCTGCGGCTAAAATTAATATCTTCTTAAAGAGAACATAAAACCAACAGCTAATAACCACTGTAAGGTATAGTTAATATTTAAAAAAAAAAATTAAAATCTGTAAAATTTACAATTCAGTTGACATGGTCACTCTAATATACTTTAAAATACAACAAGGAAAAAGATGTAATAAAAATTAAAGAATTAAAACAACAACTCACCGCTCACCGTCCCTCGCTGAAAGCGCTTTCATGCGTACGTCGGCTGCGCAGCTGCTATCGTTCCTTTTATTGTGGGCAATGTTGCGTGCACTGTTTATTATGTTGCTGAGAAAGACTAGGAAATGTAGCTGAAGAGAACTGAAATGTTGCTAGCAAAATGTTTCTCGAATCTACTCACGAATGTTTCACAACATTTGTGTGTGGTGAAATGAAACTTTTGTTGCCATCGAAAAATAATGTTTACAGTAGCAACATTTCCGTAAGATCATTACCCAATATACACAAAATGTAAATTACGATTATACATAATTTTTGTTTTTGAAACACGCAGTGTTTGTTGTTGTTTAACTTGGGTAATGGTCTTATTCAGAACAAACGGTATTTTTTCTAAAATTCTTTTTCATATGATTTCTTTTGCACTTTTCACTGTTTATATGATTCCTTAAAATTGTTTTGTTTTCTATTTCAAATAAGTTCAAAGGCAAATCTAATATAATTACTATGGAAATAATTTAAACTAATCTTAAGAAATGGATTATAAGCACTGAATCGAGGAACACAAATGTTATATGACAAAGTTATATGTGCTATTTTGAGTCTAATGGCACTTTTTCATGAAAATTTCAAACCATTTCAAGCATGCAACTTTATTCTCCTTGATATTTAGAGGATCCACTTGAATTTACACCTGCCTTTTAGCGGATTTTATTGGCAATACTTAGCAGAGATTCTTTAGAAATAAATGCTCCTTTTCAATGTTTTACAGCACTCTTGAAAAAAATCTTTGATTCCGCCTTTCTTTAATATTCTTTTCCAACAATGACTTTTACGGCAATTCTTCACACAAGGGGTGCGATCAGCAGAACGATGTTCAAATCGCGGAGACCAATGACAACTGAATAGCCTTGTTGAAGAAAAAAAACCTTGACTGATGTGAGAGAGGCAAACAAATGTGCGCTGTAAAAATCGTATGCGCAATCAAAGCAGCAAACCTAATAAAAAAATCAACACCAAGAATCAATGACAGAAAGTTGTTAAAGAGAATATTGATCATTACCATCTATAGTAGGAGTTTTGGAAATTAATCCAACAGCAATTCCAAATTATAAAAATGGTTGTTTCGCGACAGAGAATAATATTGCCAGACTTATTTTCTAGAATTAATTTGTTTTAACAACTATCACAAGACCTCTTGGTTTTTATTTTGCTTGTTAATACTTACAAATTTATTATAATCGTAACTAATCTAGAACCAATGATTTTAATTAAATGAAAGGAAAATACTTTCAGTAAATTCACAGTTTTCACTATTTTTAATAGAGGAACTTAAGTACACTGTGGATGTTAATCGCTGGTATCAAAGTTGACAAAATGGCAGAACAAAAGTTCTTTAGGTTTATCGAAGCCTCGGTGACGCTTTTAAATGCCCTAAATCCTTCCAGTTAAAACATAATAGATGACAATCAATATGAAGAGAAAAACGTCAACAACAAAAGAACAAGTTAGCAATGTTTGCTAGCAGAAACCAAGAGATGGCGCTGTAAACAATGTTAATAGAATATCAAAAGAACAAAATGTAGGTTTCATAGAAAACAACGTTTTTAATATTTTCCCAAAATTAAACGCAAGCGCCACTACAAATCCCCCCAGCCAAAATCTGACTTGGGGTTCAACATTTGAACACAAGGCTGATAACGCTTGCAGCAAGTTACTGCCTAATATCTTTGGCATGATATACACCTACTAAATTACCTCTCAGATCTTCTAATTCGTAATAAGAATTTCCTACCTTACGACGAATGCGTGCTTTAACGAATGTCGGAGCCAATTTTGCATTATAGCCATGTTCGAAGCTACTTTGTTTGAAGTTTCGTCGAAACACTTCCTGGCCTACATTATAAGCTACGTCCCTGGATCGAAGATTGTAAGCTCGCTCGTTCCTCTCATGTTGCTTATTCATTAATTCCCTGGCCCTACTACCCATGATGGCCATAGAATCGTTGCGATCAAAACGAACTGTTCTGTCTTCGAGCATTTCTAATTGACGTAAAACAGGATATATAGAAGCGTTAGTTACCATATGCTGGCCGAAGGTTAGAAAATAGGGAGAGGTTCCTATTGCCGAATGTATTGTGGATCGCAAGGCGCATCCTATGCTACTCAACAGACTATCCCAATTCTTTTGATCCGGAGCAATGTAGGATTTAATTGCTGCCAAAATTGATCTATTTATTCGCTCAGAAGCGTTGGCTTGAGGGGCATGGATGGCTGTAAAAATATGATTAACTCTATACCGTGTCATCAACTGACTAAATGCTTTGGATTTGAACTGGGATCCGTTATCAGAAACAATGGTCTCTGGGACACCGAATATATGAAACAATTCCTTTTCCATGAAATCCATGACCACATCTGACGTAAACTTCTTTACGGCCTTCAGAAAAGGGAATTTGCTAAAGTGGTCTAACACAACGAATATTCCAATGTTGCCAGATTTAGACCTAGGGTAAGGACCAAGAAAATCTATATAAATCTTTTGGAAAAATCTTTGCGAATCGGAAGTCTTACCCATAGGAGGACGAAGAGGCTGGTTTGGATGTTTACTTGACTTACATATGTCGCAGTTATTTATATAATTTTTCACATCCACAACCATGTTAGGCCAAAAATAAAATTTTCGGATTCTGTACAACGTTTTGTTAATGCCTCCATGAGAAGCTAAGGGATCGTCATGAGCCTGCTTCAAGACATCAGGAATCATATCCCGCGGAATCCATAATTTCCACGCCAGGTCATCATGTACTTGTTCACCAGTAGCATGCTCCATCCTTCTATAAAGATAACCATCAACTATTTTCAAATCTGGCATAGTGTCTACACTTTTTCCTACCTTTTCCAACAATTCTTTATATTCTACAGACTTAAAATGGTCAGAATCAATATCAATGAAAAACCCTACCTTTTCTAATTCAGACGGATTTTGTATTTCAAGTACGGACTGGCCACTTAAACTTAAAGAAGATAGATCATCACAATTAACCCGGGAAAGGGCATCTGGGACTATATTTTGAGAACCACGCCGATGTTCAATTTTAAATTTGTAGCCTTGAAGCTTTAGTGCCCACCGAGCTAACCTAGTACTGAGATCGTTTTGGGACATGAGCCACTTCAATGACGCATGGTCAGTGATCACTGTGAACTCATGTCCTTCCACGTAAGCTCTGAATTTCTTAATGCTAAGCATCGCTGCTAAGCATTCCTGTTCGGTGACAGAATAGTTACGTTGGGCTTGATTAAGTTTCTTCGACATAAAGGCGATGGGAAACTCTTCACCCTCCGCATCCTTTTGCACCAATACTCCTCCTATCCCCGTTCTACTGGCATCACAGTGTATATAGAATGGCTGTGAAAAGTCTGGGCTATGTAGAACCGGGGCGGTGCTCAGGTGGGTTTTTAAAGACTCAAATGCTTTGGTAGCTTCTTCCGACCAAACGAATTTTCGCTTTGTTTTTGTTAAGTCGGTCAACGGAGTGGCTATCGAAGCATAATCCCTTATAAATTTTCGATACCAGCCTGTCATACCCAGGAACCTACGGACCTGTCGTACTGATTTTGGGACTGGAAATTCTGTTATTGCGGATACTTTGTCTGGATCCGTTCTTATTACCCCATTTCCGACTAAATGACCTAAATATCTAACTTCGGATACACAAAAATTACTTTTTTCAACATTAATAGTTAAACCTGACTCCCTTATTCTGCGAGCAACCAATCTTAGGACCTCAAGGTGTCTTTCGAACGACTCAGATATAACCAATAAATCGTCGAGGTATACGAACACCTCCGTCCTGAGAGAGGGTGGTATCACCTTATCCATAAGCCTGGACATGGTTTGCGGAGCATTGCATAATCCAAAAGGCATTACGGTATAGTGATACAACGGTCTCCCAGGAACGGTGAAGGCCGTCTTCTCGCGAGATTTGGGATCTAAAGGGATTTGCCAAAAGGCATCCTTTAGGTCTAAGGCGGTTATGTACTGTGCTTTTGGAAGGCGACTCAAGATCCCATCGATATTTGGTAACGGATATGCGTCACCTACCGTCACAGAGTTTAATTTACGGCTATCTAGGCAAAGTCTGTTTTTATTCGGTTTTCTATGCAGAACTACTGGTGAGGACCAAGCACTATTTGACTCCTCTATCACTCCAAGCTCCAACATCCTATCAAGTTCAGCGTAAATTAGTTTCTCCACTGCTGGAGAAACCGGAAAATGACGTTGTTTGATAGGTTTTGCTAAGCCCGTGTCTATTTCATGCTGAATAACATTCGTTCTTCCTAAGCCCTGTTTAGCAAACGATGGAAACAAATCAATGACTTGGTCTAGGAGATGCTGTTGCAGGTCTGAAAGCTGAATTTTGGAAGCTATTTCTGAAACAACATTTATATTGTCTGAGCTATAATCAGCGGATAACAAGCCTGTGGGAAGCAAATTGTATTTATTCCAAAAATCAATGCCTAGAAACAGGTCCCTATCGAGGCTAGGTACAATAAATATGGTAATCGGTTTTTCTATTCCCTTAAAAATGATATTGGTCTCAACGAAACCCTCTATTTTCTGACATGTACCATCAGCAGTTTTAATGGATGTATTTAACTTCTTGAAAGTTTGACCGGACTCCAAGAAAATCTTCGCCACATCTGACCCTATGCAACTCAAAGAAGCCCCAGTATCGAGCAGCCCTAGCAATTTCTTACCAAAGAGGATTACCTCAGCGTATGGTCTCACATCTGAAGGTCGATCTAACACCGAACAAATACATTTCCTTTTAAAATTCCGGACCTTTCCCCAAAACTCTCGCATTCTTCTTGATGATCTCGTTGTTTTCTTATCCTCATTAAAAATTCTATTTCTAACTATGTAATACTCTTTTAGACGAACATGAAATGGTTTTATTTTTCTCAGTTTAGAATTACAATTCTCAAAATTAACATTTTTCCCCACTAAATTCATAGTTCTATCGCAATTCTCATTCATACTCTCTCCATCTTTTTCTGATTTATTTTTCAAAACTTTTATTTCCGACCCTACTCCAATGACTTCCCCTGTGTTGGCGCACTCCTTTGTGCACCCAAACGTCCGTTTTTTGGATTACATTTGGCGCAATTAGGTTTGTACATATTTGGAGCCCCACAACCATAACAGAACACGGTCCTGTCCGAAAGGCAGTCTTGATATCTGTGCCCCATTTGGTTACAATTCCAGCAAGTTAGGCTCAAAGCAGAAACTTCATCATTCATGGACTCTAGCCCCTCAGTCATTACATCATCCTCAACATCGACTAATTCTGATACCCGTTTAGACCCCGAAAATGGCTTGGTAAAAGGAACACTATGTTTCCGCCGAATTTCTTGCATGAAAATCTCCCTCTTTCTACAAACATCTCTGAGCTCCTGCAGCGAATTGATCTTTAGATTGAGAATCTCATGCTGAATATCAGGCAACAGGTTCCGACGTAAAATTTGGACCAGCATACTTTCGGACAGTGGTTCTTTCAACCTATCCGTCAAATCTACAACAGCCTCATAAAAACTGTCGAAACTTTCTCCCCGGTTTTGTTTCCTATCCCTGACTAACTCCCTTATATCAATATCAGTTCTCGAATCTGCATATTGTTGTCTCAAGGCCTTACACAACTCTGTCCAAGAAACTGACGGAACTGAACGGTGGTAGCGCCAGAACCAGTCTGCAGCCTTTCCCTCAAAGAGGGAACTTGCATTCCTACACAGCAGCTCGAAATCACCCTGAAGAGTTTGGATTGTCAACGCCTTAACCCTATAAATAAAATTCTCAACTGACAAACCACTAGAACTTCCCGTAAATTTCAATTTCCAGTTGGTCATTATATGTAAAACTTTATCCGGTCTTGCGTTGAGATCCGAAGATGAGGTATTTCGTGACCCAACTGTACCAGAAACCGAAGGACCTGAGCGACTAGTGTTATGGATATTCTGGCCACCTGAAGTGTTCAAGGATAATCCAAACATTTCCCTGAATGTCCTTTCTTCCACAGCGGGCAAAGTCTGCATTCCTCTGGGAGAAGTATTTTGGGTATTTCCTGCAACAGGAGATTCTGATCTGCCATTCAAATTTAATTGTGAAAATCTCGCTTCAATATTCGTTTGAACTAATCTCGCAATCTGGTCGCTCAAATTGGTCAACAATTGTGCCTGTTGAGCTGAAACAATTGACGCAATCATACCTTGAAGATCCTCAGAACGTGTTGATACATCAGCTGGAGGCTGACATACAGAAGACGACTGTCCATCCGCATTATGAGATGTTGTGGGTTGGGGGGTTTGAACTCTTGCCTGTGACCTAGTTGTTATTCCGGACACATTCGAAGCTATCTGGTCAGATAAAACACGAGCGTTACACACTGGACAAAATGGACGAGTTTTCATACATTGTGATAAACATGTCTTGTGAAAATGATGTCCACAGTTAATTCTATGCAACTGAGACTTGGAGGTAGCCGAAGCGGCACAAGCTCCACAAGTCAACTGAGACTCAGCCATACCCTCAGAATGAACAACATCACTACCTGCCTCTTGAGACATCTTCACAAAATATCACACTAATTCAAAACACAAAAAAAAATATACACCGACAAAAGAAAAATAACCAAAATAACTGAAATAAATAGACCTTGAAATTATCAGGGGCACTGACTGAAAGTTTACGGAATTTGATCAAAGTGAACGACAAATTTTAAATTATTAACAATTTTATATGATAGAAAATTTCAAAAAATGAAAAAAAAAAACAATATTAAAATCTCTAAATCCTAGCAGGATAACTGGAAAACTGGATTTATTAGTTAATTTTATATTTACTCATAGAAATAAACACTAACAAGATAAGAAAATGAAAATTAAATGCAAAAATCTAATTTTGAAACTTCCTATAAAAATTTTTGAAAACAAGGTTTATAAAAACCAATGGAAATTTCAAATGAAAAAAACACAACCAAAGGATTGTAGAATGAAAATGTTAAAGACTTGAAAATTTAAGAATAAAAAAACCAAAAAAAATATGCTTGAAATAAAAAAAGGAAATCAACAAATATAATAAATCAATAGTATAGAAATTTTAATTTTAAATTATAGCCAATAAATTCAAGCAAAAGTTGAATTTTTGTAGCTATTTTGAATTAAATAATTAATAACTATATAACAAATAGATATTGGTTTACCACACTTCTATTTCAAAATTATGTCTGTTTGATTCCTTGCAAATTAGAATAGCTTGTTAATGTTACGTCTTTCATCATGGTACAGAAAATATAGAGAAGAAGATAATCCGATATTCCTTGGTATAGAAATACAAATTCCTAAAAATCCAAGAAATAAAAAGAAGTATAATTATGTCCTAATCTTTCATCTGTGGTCAGTACTAGTATAAAATCTATCCAGAAACTGAATTCCTATTCAAACAAGGACTAAAACACAATACACTTTAATACAGTCGAATTTGAAAACAAGCATGATTTCTGGTTGGTAGAGGATTTGTAATATGACCAAAACCAATATCCAAGAAATCCTAATTGTTTTCTTGATAGAAATTAAACACAACAAATAAGTTTTAGAGCCGAACTTATGTGAGCAAAATGCAAGATGGTATAAAATTCAAAAGATTTAGTTCGGGCTCCACGTATGGGCGCCATTAAATTTATTCTGTAGCATACAACGTTGTTAATGTGTGGTCGATGTTACTAAGGCATTTTTCTGAAGCACCAGCACGCAATATCTCCGGCCTTATCACTCGTCGGTGGGTAGGGTTCGATATACTTCAATGCCATGAATACCACAACGCAACGAATAAATTCTTAAATTGTATGCGTGCCGTATAAGTAATAGACAGAGAAGGAAGGAAACGGAAAGAGGTTGATTCGGTGTCCGAGCAGGAAACGGAAAATTGAGGTGAATGTCGTAGCAACAACAAGAGACAAAGAGAGTGAAATGAATAGAAACATTGAGGAAATACTGAGAAAAGTTGATAGAATCAAACCATGACAAAAGACTTAGACAACATGCTGTTTTTGTTGCCAACATCGCCCTCCCAACCATGGTCGAAACGATCCATGCTAATTAGCCATCTGCATTTGTGTTTCAACCCCTATGACGTCACCAACAAGCCTTACCAAGTTTACATGGAATCAAACAGACAAGTTTGTTAGCTTATTCGCTATTCATTGTAATATATTTCATGAAAAATTCAATAATAAACATTATAGAATATAACGTTAACTAGGATCTTATCCATCACAAGAAAAAAATAATAGAATTCAAATATCAAAACTTATTCTCTATAAATTTAGTAGAAGTAATATTTAAAAAATAAAAAAAAATAAATAAATAAAAAAAAACAATGTAAACATTATACTAATTAAATTTCGAGTTTCAAAAGTAATAATATTGAAGTTTAAATTTGCCTTTGGAAAAAAATAAAAAAAAATTGAAAAATCGAATTTAAATAAATCTAAAACATATGTTGTCCAGCGAAAGTACATTAGAACCCATCAAAGATCATTGAACTATTGCTGTTTTCCTTTTTGTTTAAAATTCATAATACAGACATTGACTGCGGTTCTCAACAACCAATATTAGGGTGACCATACCAAAAGAAATTTAAACTTAAAGCTCTGCGGCTAAAATTAATATCTTCTTAAAGAGAACATAAAACCAACAGCTAATAACCACTGTAAGGTATAGTTAATATTTAAAAAAAAAATTAAAATCTGTAAAATTTACAATTCAGTTGACATGGTCACTCTAATATACTTTAAAATACAACAAGGAAAAAGATGTAATAAAAATTAAAGAATTAAAACAACAACTCACCGCTCACCGTCCCTCGCTGAAAGCGCTTTCATGCGTACGTCGGCTGCGCAGCTGCTATCGTTCCTTTTATTGTGGGCAATGTTGCGTGCACTGTTTATTATGTTGCTGAGAAAGACTAGGAAATGTAGCTGAAGAGAACTGAAATGTTGCTAGCAAAATGTTTCTCGAATCTACTCACGAATGTTTCACAACATTTGTGTGTGGTGAAATGAAACTTTTGTTGCCATCGAAAAATAATGTTTACAGTAGCAACATTTCCGTAAGATCATTACCCAATATACACAAAATGTAAATTACGATTATACATAATTTTTGTTTTTGAAACACGCAGTGTTTGTTGTTGTTTAACTTGGGTAATGGTCTTATTCAGAACAAACGGTATTTTTTCTAAAATTCTTTTTCATATGATTTCTTTTGCACTTTTCACTGTTTATATGATTCCTTAAAATTGTTTTGTTTTCTATTTCAAATAAGTTCAAAGGCAAATCTAATATAATTACTATGGAAATAATTTAAACTAATCTTAAGAAATGGATTATAAGCACTGAATCGAGGAACACAAATGTTATATGACAAAGTTATATGTGCTATTTTGAGTCTAATGGCACTTTTTCATGAAAATTTCAAACCATTTCAAGCATGCAACTTTATTCTCCTTGATATTTAGAGGATCCACTTGAATTTACACCTGCCTTTTAGCGGATTTTATTGGCAATACTTAGCAGAGATTCTTTAGAAATAAATGCTCCTTTTCAATGTTTTACAGCACTCTTGAAAAAAATCTTTGATTCCGCCTTTCTTTAATATTCTTTTCCAACAATGACTTTTACGGCAATTCTTCACACAAGGGGTGCGATCAGCAGAACGATGTTCAAATCGCGGAGACCAATGACAACTGAATAGCCTTGTTGAAGAAAAAAAACCTTGACTGATGTGAGAGAGGCAAACAAATGTGCGCTGTAAAAATCGTATGCGCAATCAAAGCAGCAAACCTAATAAAAAAATCAACACCAAGAATCAATGACAGAAAGTTGTTAAAGAGAATATTGATCATTACCATCTATAGTAGGAGTTTTGGAAATTAATCCAACAGCAATTCCAAATTATAAAAATGGTTGTTTCGCGACAGAGAATAATATTGCCAGACTTATTTTCTAGAATTAATTTGTTTTAACAACTATCACAAGACCTCTTGGTTTTTATTTTGCTTGTTAATACTTACAAATTTATTATAATCGTAACTAATCTAGAACCAATGATTTTAATTAAATGAAAGGAAAATACTTTCAGTAAATTCACAGTTTTCACTATTTTTAATAGAGGAACTTAAGTACACTGTGGATGTTAATCGCTGGTATCAAAGTTGACAAAATGGCAGAACAAAAGTTCTTTAGGTTTATCGAAGCCTCGGTGACGCTTTTAAATGCCCTAAATCCTTCCAGTTAAAACATAATAGATGACAATCAATATGAAGAGAAAAACGTCAACAACAAAAGAACAAGTTAGCAATGTTTGCTAGCAGAAACCAAGAGATGGCGCTGTAAACAATGTTAATAGAATATCAAAAGAACAAAATGTAGGTTTCATAGAAAACAACGTTTTTAATATTTTCCCAAAATTAAACGCAAGCGCCACTACAATAATTCTATAATAATTATTGTTTTCTTAATTAGATTTTGTAAGGGGGGAAATCTCCAAATGGTGGAAACTCCTTTCCTTGGTAAGGGTTATTATTAATTTTATCATTTTTATTAATTTATTCTGGGACAGAATAAGTCGAATCGAACAGCAGATTTTATAATTATTTTATGTTTCCCAAAATAAGAGAGGGGTTTTTTTCCGTTTACCAACTTTATTACTCTATTGCTCGATCATAATAGCAAGATGCAACATCATTTCTAGCATAAGTTTAATCAGAACATAAAATAGAACTTAACTACTAATTGAGTATTTATTACTTTGCAATTATAGGTATTTTGCATATACATTGAGTTACTGAGAGAAAAAGAGTAGCATAATGGCCCTAACTATCGTTAAGTTAAGGGTACGTGAGAGCATTCACGCACTAAACTTCGTTAAGCAAGAAGAAGCATTAAAATAAAGTACAAGAGAATCATAGTTGAGTGTAAGGGTTAATCTTTCGCTCAGCTTATGCTATCGCCTAACATAACATGCGATGTAACGTGCATTAACATACATTAACATATTACATTCTCTTATGTTAGTTATTATTTTAAATTAAGTTTATAATATTATGTTAAACATATATGTTAAACGGGCTGCTACAATTTAAATTTTCTTTTTAATTGATCGTTACATTTATAACTTTTCGTTGCAAAATTACAAATTAGGAGTCTGAACAGTTTTCGATGTTCAATAAATTGTTTTTACAAACGATTAAGCGATGTCCGCCCGTCTGTGAAAATCACTCTAGCTTCCGAACGAAATGAAGTAAGTTCATAAAATTTTACTCAAATGTATATTATGTCTGCAGGACGTTTGGTATTGCAAATGAACCATATAGGTCCACGTTTAGTACCTCCCTATTTTCGGTATTTTGGTGATTTATGCGACATTATCCACCGGAAATGTTTCAAATTCAGTATTTGAAGTTCGTATTGGGTACAGGTCCACGTCTTCGTATAGCCCCCATATAACGGTACCTCCCGATATTCTGTATTTTGATGATTTTAGCGACATAATTCACCGAAATTGTTTCAAATTTGTTGTTTGAAGTTCGTAATGGATACTACAGCCTATGACAGAAAATTTTCTTCGTATAACCCCCATATAAAGGTACCTCCCGTTCGTATAGCCCCTATATAACGGTACCCTCCGATATTCGATATTTTGATGATTTTAGCGACATTATTCACTGGAAATGTTTCAAATTTGGCATTTTAAGATCATAGTAGATACTTCAGCCTATGACAGAAAATTGTCTGTGCAGGTTCACGTCTTCGTACAGCCCCCATATAATGATAGCTCCCTATTTTTGGTATTTTGGTAATTTAAGCGACATTAATCACCGGAATTGTTTCAAATTAGGTATCTGAAGTTCGTATTGGATACTACAGCCTAAAACAGAAAATTGTCTGTGCAGGTCCACGTTTTGTTATAGTCCCCATATATTAGTTTCTCCTTATATTCTGTATTTTGATGATTTTATCAACATTATCCACCAAATTTATTTTTCTAGTTTCACATTTGAATATCGTAACGGCTTATGACAAAAAATGCCTATGCAGGTCCACGTCGTTGTCTAGACCCTAATATAAAGGCTACATTCGGTATTTTTAAGATTTTAACAGAATTTTTAACGGATTTTATTATTTTTTTCTTTAAAAATTGCCAAATTCGTTCAAATTGGTGGAGGGTATTAAAAGTTCGATCCGGACATACAGCTTTTTTAGTTGTTTTTTTTTTTTTAAGAACACATTTTTTAGGGGGAATGTTGTTATACCCTACAACACTATGTGTTGGGGCTATTATAAGTTTGATTGGGCCAGAATTTATGTAACACCTCGAAATATTGGTTTCCCATATAGGAAAGTATATATGGATCTTCCTAGCTCGCCGAGCTGAGTCGATCTAGCTATGTATGTCCGTCCGTCCGTCTGACCGTCTGTCCATGTTAATTTGTAATCACGCTACAGGTCGCAATTTTGGCCCGATCCTAACGAAATTTTGCACGAAGGTGGGGTTAGGGTCAGAATAGAAGCCTAGGTTTAGGGGTTGAAATGGACCAAATACTGAAAAAAATTTCGGATTTTGCAGTAGCTATACAGGTCGCAATTATAGACCAATCGACGCGGAATTTCGCATGAAGCTAGAGTTTAGGGCGGGGAAGAAGCCTACCAATTTTTTGGTTGAAAAAATTCAAAATTTTTCATTAAACCGCGAATATTTTAAATCCCGTCGAAATCACAAAGCCATGACAAGGTTACTTCTGATCTTTACGTTGATGTTAACATCCAACAAATCGGATATATAGCAAAATATGTGCGATATATGTCTATCAAAGAGGATATGCTTGAAAGATCTCTTATATGTCGAGAACGGCTGAACTGATGTCGACAGTTCTCATTAATTCAGAATGGCCTCTGGCAGGAAAGAAAAAACGTCTAAAAAATCGCATAAAAATATCTCTCTAAAGATGAAAATATTGATTTTGTAATATTTTCTCATATTTTTTCAATTTTGTCATATTTTTGTCATATTTTCATTTTGAATTAAACATTTGGTAATATTTCCACAACTAACAAAACTAAGTAGTTAGGATATCAGGATATCATATACAGATCGCATTTATGGCCCGATCCTTATAAAATTTTGCATGTAGATTAGATGAGGGTCAGAATAGAAGCCTACTCTTTTTGGAGATAATCGCCATATATTTAGGGGTTGAAATGGACAAAAAAAACTGCAAAATTGTCAGCAGGTCGTAATTATCGCCCGATCCTCACGCGCATTTGAATGGAGATTACCGGACATTGCAAAAGCCAAATAGTTTTGGATGGCCATCCAAAAATATTCAATGTGTGAAATAGTTTGCCAGCTTTTGTAGACAAAATATCCATTCCAGTGACTTTTTGGAGAATTCACAAATACAGGAAAGACGCACTTCTGACTATTTCGTTAAAGCTGATTTCGTTGAAGAATATAGTCAAATGTCTGTATCTCATATAGATGCGTTTTAGTCAAAACCAATAATAAATGTTAATCTTTTGACACTTCTGAGAGATTATAGGTCTTTGGGAAATATTGGTTCCAGATCTAGGAAGACCATTTACGTGCAACATCTACCAATAAATTGAAAATGAGAAAATTAGTTAAAGTTGCTATTATTCGAAAATTAGAGAACGAAACCTGATGGTTTTCTTTTATTATTTGTCACAATATCTTGTGGAATTCTTTCGAGTATCTCGCCTATATAAACTGTATCGTTTATTATAGTGTTGTAGGGTATTCAACGGTCGGCCCCGCTCGACTGTAGCCTTTGCTTACTTGTTTTCTTAATAAATTTATTTTAAATTCTATTGTTTTCTATTGGCGATAATTTAAGAATACTTTCTGAATCATTATTGAGGATTATCTAAGATATATTCGGGGTTTGATTTTTTTAATTCTCAATTCAATATTTGTGTAATTAATCTACCGACAAAGTATGATTTTGAGATAAATATAAATATGTTTTGAAGAAACTTTTCAGCATTTTTTATGCCCCTCCCTAATTCATTTAAACTCTTTCATTTTTATTCTAATCTAACAACGTATTTTCAATATTCTTTATCGCAATATATCAAAGAGAAAACATAATGTTTGTGTATATATTTCTCATAAAAAATCCAATATTTTAGCTTTGCTTTGATAAATTATACAATGCACCTAAAGGTGCATTCAACAAATTAAACATTTATCACAATTTGCCTTGGCAATAACGCAATCTCTCATAAAATGCTGTATCTCACATATCGGCGAATGGCAATAGCATCTGGGGACTTTGTTGGCAGCCATTCAATCATTGATTGCTGAGAAAGCCATAATTGATTCAAAATGACAACGACAACGATTGCATTGCGAATTATCATCATCAATTACACCAACACCAACAAACGCTCACACATACACACACAGGCGTATACGTGGTGCCTCTCGTTCGGGGGCAAGGTTGAATGCATTTTAAGCTGAGGGCCAAACTTTATTCGTTCACGTGCAAAATTCAAGTGTTAAGAATTCACTTTAACTACTGTTTGAAAAAGTTTCCCAGTTTTTGGCATTGCAAAAGTTAAACCGCATCAAAAAAAAAAAAAAAAAAAAAAAAAAGAAGCAACAAACATAGAAGGAAACGAAGAAGTACGAAACGAAGTAGGTGCTGAAAGTGACAAAAGAAAGAACATTATTCCAGCTGCTAACAAAATAAATGAATTGTTGTGAAAGTAAATTTCGAATGTAGCCAACGAAAAATATGGGGAGAAAGTTTTTAAAGTGAATGGGGTACAATAATGAAACGCTTGTTTGATGTGATAAAAGAAAAAACAGAACTTTAAAATTTGACTTTAAAGAATTTCAAATGTTTATTATATCCTCAACCACTCTATGAAAGGTATATTAGCTTTGTCATTCCATTTGTAGCTCCTCGAAATATGCATAATGGACCCTACAATGTATATATGTTCTGGATCAGCGTAAAATTCTAAGGCGATCTAGCGATGTCCGTTAGTTGTAATCACGCTATCTGTCGAACGAATAGAGATAGAAGGCTAGCATTTTACATACATGCATAGTTTTTATTACCCCTACAACACTATGTGTATGTATTATAAGTTTGATTGGGCCAAAAATTATGTAACACCTCGAAATATTGTTTTCCCATATAGGAAAGTATATATGGATCTTCCTATCTCGCAGAAATTTAGAATGGAGGTCCGGCTAGAGCCAGAAAAGAACCCTATTTCTTTTGAGATGATCGCATAATATTTAGGGGTTGAAATGGACTAAAATATTATACGCAATTATGGACAAATCGAAGCGAAAGTTAGCATGGGGCTAGAGCTTCAGGCTGGGCAAAAGCCTCCCAATTTGGTGGCCATCGGATAATATTTAGTGGGTGAAATTGATCATAACATTTCTGTTAAATAAAAGTCAAATTTTCCATTAAACCGCGAATATTTTTAATCCCGGCGAAATCAAAAATAGGCGAACAGGTCAATTCTGACCGTAACGTAGATGCCGATAGTAAATATATCGGATATATGTAGCGAAATATATACAATGTGTATATACAAAGGAAGAGATGATAGCTAGAATGCTTATATCTCAAGAATTGCTGGACCGATTTTGACAAATTTTGTCAATTCAGAATGCCCTCTTGGCATAAAAGAAAAAAATCACACAAACAGATGCCAATAATGATGTTAATATAGATTTTGTGTTATTTTGTGACATATTTTTATTTTTTCATATTTTTTATCGCATGCGATTTTTTTCAATTTGACTTATAATATTGAAGAGTATATTTTGCAATATTTTTTCACCTTGCAGATTGCAATTATCGTCCGATCCTCGCGAAAATTTTCACGAAGGTAGGTTTCAGAAGGGCTAGGCCTATTGTTTTCAAGGATGTCCGTCAGGGGGTTGAAATGGACCAACAACTAAAAATGTTTCTGATTTTGCAGCCGTTATAAAGGTCATAAATAGAAGGAATACGTTATCTTCGGAAATACATAAAAGGTGAACTTCTGGCTTTTTATGCTGATTTCTTTGACGAATAGAGTCAAATATTGTAGACAAGCAAAATATATAGATGAGTCTTAATTTAGAGATACAGATGGTCTTTTGCTTTTGGAGATGATCGCAAAATAGTTAGAGGTTCAACGAACCTAAATCAGAAATAATTTTCTGATCACGCAATTGAAGCCAATCGACACGCCTGAGAAGAGAGTTAAGAACGGGGAAGAGTTCTAGCATTTTGGATGATCATTGGATTATATTTACCTGTAAAATGGATCACAACCACTAACAGCACGACGGAGTGCGTAAATAGTGGGCAAATGCCCCGTGTCAAAATATCTGGGCAGTGCTCCGTGACATAATTTAAAAAGCGAAATCTTCCAAAATGTATTTGGACATAAGAGGGTTCTAACATGTTGTAGTGTTGTAGGGTATTACATGGTCGGCCCGCACGACTATAGTCTATGCTTACTTGTTTAAGTTCTAAATGGGATATGACGGTCCACGTTTTCGTATACCCCCCATATAACGGTACCTCCCGATGTTCGATATTTTCATGATTTTATCGACATTATTTACCGGAGTTATTTCAAATTTCATATTTAAGGTTCGTAATGGATAATACAGCCTATGAAGGTCCACGTCTTCGTATAGGCCCCAAATAACGGTACCACCCGATATTCAGTATTTTGATGATTTTAGCAACATTATTCACCGGAATCGTTTCAAATTTTATATTGGAAGTTCGTAATGAACATTACAACTTACTACAGAAAATTGTCTATGCTAGTCCTCCTCTTCATGTAGCTATACGTTTCGGAATTTTTTGAAAATTATAAATTCCTTCCAATTGGGGGAGAGTATAAAAAGTTTGACACTGCCGAAATTTGCTGCTTTTTTACTTGTTGATATTGAAAATGGGTTATATAAGTCCACGTGAGGTATAGCCCCCATATAACTGCAACTTCCTATTTTCGTTATTTTGATGATTTTAGCGATATTATTCATCGGAATTTTTTCAAATTTTGTATTTCAAGTTCCTACTGGTTACTACAGTCTATGACATAAAATTGTATATGCAGGTCTAGGTCTTCGTATAGCCCCCATATATCGGTACCACCCTATTTTCCGTATTTTGATGATTTTAGATATATTATTCTCCGAAATAATTTCAAGCTTCGTATTTGAATATTGAAGTGGCATATGACAAAAATTACCTAGCGCATTAATTTTTAACGGATTTTATTTTTATACCCTACACCACAAGGTGGTCAGGGTATTATGTCTTTGTGCATTTGTTTGTAACAGGCAGAAGGAAACGAGATAGACCCATAGTTCATTTTGATGATCTGCATAGAAACACATTCTGAGTCGATTTATGCATGTCCGTCCGTCCGTCTGTCCATGTATTTTTGTAAACAAAGTACAGGTCGCATTTATTGCCCGATTCAGATGAAATTTTGCAAAGATCTTTTGTTTGACCCAAGGACAAACCCTATTGAAATTCGAGATAATCGGTCAAAATTTAGATATAGCTCCCATATAGATCTTCGTCCGATTTGCCTTTTATTGTGCACCAAACGTGTAATATCAGCCCGAATTGTGTGGCATTTTGCATGTACACCCAAATTAGGCCTGAAAATAAGTATGCCAAATTTGATCGAAATCGGTTCAGATATAGCTATAGCTCCCATATATATTGTTCATCCGATTTGTTATTTTTGTCCACCGCCGCCGTAATATGCACTCTGCAACAACAATATTTGGGGAAATATATCAAATACAGCTCAGAAATACATTTGCTAAATTTTATCGAGATCGGTTCAGATTTGGATATAACTCCCATATATAACTTCGTCCGATTTACCTTTGATAGTGCACCAAACGTCTAATATGTGTCCAAATGGGATGGAATTTGGCATTTACGACCGAATTGAGTCTAGAAGCTAGTATGTCAAATTTGGTGAAGATCGGTTCAGATATAGCTATAGCTCCCATATATATTATTCATCCGATTTGTTATATTTGTTACCCACAACCCACAGGGAAATATATCAAATACAGCTCAGAAATATCTTTGCCAAATTTTATCGAGATCGGTTCAGATTTGGGTATAGCTCCCATATATATCTTTATCCGATTTTAAATTAATTGTGCACCAATACAATTCCGAATTTAAAAGATACAAATGCTGCGGCATATTTAGACCTTTGAACTTTAAATTACAATTATGTTCATAAATGTATGATTTAATTCTCCCATAAAAACTTGTAATTGTTATGTGGAGCTCTACTTAATTAGCAAAGTGGTGTAGGGTATCATAAAGTCGGCCCCGCCCGACTTTAAGACTTTTTTTATTGGTTCATTTTTTTTTTTAATTTCCAAATACGTTCCAAATGGTGGATGGTATTTAATTTCGGCCGAACTTACTGTTTTTACTTGTTTATTCAGAAAAATTGAAGAGGAGGACATTGGTACAACTGGTTCCCTAAAAAAAGAAAAACAAATGTTTGGAGCACCCTTTATTTTTTAGTGATCCCTTTTCTACCTTCCAAATCTCAGTCATCCATATTGGGAGATAGTTGGCAATTTGTCTTTCTTCGAGCTTGAAAAGATTCCTTTAAGATTTTTATTTGGGTACTTTTATAGGGTATATACAGCATTTGTGCAGCCAAAACTTGATTTTAAAAACATTTATATATTTACCGACCCTTTTTGACATTTCCCAGTTCACATATTCATATTAATACAAGGTTAAATTAGGAGAAGCATTTTTCATTGAAAGAAATCCCTGCCGAATACAAAATTCTTGAAAACATTTCGAACACAAACACACTGAAACTAATTTAAGTTTTAATTTTAGCAGGAGGAATAAAATCAGAAACACGATTAACGTACGGCTACAATGACAGACTATTAGGAGAGAGAAGAAACACTAAGAAAATGTAAGAAATGTAGATACAAACAAATACACACACACACTACCGCATTAGCGGTCACACAAGAAAACTTTGAACTTTAAAAAGAGACCACAACTTGGGAACCACTTGACAATTGCACCACATTTAACAAACAACAAATGTCAAAAGTAGTTACAGTGTGTGGGAGAGAGAGAGAGGGAGGAGAGAAAGGAGGAAAAAACATAAACACATACTGCCATTACAACATAGCCAACCTAAAATAAAAACACAACATACAAAACCACACACTCTCCAGGATGAGATACTCTCAATTACACATACAGACAGACAGACAAGCAGTTGGTCCTTTTATGGCCGACATAAAAGTCAAAAAGACAAACTTCGTAGTCAAGTGGTGAGCTTTGGTGTAGCAATGTGTGCGTATGTTTGTAGCATGTAATTTAAACTATTGTAATTTCAGGATATGTACGTATGCGCATGGGTGTGTATCGGTGGGTGTTTTTATGATAACCCAAGGCATTCATATTCCAATTCACCGGCAATGTAACATACTTTTATACATACATATATATGAGACTATGACAACAATTATCATTGTCATCATCATCATCATCGTCACTATCATCTTTGTCCTCTTAAAGCCAATTCATGTGATAGATGCTAGAGGAGGGAGGAAAGCATTAATCAAACCAACATCATCACTGTCATTGTAGGCACTGACACAAATACTCTCGGACTTTAGTTTGTTGCATTGTGACAGTCGTATTGACAGTGGTGAACTTTAACAGAGCAACAGCAGACCACTTGAAAGACAAACCGCAAAACAACTTTAAATGTCATGACCAATCTGAAGAAGATGATAAACATTGGTTAAGGCAGCAAACAGTTGTTGTTCATCTGTTTTTTGCAATCAAATTTATTGAGAATAGTTTTTGTTTAGTTCATGTGGATTTCTTTTGATACGGATTAGCTTAGGTTTCAGGGATGACATGCAGTGATCTATTACAAAAAAAAAAAAAAAATATTGGTATTGCATTAACCAAAATCTTGAAATTTTAAAAATAAATAAGTGGATAAAGAATTAAATTTAATAGTTTGACAATTAAATCTGTTGGGCAATGGGTTAGAAATATGAATTGCTACATGAAAACGTTCAACTCAAAATGAACATGAAATATAAAATAAATGGAATTTGGTTTCGTATATTAAAGGATTCTCCTAAAATGTTAAACCAAAAATAAATTTACAAAATGCGTAAAAATACTAACAAATGCCAGCTAATTTTTTTAACGAAAATTCAACTATAAAATTTTAGATTCGTTTCAACACTTCGTGTTACGTTTTTTTATACAATCACCATGGTATGGAGGGTATATAAAGTTTGTCATTCTGTTTGTAACACCTCGAAATATACATTTATGGGGTCTAACAAAGTATATATATTCTTGATCAGAACTTGACCTTGATCAGTGTTGGCTTGTTTGTTCGGGATACCATAGTATTTTGTTGTTGCAAAATGGTCAGGCTGAATCCCTTTATTGTTGTTTTTATAAAAACAACGCATGTTTATTAGTGGAGAACGATGACAATGTTTACCAGGGGGTAAGGCAGGGAATATCTAGGTTTCGGAAAGGGCCACCAATCCTCATCAGTTCCCTTGTTTTTTGTCTGGGATATTCTCGCCAGAAGTTATTTTAAAAATAACATCTATGACAAAAAAAAAAAAAAAAAAAAAAAGTAAAGAAAGTCCTAAAGTCGGGCGGGGCCGATTTTATGATACCCTACACCACTTTGCTAATTTAGTTGAGCTCCACTTAATTATTAAAAGTTTTTCTGGGAGAATTCAATCATATACGCTATGATTATAATTATAATTTAAAATTCAAAGGACTAAATATGCCGAGGCATTTGTTTTTTTTAAATTCAGACTTGTATTGCCCATTTGGTGCACTATTAATTTGAAATCGGATAAAAATATATATGGGAACTATATCCAAATCTGAACCGATCTCGATAAAATTTGGCAAAGATATTTCTGAGCTGTATTTGATATATTTCCCTGAATATCGTTGTTACGGAATGCATATTACGGCTGTGGGTAACAAATATGACAAATCGGATGAACAATATATATGGGAGCTATAGCTATATCTTAACCGATCTTCGCCAAATTTGACATACTAGCTTCTACACTCAATTCGGTCGTAAGTGCCAAATTTCATCCAATTTGGGCAATTATTAGACGTTTGGTGCACAATCAAAGGTAAATCGGACGAAGTTATATATGGGAGCTATATCCAAATCAGAACCGCTCTCGATAAGATTTAGCAAAGGTATTTCTGAGCTGTATTTGATATATTTCCCCAAGTATTGTTGTTACAGAGTGCATATTACGGCTGCGGAGGACAAAAATAACAAATCGGATGAACAATATATATGGGAGCTATAGCTATATCTGAACCGATTTCGATAAACTTTGGCATACATATTTTCAGACCTAATTTGGTTGTATGTGCAAAATTCCATACTATTCGGGCTGATATTACACGTTTGGTGCACAATAAAAGGCAAATCGGACGACGATATATGTGGGAGCTATATCTAAATTTTTACCGATTATCTCCAATTTCAATAGGGTTCGTCCTTGGGCCAAATAGGGTTCATCTCAATCGGATAATAAATGCGACCTGCATTTTGTTCACAAGAATACATGGACAGACGGACGGACGGACCGACAGACGGACTGGCATGCATAAATCAACTCAGAAAGTGATTCTATGCAGATCATCAAAAGGAACTATGGGTCTATCTCGTTTCCTTTTGCCTGTTACAAACAAATGCACAAAGACATAATACCCTGACCACCTTGTGGTGTAGGGTATAAAAGATTTTTACTCAAATGCGAGATCGTAAGCTCAATAGAAGAGGAACCAAAGAATTAAATAAAACTAAAATTCTTTTGGAAAATCTACTAGATCTTACGACCGCACTCATTTACATCTTTCTCCACTTGTTATGCTTTCGTTCTACCTGAGCGAAGTAGCATAACCATGTAAGTTGGTTTTGTCTGTTACAACTAAAACCCCTTCGTCGACCGTGCCTTGTCTATTAACAGACTTGTTTGTTCGGGATACGAAATATTCTTGATCAGCCTAAAATATCTATGTCGATTTGGCGATGTCCGTCCGTCTATCCGCCTGTCCGTCTGTGGAAATCATTCTAGCTTCCGAACGAAAGGAAGTAGATTGATAAAATTGTACCCAAATGTATATTATGTCTGCAGTACTATTGGTATTGAAAATGGTCCACGTACCTCCCTATTTTCACTGGAAAAATTTCAAATTTGATATTTAAAGTTCGTAATGGTACTACAGCCTAAGACAGAAAATTGTCTGTGCAGGTCCACGTCTTCGTATAGCCCCCATATAACGGTACTTTCCGATATTCGGTATTTTGATGATTTTAGCGACATAATTCACCGGAATTGTTTCAAATTTGGTATTTGAAGTTCGTTACGGGTAATACAAAATAAGACAGAAAATTGTCTGTGCAGGTCTACGACTTCGTATATCCGCCATATAACGGTACCTCCATATTTTTGATATTTTGGTGATTTAAGCGACATTATTCACCGGAAATGTTTCAAATTTAATATTTAAAGTTCATAATGGATACTACAGCCTATGACAGAAAATTGTCTGTGCAGCTCCACGTGTTCGTAGAGTCCCGATATAACGGTACCTCCCGATACTTGGTATTTTGACGATTTTAGCGACATTATTCACAGGAATTTGTTTCAAATTTGGTTTTTGAAGTTCGTAGCGGGTACTACAGCTTAAGACAGAAAATACTCTGTGCAGATCCACGTTTTCGTATAGCACCCATATAATGGTACTTCCCTATATTCGGTATTTTGATGATTTTTGCGACATTATTCACCGAAATTGTTTTAAATTTGGTATTTGAAGTTCGTAATGGGTACAACGGCCTAAGACAGAAAATTTTCTGTGCACGTCCACGTCTTCGTAAGCCCCCATATAACGGTATCTCCCGATATTCGGTATTTTAATGATTTTAGCGACAGTATTCACCGGATTTCTTTCAAATTTGGAATTTGATGTTCGTAATGGATACTACAGACTAAAGCAGAAAATTGTCTGTGCTGGTCCACGTCTTCACATAGTACCTATATATAGTGGTACCTCCCGATATTCGGTATTTTGGTGATTTTAGTTACAGTATTCACCGAACTTTTTTTTCGAATTTGTATATTGTAAAGGCTTATTACAAAAGTTGCCTATGAAGGACCATATAGTCGTATACATGGGGCTACATTCGGCATTTTTAAGATTTGAACAGAATTTTAAACGGATTTTGTTTTTTTTTTTTCTTTTTTTTTTGAAAATTGCCAAATTTGTTCCAAATGACAGCTTTTTTTACTTGTTATTATTTTGAACAGAATTTTTCAACGCAATTTGTTTTTAATTTCCAAAATCCTTCCAAATGGTGGAGGGTATTCAAAGTTCGGCCCGGTTGAACTTATTGCTTTTTTACATGTTTTTTTTTTTTTTTTTCTAAAATTATAATTTTTCCTAATTTACGAATGAAAGGAAGAAGATTATATTCCCTTAATTTTTTGATGGACACAAAGCCTTTCTATAATTTTGTTCGGACATGTGAATTTTAAATTACCCTCAACATTTCCATATTGTTTAAAAATTCTACAACATACATACATACTTACAATACAGAGTCCATCAAATTGTCCATAATAAATAAGAGAATTGCCTTTCACTTAACATATTAACATTATGAACATACACACGCACTTACATGCGGTCCAACATCCACTTACATAAGCACAAATACATGTGTATTATCATTTCAAGTACTTAATGATATAGCCTGAACAACAACATACATATACATATATGTGTGTACAGGCATACATGTATGTATGTACAAACAAACACTCATCTGCCTGAAGGTCTTCTATTCAACACACGCAGTACATCACATTGCGTCTGTGTGTGTGTGTGTATGTTTGCATATGAATAGACTATAATTTACGTTTAGTTATGTTAATTTGAACATGTTATTCATCTCTTTATTCATAGCCAAAATGAAAAGGTTCAAACGTGTGTAGTTCCTTATGACCGGAAGCATGTCTGTGTGTAGTAGTTGGAGCAAAAAAATCGACTATGACGACGACGATGATGATCTGTCATCTTTTGTGGTTTATTGATATGCTTAGACTTTCACAAAAGGGAGGGGAAACACGCATAAATCGCTGCGGGCGGCAACAAGTTTCCCTGCGGTCATTCTGTAGATAACTGCTATCGTAGTGGGGAAAAAAAAAACTTCAAAGAGTTCACGTATATTTAGTTTTAGATGGAAAATGTTGCTATAAATTTTTAATGAGATGTTAAAGAAACTTTGTGAAATTACAGAATGACTAATCAGAAAATGCTGGGCAGAAAGTAAATGGGGGAAGAAGATGGAAAAAATATATAATGTGGAAAAGAATATTTATGACTGCCTTTCTTTTACAAATAACTATGTTTATGACATCTTGCAGAAGGCATGTAATTTTGCTGAAGTACAATTAGGTTGGGAAAAAAGTTAGCAAGTGCATTTGAAACCCCTTCATTTCTTTAAGTTTATCAAGGCTACTTTTTTGGTACCACTTGAAACTTTTAATACCAAATGTCCGAATATATCGAATATTATACATTTTTTATCCAAAAGGTGGTTATTCGTATCACCCTTTGCTGTGTACAATTTGTAATCTCAATCATAGAGCTGTACCTTTTTTTTTTCTGCTCCCGATACCCATATTGCAATATTTATAATCTTTTTTATGTTTTGTGCGGAATCATAACTACTGGTAGCCGGTTTGTGGAAACGTATGGAATAATGCAACTGTTGAGCTTTTGGTAATTTTGTTTTTTAGACCCTCCACCATACATAGTATGGAGGGTAAATTAAGTTCGTCATTCCGTTTGCAACTCATCGAAATAATAATTTTAGACCCAACAAAGTATATATATTCTTTATCAGCGTAAAATTCTACTCCTATTTCGCATTTCGATGATATTAGCGACGTTATTCCTACAACCTATGACACGAACTTACTTATCCTGCACCACGTTTTCGTATATGGGTGGAATTTTTCGACGGATTTTTTGAAAATTTTAAGATCCTTTCGGATGGCGGAGAGTAGAAAAAGTTCGGTCGAACTTAGTTACTTTTTAGTTGTTTACTTTATTATTCACTCTGCAGCATTGTTGGTTATTCTTGTTTTTTTATACCCTACAACACTATGTGTTGGGGGTATTATAAGTTTGATTGGGCCAGAATTTATGTAACACCTCGAAATATTGGTTTCCCATATAGGAAAGTATATGGATTTTCCTAGCTCGCCGAGCTGAGTCGATCTAGCTATGTATGTCCGTCCGTCCGTCTGTCCGTCTGTCCATGTTAATTTGTAATCACTGTACAGGTCGCAATTATGGCCCGATCTTTAGAATGTAGGTAGGGTTAAGGTCAGAATAGAACCCTATTTCTTTTAGAGATGATCGCATAATATTTAGGGGTTGAAATGGACCGGGGAAGAAGCCTACCAATTTGGGTGGTCATCGGATAATATTTAGTGGGTAAAATAGACCTTATCTTTTGTGTTGAAAAAATTCAAAATTTTTCATAAAACCGCGAATATTTTAAATCCCAGCGAAATCAAAAGCCATGACAAGGTTTCTTCTGTTAACATCCAACAAATCGGATATATAGCAAAATATGTGCGATAGATATGTCTATCAAAGAGGATATGCTTGAAAGATCTCTTATATGTCGAGAACGGCTGAACTGATTTTGACAGTTGTCATTAATTCAGAATGGCCTCTTGACAGGAAAGAAAAAACGTCTAAAAAATCGCATAAAAATATCTCGCTAAATATGAAAATATTGATTTTGTAAAATTTTCTCATATTTTTTTCAATTTTGTCATATTTTTGGCATATTTTCATTTTGAATTAAACATTTGGTAATATTTCTACAGCTAACAAAACTAAGTAGTTAGGATATCAGGATATCATATACAGATCGCATTTATGGCCCGATCCTTACGAAATTTTGCATGGGGATAAGATGAGGGTCAGAATAGAAGCCTACTCTTTTTGGAGATGATCGCCATATATTTAGTGGTTGAAATGGACCAAAAAACTGCAAAATTGTCAGCAGGTCGTAATTATCGCCCGACCCTCACGCAAAACTTTTATAGACAAAATACGAAAATGTCCATTCCAGTGACTTTTTGGAGAATTCACAAATACAGGAAAGTCGCACTTCTGACTATTTCGTTAACGCTGATTTCGTGGACGAATATAGTCAAATATCGGTATCTCATAGAGATGCGTTTCAGTCAAAACCCAATAATAAATGTTAATCTTTTGCCACTTCTGAGAGATTATAGGTCTTTTGGAAATATTGGTTCCAGATTTAGGAAGACAATTTACGTGCAACATCTACCAATAAATTGGAAATGAGCAAACGAGTTTAAGTTGCTATTATTCGAAAATTAGAGAACGGAACCTGATGGTTTTCTTTTATTATTTGTCCCAAAATCTAGTGGAATTCTTTCGAGTATCTCGCCTATATAAACTGTATCATTTATTATAGTGTTGTAGGGTATTCAACGGTCGGCCCCGCTCGACTGTAGCCTTTGTTTATTTATTTATTTTTTTTTTTTTTGAAAAATGAAAAATCTTCAAGCAACTTCAAACTGCTGTCCCTTTTAAGCCACTCGTCCGACAGCTGTTAAAATTATTAGATTAACAGCTCGTTGTATTGTTTACAAGGGTACAAAAGCATTTGTTGAGAATTTTTCATGAAAAAACTCAACAGAAATGCTTCGAAAAGTAAAGAAGAGACTTGATCCAAACCCTCATCGCAATGTCCGAAAATGGCTCATGAGCTGAACATATTGCAAAATTCCATTCGGCAAATATTGAAAAATGAGTTCGGGGTACAGCCATTAAAAGTCCAAAATGTGCAAGAACTTTCACTGTAACACAGAGAAAATAGACTCAAAAGAGCTTAAGCGTTGCTTCGCTTGGCCCAATGTGGTGAACTGCCTAATTTTGTATTCTCCGTCTCCGATGAGAAAACATTCGTTGTCCAGCAGTTTGTAAACAAACAAAATTATCGTGTTTACTTGCCAATGGGGTCAGCTGAAAATGTGTACCTTCGGGAGGCCACCAAAACTCATGGTGATTGTGTGCAACGCCATAACAGCCGATGGTCGCTCTCCGCTCGTTTTAGTCGACCGTTGCATAAGAATAAATGCCAAATATTATTGCGAAAAAAAAATATGGAGGTGGTATTAACGCCTTGGGCAAGCAAACATTTTGGCCGCAAACCTTACATCCGGACTCAGTGTCATCGCACTCAGCACGCGCCACCCAAGAAAATGAGGTTCCTCGCTTCATTTCCAGCTCACAATGGCGACCAAAATCTCCGGATACCAATCGCTGGACTATTGTCTCTGGAGTATTTTGGAAAGCAATGTTGACACTAAAAAATACCAAAGTGTCGATCATCCCAAGCAAGCGCTTCATCGGGAATGGCCCAAAATACCGCAGAGCAACATTCGAGCAGCGTCGTTTGAAGGGTTTCATTGGCCGTTTGAAGCCCATAATTCGTGTCAAAGGTGACCAATTCTAACAAATCTAAACTAATTCTATAATTTGATTCTATTTCCGACATTTTTTGCTTTCATTCAATAAAATTAACAAGTAAGCAAAGGCTATAGTCGTGCGGGGCCGACCATGTGATACCCTACAACACTACAACATGTTAGAAGCCCTCTTAGGTCCTAATCCATTTTGGAAGATTTCGCTTTTGAAACTATGTCACGGAGCACTGCGCAGATATTACCCTTAGCATATTGAACAGGGACATTTGCCTAATATTTACGAACTATGTGGTGTTGCTAGTTGTGCAAAAAAGCTAGAATTCTTCCCTGTCCTTATCGCTCTTCCCAGGCATGTCAAATGGCTTCAATTTTGTATCAGGATTTTTTTCTGTTTTTGGTTCATTTGAACCATCTCCAAAAGCAAGAGGCCCCTCTGAATCTCGAAATTTAGACTCATCTGATTGATTTTCTTGTCTACGATATTTGGCTATCGTCGGATATCGCCTGCTGGTATTTTTTACACAAAGTAGTGGTCCATTCTACCCAGAGTCCTGAACTCTAACTTCATGCGAGATTTTGTATCCTTTGGTTTCTATTTGTATTATAACGACTTCAAAATCAGGAACATTTTTTGTTGGTCAATTTCAACCCCTAAATATATTGCGGACATCTTTGAAAACAATAGGCCTAGCCATTCTGAGCCTAACCCTAATCATACAATAATCAACTCAGCTCGGCGAGATAGGAAGATCCATATAGACTTTCCTATGTGGGAAACCAATATTTCGAGGTGTTACATAATTTTTGGCCCAATCAAACTTATAATATCCCCAACACATAGTGTTGTAGGGTATAAAAAAAATGTAAAAATTATGGCGTTTGACTTTGTTGCATTTTTTTATCTCACCCTGTATGTAGTTCTGAATAAATCACCCATTACAAGTCCCAGTGTAGGGTATAATTAAGTCATTACCGCCTACCCAGACGTCGCAGTTTATTAAAGTATGTCAATGTCCCGAAATATATTTACGAGGACCTCTAACAATATCTCATTGTTGTGGTGAACATGGCTAATTTGAAGAATGGTGGACAATGCGTCAAATAAATAATCTACTGCTTTTTTTTTTGGCTCATTCACATACAAACATTTGTATGTGCGTGTTCTTCACACAATGTTGTGTGTGACATAAATCACATATAGGCCATGCTAGGAGAAAAAAAAAAAAAAAACAACGAAACAAAACCAAACCAAGAACCTCTGTTATCAATTAATGATGATGATGATGAGAACGAGTTTTTGAAACACAACATATGGCCACATATAACTCCAATCTACCATAAAAAGAGAGGAAGAGAGTGAGTGATAGCATTTTCTCTATTAAACTCATAACTCTGTGAGTGTGAGTAAAATTTGTGGAATTAACTCAAACTGAGTGGAGTGAAATTTTTGAGGGAGTGAAAATTGTTTTTAAAAGAGAATTTTAGAGTCGACTCGTTGCTGTTGAATTTTGAAGAAATAAAGAGTAATGATGGAGCATGTGAATGAGAGTTGTCCTAGGTTAATGGAGAAAAACTTTTCACCTGAAGTATGAATTGATTTGAGGGAGCTTGCTAGGGCTTTTGGAAAACGTATTTTTTGGTTTAAGGCTTTTTCAAGTGCGCAAGGTCAGTGTGAGTTGCCAGCATCAATGTGCGATGTCTGCAGCGAGCATCATGCCTGATGCTTGGAAGGATGAAGAGCAGGATGATTTACCATGCGTAAAGCTGGCTTTGGAGCACCTCATGAGAACGCATTTACTAATGGCATTTCGTTATACTCTCTCTCTCTCTGCCAGGGCAATCTTATCACCATAAAGCTCATATGGTGAAAGATTACTTTTGTGCCATAGCTTTTGTCTTGGGTTCTTCGTGTGTGTGCGCGTATGTGTGTTGTGTAGAGCATCACACTGTGCGATTGGAGAGCTCTCTGGGCTTCGTAACAGCATCACATCACAACAGTATCAAACATTAGCACGTTAACCCTCATGGTCGGTTGGTTTGTTAAGTTTGACAGTTGCTAGTAGCTTTGGCGGCTACCCATCCATAGGTTAGCTTAGTGTGTATGGCTATGTGTGTGTGTGTGTTGGTGCCTTGGTGTGCGTCCGTGTGTTTTGTAATTGAGTGTAAACATGACGCAGAATGAATTCAGTTGTTAAGTTGGTGCAGTATCAGTTGGACTGGTTAAGTGAATACGAACGGTCGAAATCCTAAAAAATATCCAATATTCCGATTTCTCATCAAACTCATCAGGAGATTGAGTCTGGGTCTACGGTAACGTTGTTGTTGTTGCTCCTGCTGTTTTGTGTGTGTTTCGATTGTGAATGTGTTTGTGGCCAGCACATATGCGTGTTTCGGTGTGTTAAAGCTACTCCTTTTCTATGGGCCTGAGTGAATGAATTCTCTGGTCAAACGAGGCTAACCAGGAATAATTAAATAAAAATCGTGAAAAAACCAGGAAAATCCTAAACACAAAAAATAAACAAAAAATCGAATAAAATTTACCAAAGCAAAAGTAAACAAGAAAATTGTGGTTCAATAAAAAGTTATTTATTTGGCCCTTTAAAACACACAAAAAAAAAAACAGCCACCAAAAACCTGTGCCGTGAAATAAAAGAAAACAAATATAAACAAACCAATTCAGGAGAGAAAAAAAATTCCATCCATTTATTTTGTTTGGACATTTTGTCGATAATTCAACACTTAAATCGAATTGTCCCTCAAGGAGTATTTTGTTTTAGTTTCCCGCAATTCATTTACAGTTGTCTTTCGGGGATAAGGCACAGCACAGCCAGCAGACATAGCCAGCCAACATAGATACCGACGGTCTTGACACACACTCACTTTCTGTGTGGTGCGTAAGCCTGTAAGGGTGCATTATCCTGTGAAACAAACGAAGGAAGAAAGCAGACAAGGAAAATAATTTCTAACGTAGCTGTTACTGGGTAAAAGCGGAAAAAATACCTTATTGCCATTTTAAGAATCAAGCGACCTCAATATCCAAACCAAATACCACCAGCATCAGCATCTGTAGCAGTAGCCGTAAAAGTTGTAGAAAGTTCCTTCTCCTCCTGCTCCTCCAGTATATCGCCAGTAATATTATCATCAGCTTCAGCTTCAATATCAGTATCAGCATCATTATCATCATCAGCTTCATACGACTCATTGCATTGCATCGTATTACTTTATTTGAAAGCTTCCCCCAGCTCGCTCCCCCTTTGGCGTCATCATTACAAAACTACACGTACACGTGTGAGTCCGTGTGTGTGCGTGCCTGCCTGCTTGCGTGAGTGAGTGATACGATTTATTTCTCCAATGTGTGCATGTGTGTGCGTCTGTGCATCCTGTGATTAGTTTCGAAGCACTTGGCATACCTCGCTTGTAATTGTAATCATTACTTGAGTGTGGATCCCCCACATACACACACAGCCCCCCACATTGACATCCTCACTCACTACGCCACCCACAAAGAAAAGGAAGAGTAAAACGTTAAAGTAGTAAGAAAAAAAAAAAAAACAAACAAAAAAAAAAGGAAGCAAGCAAGGAAGAAGGAAGAAGAAAAAGTTTCTAAAAAGGATATCATAAGAAAACAGCTAAAATACAATCGAGCCATTTGCAAACGTTCGGCAGCAAAATGCCCGATACCATTTCAGTCATAGATACCCGAAGAAGTAAGTTCTGTTTTTTTTGTAGAGCCATATGTATATGGACCCCCCTAACACATACACACACAGCCAGCCACATGAGCACAACAAACACACAACTCTTGCACCAATACAGTGTTATGCTGTATGCTTTTCTTCTGTTTTGTTGATTTTTTCTTCTTCTTTGCCTTAATTTAATATAAATTTTTAATTGAAAAAGGAAACAGGATACGGCCACGGAAGTGGCGTCGGTTGGTATTTGTCTGTGTCTGTGCATGCAAGTTGATTATAAAATTTGGGTCATATTTTCCTAAAGATAATTATCGGCCATATTATGGCTATGTTCTCATCTGATAAACATGTTTTGTTTTCTGTCGGTTGAGGTGGTAGCGAAAAGTAAAGGATTGCGGTCTTTTTTTTGCGTTCAGCCGCTGGAGAACAAAGGATGAGATGGGAAAAGATATTGTGTTGTTATTATTAAATATGACATTTTTATTAAGTTGGCAACTGAAAATGTACAAAATGTATTGTGGCAATATTTTACACTGTGCAACAAAAAAGTGTGTGTGGTAATATGGGTTTCATCAAAATGATGACAGGTTTCTTGGATAGGGTTTATGATTTGGCCGATCTGAACATCATTGATCTAGTTTTAGAATGATCTTTACCGATCTAGTTCTTGTATAACCCCCGTCGAATCCGGCGTACATTTTTAACTCAGCAAGTAAACACGGTATTCGTCCTGAGGTGGTGTTAAATTCGGCCATATTCGAAGGTTTCTTTGTATAGGGACTATTTCCGAAGTTATTTCACATTAAGCAATATATTATATATAATTTGTAATGGGGAAAAATATGCAAAATATTAGATTGGAAATATAGAATATGATAAAAAAAACGTGTGAAACCTTTAAAATACTTCAAATTGAGAATTAATTTTTATGAAACTATGGGGGTGTTTAACCTATAATAATAATTTTTTTGAAGAGAAGTATAAAACCAGTAAAGAAAGTCTTAAAGTCGGGCGGGGCCCACTTTATGATACCCTACACCACTTTGCTAATTTAGTAGAGCTGCACATAACAATCAAAAGCTTTTATGGGAGAATTCAATCATACACGCTATGATTATAATTATAATTTAAAGTTCAAAGGACTAAATATTCCGAAGCATTTGTATCTTTTAAATTCGGACTTGTATTGCCCATTTGGTGAACAAATAATTTGAAATCGGATAAAAATATATATGGGAGCTATATCCAAATCGGAACCGATCTCGATAAAATTTGGCAAAGATATTTCTGAGCTGTATTTGATATATTTCCCTGAATATCGTTGTTACGGAGTGCATATTACGGCTGTGGGTAACAAATATGACAAATCGGTTGAACAGTATATATTGGAGCTATAGCTATATCTGAACCGATCTTCACCAAATTTTACATACTAGCTTCTAGACTCAATTCGGTCGTAAGTGCCAAATTCCATCCCATTTGCGCTAATATTAGACGTTTGGTGCACAATCAAAGGTAAATCGGACGAAGTTATATATGGGAGCTATATCCAAATCTGAACCGATCTCGATAAAATTTAGCAAATGTATTTCTGAGCTGTATTTCATATGTTTCCTTAAATATTGTTGTTGCAAAGTGCATATTACGGCTGCGGAGGACAAAAATAACAAATCGGATGAACAATATATATGGGAGATATAGCTATATCTGAACCGATTTCGATCAAATTTGGCAAATGTTATTTTCAGGCCCAATCTGATCGCACGTGCAAAATTCCATACTATTCGGACTGATATTACAGGTTTGGTGCACAATAAAAGTCAAATCGGACGAAGATATATATGGGAGCTATATCTAAATTTCTGCCGATTATCTCCAATTTCAATAGGGTTCGTTCTTGGGCTAAACAAATGATTTGTGCAAAATTTCATCTGGATAGGGCAATAAATGGGAACTGTACTTTGTTTACAAAAATACATGGACAGACGGACGGACGGACATGCATAAATCGACTCAGAATGTGATTCTATGCAGATCATCAAAAGGAACTATGGGTCTATCTCGTTTCCTTTTGCCTGTTACAAACAAATGCACAAAGACATAATACCCTTACCACTATGTGGTGTAGGGTATAAATAGTCTGTAATTGCTGAGAGGAGTAGCTTTATATAGTGGAGCTCTCATTATTATCAAAACTTCTTCTTACATATCCCACACAAGGGTTCAAAGCTCGGGAATGTGCAAAGGAGAAATTTTAATATTGGTGTAAATAATTGTAAACAAAACAAGTAAACAAAGGCTAAAGTCGTGCGGGACCGACCATGTGATACCATACATTTTGATTGTTTTCGTTTTTGAAATAATGCCATACAGTCCTGCCCAAACGTTACTTTTGTCCTTTGACCTGAGCATTTGTCCAATATTTATCCCTCAAAAAAAAAAAAAAAAAAAAAAATCACAAAAAAGTTGTAGTCAATTTTACCTGTAAAATATATTACAATGGTCAATAGTCATAGTCGCGACCTGAATATAATACCCTCAGCACATAGTGTTGTAGGGTGTAAAAAAAATACTCTATATGCAAACCAAAAATTGTAAGTCAATTATGAAAAAATCGCATGCGATAAATACATATTTTGACAAGAAATATTCACTTTTTATTGGCATATTTTTGAGCGATTTTCATAGGTTTTATCCTTTTCTGGTAAGATGACATTTCGAATAGGTGAGAATTGTCAAAATCAGTCTGGCGGTTCTTAACTTACATGCGGAATAACTAACATCAATTTCTTGTACATATAGATTGAACTATTTCGCTATGTACCAGATACATTGGCTATGATTATCACTGTTACCATCAGAAGCGACAATTTAATGTATTTATGATTTCGCTAAAATTAAAAATATTCGAGGTTTAGTGGAAATTTTCGTATCTTACATAAACGTTATGGTCTATTTTATCCGCTAAATATTGTCCGATGACCAAACAAAATGTTAGGCTTTAGCCCCGCCCTAAACTCTAGCCCCATGCAATAATGCAATAATCTGCGTCAATTATTCTATGATTGTGACCTGTAGAGAAGCTGCAAAATCAGGATTTTTTTCTGTTTTCATCTCCAAAAAGCCATAGGGATCTATTTTGACAGACATATTCATCCGATTTGGAGTCTTAAGTCCCTCAAATGCGTAATATGCACTCCACAATGGTTATATTTGATACGATATTATTGATTATAGAGCTCAAAAATACTTCTGTCAAATCTTATAGATATCTGATCGGATTTAGATATATCAGGTTTATTGTGCATCAAATGCAACAGAGTCAAACGAAATAATTTTAAAATTTGTTTTTTTTTTTTAAATTTTATTGAATAAAAGCAAAATATGTCGGAGATAGCATCAAATTTCAGAATAAGTTTAGATTTGTTCGAATTGGTCACCTTTGGCACGAATTATGGCCTTCAAACGGCCAATGACACGGTCACACGCTGCCCGAATGTTACTCTGCGGTATTTTGGCTCATTCCCGGCGAAGCGCTTGCTAGAGGTGATCGACACTTTGGTATTTTTTAGTGCCAACCTTGCTTTCCAAAACACTCCAGACACAAGGGATTGGTACAACGGATTGGTATCCGGAGATTTTGGTAGCCATTATGCGCTGGAAATAAAGCGAGAAACTTCATTTTGTAACCATTCTTGGGTGGTATAGATTTGTTCGAATTGATCACATTAGGCGTGCTGAGTGCGATGGTGCTGAGTCCTGTTTGAATGTCCAAGGTCTGCGGCCAAAATGTTTGCGTGCCCAAGGCTTTAATACACCCTCCAGAATATTTTCGCGACAATATTCGGTATTTATTCTGATGCTATGGTCGATTATTACGAGCGGCTGTTATGGGGCGGCCCACACCATCACCATGGCCGCCGCTTGAGTTCTGGTGGCCAACCGAAGGTGCAAATTTTCACCTGACCCCTTTGGCAAGTAAACACGATTATTTTGTGGTGGCTGATGTTGGTTGCAGGTTTTCATCACACCCTGTAGATTACTTTTTCGCCCTATAAATGTCAATGTAGGTCCACGTTTTGGAGTAGGGCCCATATAAAGGATACTCCCGATTTCATTAAATCGAAGATCTCGACAAATATCCCCGATTTTGCTAATGATTTTCTTGAGTCTACAATACTTTTCGACATTTTCAATCATTTTCAATCAAATCAATATTCCAATCGCTATGACATAGCGATGTACAATATACAAAATATACAAATATATAAGTACAATATGCAGGGATATTTATGTATATACTTGAGTTATACATCGTCAAAAAACCTCATGTTTTTTTAATTGATCGACTTTTGCATTGAAAAGTCTTAAAATTAAAGTATTCGCCTTTGGCTTGCTTTTGTTTTGAATACAGCCTAAACATTTTAGCTCTAAGTTAATAATACCCACCAATCAAAGTATATGTTAATAAGAACAAGTAAAAAAACGGCTAAGTTTGGCCGGAACGAACTTTTAGTACACTCCACCAAAATTTCAAATAAAGTCCAAAATATACCGATTAAATGAAATCGGGGCTATACGAAAACGGGAGCGTGCATGTGTATTTGTTTTTTTTTTCAAAGGCTGTGGTACCCATTAAAATCTCTACATATGAAATTTGAAACAAAACCGTTATATGTGGACTATATGAAGACATGGACCTGCATTGATAGTTTTCTGTCGTAAGTTGTAGTACCCATTATGAACTCCAAATACGAAATTTGAAATAATTCCGGGGAATCATGTCGCGAATATCATTAAAATACCGTATATCGGGAAGTACTTATACGAAGACGTGCACCTGTATATGTAATTTTCTGTTATAGGCTATAGTATCTTTTACGAAATTTAAATACGAACATTAAAAAAATTCCGGTACGTACCGTTATATTGGGCCATATTCACACGTAGACCGGCATGACCCATTTACGAACCTAACCTGATTTCTAGAAGAATACATTCGTGTGAAAAATTCTATTCTCAACTCGTTCGAAAAAAAGATCGTCATGACCCATTTACGAACCTATCATGTTTTCTAGAAGAATACATTCGTGTGAAAAATTTTATTCTCAACTCGTTCGAAAAAAAGCGTGAATACAACGGACAGACGGACAGATAGATAGACGGGAATCGCTAAATCGACTTAGAATATGTATACTTTTTAGGGAGTATCATGAGTATTTCGAGGAGTTACAGGCGGAATGACAAAGTTAATGTACCTTCATGGAATGGTGAAGGGGTGCAAAAAATCTAAACTGCATTCTTGAATCCGACTTAATACCCAGATCTGCGTAGCGAACCATTTCATCATATTAAATCTCATCTCTGGTGCTATTAACCTTCCAAGAGAAACACGGCCATACCGATTGAATAATATTATTTTTGTATAAATTTAGATACATTTAATTCAATCACATATCAACTTCTATATGTTTTATTGATGATGATTAAGCAATTTTGGAAAACTAGATCGAACTTAGAACTATGTCCTTTTCCAAGTCATGAAGGAATAATAATAAATGTTCATAAAGCCAAGAAAAATATTCATAAAAGAAGAGTTAAAGTTTCTCAACATGCTTTGCACTTTATAACATAAAGTCTTAGATTTTAAACTGAAATTCTAATTCCGCTCTTTAATATTCCCTACCCACCGCTAAGCATCAGGGACTTTGCCATTCTTGTTTTAATTAGTGTCGCTATCTGCTTGCATTTCGTGATTTCTGATTAGGCGGAATGAGAATACCAAGTAATCTGGGTCGTATGATTAACATGATATTAAATAATGTCTACACATACGCCCCGATGTACTGGCACAGGTGTTGATGCACGACGAGGATGATAGACACTGACTGGCAAAAGGCCCGTGACAAGCAAGTGAGAAAGAGTGGGAGAAGGATGGTGTATGTGCAGATAACATAAAGGGAAGTGTGTTAATGGAGTATGTGTTTCGTGTATATAGTTCGTATCATAGAAAAGATGGATCCAAAAAGAAAACTTACCTTTGTGATGTCACAGCTGTACCGTCACTTTGGGTTTCATATCACAGGGATGCGATTGAACTAAAATTCCTTAAATAACATAATTATGGCAGAAAAATGAATTTGATCTTCGTTCCATTTAAAATAGTCCTTAAGTTGCTGTAGGCCATTAAATTGTAATTTTTAAAAATGGAAACTATTTTATTTTGTACTTCCATGACGTGATTTGTTTAAGATTTTCTTAAAATTTACTAAAGTATATTATGTCCTATGATTGTGTATGCATTGTGTTGAGCCTCAGAACAAATTGTATGCAAAGGAATAACCTTTTTTAATTTGATGCCCCATAACAAGCCTATTTGTTCAATGCCCATATGCGTGTGTGTGGCTGTGGCTCAAGCATTCCAAAACATGTACATGTACATACATGTATTCATGTATGGTCATACTGCTTCTAACCACATTGGTGATGAGATGTGATGAAAAACCGTCACGTTTACTTATCTATGTATGTTTGTATGTGCGTGGTGCCCCCCATTGCATTAGTGCCTAGTTATACCGCAAAGGAATTTGTGCAAACGCAAACGCACACAGGACACAAATACACATTCAACAAACAGACAACCAACTGCCCATGTTTTGTGTGTCTTCTCCTCTCTCTCTCTCTCTCCCTCTGTGTGTTGGAATGTGTTTAAATGAATTTCTTTGTCGATAATGGCATTGTTTGTCTTTTCCTTTTATATGTTTGTGTTCGTGTGTGTGTGTGTGACTTTAAGTAACCAAAAGCAGTAAACAATGCGTGGTTAGCATAGATGAGGGAAAAGTGTGAATGCATTTGTGGTCTCTAACAATCGCCGAGTGACTGCATCTCTTGATAACAGCGCCGTTGTGCCCAGTGTCAACAGAATTTGTTGTATGAATGAAGGTTGTTGTTGCTGTTGTTTCCGATGTTCTGTGTTATGTGAACAAAATATTAATTTGGGTGGACTTTAATTAAAAATGGGTTTTTGAAATTAGGAAATAACCTTTGATCTTTTGTAGCATCACACTGTGGAAAGTAGAACCTGAAAATCAATATTTTTATTTATATTTTGCATTTTGTTGTTGCAAAATGGTCGGGTTTAATCCCTTTATTTTTGTTTTTATGAAAACAACGTTTGTTTATTAGTGGAGAACGATGGTAATGTTTACCCCAGGGGTAAGGCAGGGAATACCTAGGTTTCGAAAAAAGCACCAATCCTCATCAGTTCCTTTGTTTTTTGTCTGGGATATTCTCCACAGAAGTTATTTTAAAAATAACTTCTATGACAAAGAACATTATTTAGTGTCGAAATTTAGTACAAAAATAAATTTACCAAATTATATTGAAATCGGTTCAGATTTCGATATAGCTCCCGTAAATATATTTTCGAACGATTCCGTTTATTTGATGCACCAAACACGCTATTTATCTCCAATTTTAATGAAATGTGGAATGTGTAAAGAAATTTAGTACCAAAAAAAATTTTTGAAATTTGTATTGAAGTCAGTACAGATTTGGATATAGCTCCCATACACATTTTAGGCCGATTTCAATGAAATTCAGAATGTGTGGCGGAATCGGGACAAAAATTTATTTTTGTCAAATTATATTGAAATCGGTCCTGATTTTCTCACGGTCAGCTGAACTTGGCATGTTCACGCGTTGGCAAACCGAGTGATTCCTTTGTTTATGCTCCTGAAGGCAAAACAAATAAAAAATATTAAAAAGAAAAAAAGAAGATAAGTTTGTTCGGGCCAAACCATTAATACCCTCCACCATTTTGAAGGAAAAAGAAAAACATAAAAAAAAAAGAAAAATCCCTAGACATATGAGGGCTATACGAAAACGTGGTCCTTCACAAGTAATTTTTGTATCCTCCACAGTTTGTAACACCTCAAAATATACATTTTATACCCCACAAAGTATATATTTAATCTTAAGCAGCTTAAAATTCTATGTCGATTTAGCGATGATCTGTCTGTGGAAATCACTCTTTCTTCCGAACGAAATGAAGTAGGTTGATTAAATTTAAAAATTTATTCATGTAGGTCCACGTTTTGGTATAGCCCCCATATAATGGTACCTCCCGATTTTCGGTATTTTGATGATTTTAGCATCATCATTCACCGGAATTGTTTCAAATTTGGTATTTGAAGTTTGTAATGGATACTGCAGCCTAAGGCAGAAAATTGTGTGTGCAGGTCCCCGACTTCGTATAGCCCATATATAACGGTACCTCCCGATATTCGGTATTTTGATGATCTTAGCGACATTATTCATCGGAATTGTTTCAAATTTTTTATTTGAAGTTCGTAATGGATACTGCAGCCTAAGGCAGAAAATTGTATGTGCAGGTCCACGACTTTGTATAGCCCTCATATAATAGTACCGTTTTTTTAAAGTTTCGCATTTGAGTATTTAATGGCTTATGACAGAAATTGCCTATGCAGATCCACGCCGTCGTATAGACCCTAATATGACGGCAACATTTGATATTTTTAAGATTTTAACAGAATTTTTTTTATTTTTTTTTTTTGAAAGTTGCCAAATTCGTTCCAAATGGTGGGGGTATTCAAAGATCGATTTAGAATTTACAGCTTTTTTACTTGTCAATGTTAATCTCAAATATGGATTTTGGAAAAATTCCGGTGAATTAGGCATGGGTCAGCATTGGCAATTTTTGGTCGTAGGCTGTAGTACCCATTATGAACTTGTGTCGCTAAAACCATTAAAATACCAAATATCGAGAGATACTGTTATGTGGGGGCTATACGAAAACGTAGACCTGTACATAAATTTTTTTGTCATATTTTGTAGTACCCATTACGAACTACAAATGCGAAATTTAAATCAATTCCGGTGAAAATTAAATCCTCAAAATACCGAATATCGGGAGGTATCATTATATGAGGATTATACGATGGCGTAAACTTGGGTAGGCGATTTTTTTTCATAGGGTGTAGTACTTGTTAAGATCTTCAAATGTAAAATCTGAAACACTTCCATTAAATAATGTCGCTAAAATCATCAAAATACCGAATGGTATGGTGGTAACGTCATGTGGGGGCTATACGAAAACGTGGTCCGACATGGCCCCATTTTAACCTTCCCACTGGCAAATTACACATGTGTGCAATATTTTACTCTTCTACCTCAATTTGTTCCAAAGATAGCGTGATTACAACAGAGAGACACACAGACAGATAGACGGGCATCACTAAATCGACATAGAATTTTACACTAATCAAGAATATATTCTTTGAGTATTTCGGGGAGTTACAAACGAAATGACTAAGTTAATATAACCACCATTATATGGTGGAGGGAAATATGTTCATACAATCCACGCTTGTACCTTAGATAGTTAAAAACCAGTAAAGAAAGTCCTAAAGTCGGGCGGGGCCGATTTTATGATACCCTACACCACTTTACTAATTTAGTAGAGCTGCGCATAACAATTAAAAGCTTTTTATGGGAGAATTCAATCATACACGCTATGATTATAATTTAAAATTCAAAGTAATAAATATGTCGAAGCATTTGTATCTTTTAAATTCGGACTTGTATTGCCCATTTGGTGCAAAATTAATTTGAAATCAGATAAAGATATATATGGGAGATATATCCAAATCTGAACCGATCTCGATAAAATTTAGTAAAGATATTTCTGAGCTGTATTTGATTTATTTCTCTGAATATCGTTGTTACGGAGTGCATATTACGGCTGTGGGTAACAAATACAACAAATCGGATGAACAATATATATGGGAGCTATAGCTATATCTGAACCGATCTTCACCAAATTTGGCATACTACCTTCTAGACTCAATTCGGTCGTATGTGCCAAATTCCATCGCATTTGGGCAAATATTAGACGTTTGGTCACAATAAAAGGTAAATCGGACGAAGTTATATATGGGAGCTATATCCAAATCTGAACCGATCTCGATAAAATTTAGCAAAGGTATTTCTGAGCTGCATTTGATATATTTCCCCAAATATTGTTGTTACAGAGTGCATATTACGGCTGCGGAGGACAAAAATAACAAATCGGATGAACAATATATATGGGAGCTATAGCTATATCTGAACCGATTTGATCAAATTTGGCATACTTATTTTCAGGCCTAATTTGGTTGTATGTGCAAGATTCCATACTATTCGAGCTGATATTACACGTTTGGTGCACAATAAAAGGCAAATCGGACGAAGATATATATGGGAGCTATATCTAAATTTTTACCGATTATCTTCAATTTCAATAGGGTTCGTCCTTGGGCCAAACAAATGTTGTTTGGAAAATTTCATCTCAATCGGATAATAAATGCGACCTGCATTTTGTTCACAAGAATACATGGACAGACGGACTGACATGCATAAATCAACTCAGAAAGTGATTCTATGCAGATCATCAAAAGGAACTATGGGTCTATCTCGTTTCCTTTTGCCTGTTACAAACAAATGCACAAAGACATAATACCCTGACCACCTTGTGGTGTAGGGTATAAAAATGTTAAAAAATCAACAAATATAAACTGAATGGTCCGTGAAAATAATCTGGATAATATTTACTCTTATATCATATATTGTTCTTAACATCGTCTCTTAATATTTTTTTTTATTTCTTAATATTTTTTCAGTAATTGTTCTAATTATATTCATTAAAATTTGTTTCTAATGATGCATTATAAACTAATAAGACTTTATTGCTAATTATCTCACAATTATTAATCAATAAGCCAATATGAAATTTCTTTGAGTGCTCATTACCCTGATGAAAGGTTAAATGCGATTTGCGCCACATCAACCTTTTGACAATATTCAAAATTGGCAACAGAACAAACACACACGCATACGAGGACATGCATAATTCTGGAAGGAAAATATTTATTTACCCCCACAGTGTCAAGTGATTTCGAAAATGCATCAAAAGAATGAATATACTCTCATACACATAGACTTACACATACACACACAATTGTAGAAGGAGGCAAGAAAAGAAAACGATCTACTATTTAGCAGAACTTGTTGCACCGACACGCACATACACACTCACCAAGATGCAGACACAATGTGAAATTGCAACACAACTTGGGCACTAAGTGCATGCGTGTGTGATGCGGAGGTGAATGGGAGGGTGGACTGGGTGGTTTGGTGTTGTATACTCACAATGCTGGGGTTTTGGCATGCCATTGTGTTTGAATTGCATAGAATAGACGACCACAGTTGGGTGGCATGTCGGTTGCGGAGGAGGTTGCACCGGCTAGCTGGGCACAATGGTATTTGAGTTATTACAACAATTGCTCCCAAGGGCCACATTTGGAAATATAAAAAAGGGTTGTGGAGGGAGGGAGAGAATGTGTGTGTGTGCGAACAAAATAGATTTGCATTGAGTCAGGGAATCATGATGGGGTGCTAATGCATGTTATGCGTTTGTAATTGATTGTGTTGGCGACAAAAGGTGCACCACCAACACTCACTTAACTACGATGGAGGGTAAGAATTTTAATTAAATTATTTGCCAACGAGTAGTACAAGTACATGCTCAAATCTGCAGAGATATTTGGAAACTTATTTGTTTGAAGATTTTCGTCGTGGGGAATTTGCAAAGATTGTCGTGGAGAGTCTCAAATTGACAATTAGGGGGTATTTGTTTTAAGAGGATTGAGGGGGAATTTTTGAGTGTAATTATTATTATTGGGTAATGAGCGTTTTGGAATTTCACAATAAACTTGTGAAATTGTGAAAAATATATATTTTTTGTTAAAAACAAAAAATTAAAAATATTTTTGGAAAATTCATGATTAGATCTTTGGAGCTCCATAAAAATTATTTTTTAACACGTTCATGATAATGGAGTTTATAACATAAGGTTTAGGAGTTCAAAATGTTTTTTTTTAATCAACAATAAATCCACGAACTTATAGTTTTTCTTTAAAAAATGATCCCTAAAAAATCCTTCCCCGATTACACTGTACAATAGCCAATCTTGGGGAGGGAAATTCTGAGTGGAGGTTATAATACTCGGTTTGTTGATCAAAAAACCAAACGAGCGTTGGGTACTAAGACAACATTTTTTAGGACCTATAATATAAAGCCTAGACCATTCCATACACTACACAATGGGCCTCATGTAGAATCATTTGTACAAAATAGGGGTCATGTCGGTCCACGTTTTGGTATAGCCCCCATATAAGTGTATACCTAGAATTAAAGTATTTGGGGTATATTAACTTGATATTACGTTTATAGCTCCTCAAAATACCCACGATAGACCCAACAATGCATAAGATATAGCGATGTCCGCCTATCTATCAGTCAGTCTGCTTTTTATACCCTCAGCCATATGGCTACAGAGGGTATATATCATTTGATACGGCCAAAACGTGCCTAGTCGAAATAACGGTTTTAGACCCTAGGTCTCTTTAGACCAAATCCGTTTTAGAACATTTGGAGTCGATCTAGCGATGTCCGTCCGTCCGTCCGTCTGTCTGTCTGGCTGGCTGGTGCGCACGATAACTCTCGAAGGGAGTATCCGATTTGGTCCAAACTTGGTACATGGTAATATTTTTGTCAAACTTAGATCAAGTTCGGAGATGGGCAATATCGATCCACTCCTTCTGGTACCTCCCCCACAAAAGTTCGAAATTTTCCAAAAATTTAGTTTTTGCACAGAAAGAGAAACGGTAATCCGATTTTGCTCCAACTTTGCAAATCTTAATATTTGCGTTAGGGCTAGGTCAAGTGTGAAAATGGACAATATCGGTCCACTCCTTCAAGTACCTCCCCCACAAATGGTCAAAATTTTGAATAATTACGTCTCTTATAAAATGTGATATAAGAGTCCGATTGTCTTCAAATTTCACACATGCCAATATTTATGTTAACCCAAGGTCTGATGTTAAGATGGAATATATCGGTTCATTTTTTGCACATAAAGAGAAACGATAATCCGATTTTTCTCAAACTTTGCAAATCTTAATATTTGCGTCAGTGCTAGGTTAAGTGTGAAAATGGATAAGATCGGTCCACTCCTTCTGGTACCTCCCCCACAAAGGGTCAATATTTTATTTTCAATAATTAAAACTCTCATACAATTGATGTAAGAGTCCGATTGTCTTCAAATTTCACACATCCCAATATTTAATGTAACCCAAGGTCTGGTGTGAAGATGGGATATATCGGTCCACTTCTTCTGGTACCTCCCCCACAAAGAATCAAAATTTTGAGTATCCACGAAGCTCATTAAACGCAAAATTAACATCCGATTCTATCCAGACTTGTGGCTTCTCAATATTTTCATCAACACGAGATCTGCCAACTTATAATTGTCATAACTTGCGAAACAAGTCGGTGACTCTTAACAACTTGCTTTATCTAAATATTTCTCTTAACCAGTATTCTGATATGAATATGTAATTTGTCGGAATTTATGATTTCGCATAAAATTGAAATTTCGCATGTTCAATTTCCTTCACATTTTGCACACACCAATATATTTTATCTGTATTAAATTAAGTATGAAAATGGAATACTTCGGTCCGCTATATCTGTTGCCTGACGCATATTTCCGAAAATGTGCACCTATCTCATATAAAGTACAAGAAGTAGTCGATATAGTCCAAATCTGTCACGTTCATAACTCAAGGCTGGGGGTATACATCTGTCGGCAAAACCGACTGATACTATTTTACTTGTTTGTAATCGATTTCAAACGAATTGAGATAGAGAGATCTAAAATTTTGTGTAAAATGAATTTTGCGTATTTTCTCGGCCATATCGGTCCATATTTTTGTATAACACCCATGTAACAACACCTCCAACCTATTCGAATTAAATCATATATTTTACTATAATTGTTTAAAATCCGGTATTTAGAGTTTGTAACGGGTTCTACTCCCAGTGGCAGAACATTATCTATGTAGGTCTACGTCTTCAGTTCTAGGGGTTCTTAATTGTCCACAGAGTTTGACATTTGGCATAGCCCTCCCATGTCCCAGTACCTTGGTATTCTGATGATTTTAGCCACTTTTTTCAGGGAAATCGTTTAAAATTGTTTATGCGGAGTTTGTAATTGGTTCTCTCTTCTGTGATAAAAGACTGCTTTAATAGCCTTACTCATAAGGTGGCACCTCCGAATACAGATCCTTTTAAGCCATATTTTTTACTCTAGAGACTAGAGAGGGTATACAGGATGAGATGAAAAAACTGCAAGCAACTTAAGTTGCTGTCATTTCTAAGCCAATCGTCCGGCAGCTGTTAAAATTATTCCAGTGACAGCTCATTATATTGTTTACAAGTGTACAAAAGCATTTGGGAGAGAATTTTCCAGATAAAAGTTATTCGTGATGGAATTCAAGCGTGATAGTGTGATTTCTTTATATATTCGGCTGGAAAACCACAAATGGCTATCGTTAGAGCACTCCAGCATTTAAATGGGAATAAATCTGTTGTGTCTCGTACCATTGCTCGTTACAGTGATACTGTTAGCGTAGCCCGATGTCAAGGAAGTGGACGGAAGAAAACGGAAACATCAGCAGAAAGTTAAGAAGCGACGTGAACAGAAAGAAAGTAGACTTAGAAGAGCTAAAGATTTGCTTCGCTTGGCCGAAAAAGGTGAATTGCCGAATTTGATTTTCTCCGATGAGAAAACATTTGTTGTCCAGCAGTCTGTAAACAAACAACATGAATGATGATCGAATTAACTTGCTAAAGAGGTCAGCTGAAAATGTGCACCTTCGGTTGGCCACCAGAACTCAAGCGCCGGGCATGGTGATGGTGCGAGCCATGCCAATAGTCGCTCTCCACTCGTATTAATCGACCGTGGCATCAGAATAAATGCCGAATATTATCGCGAAAATATTCTGGATGGTGTTTAAAACCTTGGGCACGCCAACATTTTGGCTGCAGAACTTGGACATTACAACCATCGCACTCAGTACGCGCCACCCAAGAATGGTTACAAAATGAGGTTCCTCGCTTCATTTTCAACCCATAATGGCCACCAAAATCTCCGGGTACCAATCCGTTGGATTATTGTGTCTAGAGTATTTTGGAAAGCAAGGTTGGCACTAAAAAATACCGAAGTGTCGATCATCTCAAGCAAGCGCTTTGCCGGGAATGAGCCAAAATACCACAGAGCATCATTCGGGCAGCGTGTGACGGTTTCATTGACCGTTTGAAGGCCATAATTCGTGTCAAAGGTGACCAATTCGAAAAAATCCAAACTTATTCTGAAATTTGATACAATTTCCGATATTTTTTGCTGTTAACCAATAACATTAAAAAAATGTAAAAATTATGGCGTTTGACTTTGTTGCAGTTTTTTTTATCTCACCCTGTATATCTGCGAACCCCTTCTGGTACCTCAACCACAAAGGGTCACAATTTTCAAACGATTCTTTACAACTTTCTATAACTAAAAATTTCTCTCAAATAGAAAGCTGATAACAAAAACAACGTTTTAAGAAATTCTTTTCCCAAAAAGTGGAAAGGTGGTTTATTTTAAGATTTTTTTTTCATGGCCATAGTCATGGATTTTCAAAAAATGTTTTCCGATATGTATTATCGCGGCATTTCGGAAAAAAATTATTTGAAAATCCATGACTATGGCCATGAAAAAAAAATCTTAAAATAAACCACGTTTCTAGTTTTTGGGAAAAGAATTTCTTTAAACGTTGTTTTTGAATAATGTGCTTTTACGGAATAGTATGTTCGAAATTGTTCGATGATTTGTAAAAAGTTTGTTTTCTTTAAAAAATTTGAAATTTAATTTACAATCGTTAAAATTCTGAAATTAATTTCATAAAAAAAAAAAACTATCCGCAATACTTATGACCATCTGTGATACCTCGAATTGATTTAGTTTTGCGCAAAAAAATTATACAAACTGGACAAATGTTACACTCCAATGGCGCAAATGGCTGTGATTTATGATGGTGGAGCATAAACACAACAACAACACCAATAACAATAACAACAGCAATAACTAGTTGTTGGTTTCGAGCCATAAATGTCATTGAACAAAAAATATGATTCCTCTATGTGCCCTCCCCCAAAACACCTAAATATTTCTATGCTACACAAATAAAAACAAAAATATATTTTGAAAAAAAAAATTTTTTTTCCAAAATAAAAGCAAAGAAAATCCAACCAAACCCTCACAACATTTATAAAGATTTATCGAAAGGCAAGTGAGCGAAGAGGAAAATTGCCCATAAAACTTGTCATATTAGAAACGGGTGGCCATATGTCGCCCAGAAAAGAAAATACTCATTTCAACATTTCTTTTGCAATGCCTCAATAATATTATTTGAACATTCCATTAGTAGTTTGTATTAGTAGCAACACTAGTCCATATAATATTTCCTTATTGAATCAAATAATAAATATTTATTTTGTTATATATTTGAGTGTGTGTGTGTGTGCATTTGTTATCTAATATTATTTCCTTTTCTCTTTTCCTTCGCTTCCATGTCATTTTGCTGTGTGCTGTGCTGTCCGGCAACCCAAAGTCAATGGAGACATGAATCATCAGGCATCAACGTGTGGCAAGATCCTGATATTCCTTTCGGTGTGTCTGGTCATTTTGACGTTGCCCTTCAGTTTGTTTGTGTGTTTTAAGGTAAATATGAACATTTATTGTCAAATGAAAAAAAAAAAATATTTATAAACGCCTTCGCAAGGAGTGTAGTTGGCTTAGACGACATTGCAGTATGCTTCATCATAACACCAGATATCTTATGGAATAAAAAAGTCATTCTTTAGTTCTAGCAGCTAATTCTTAGCTCTAGCAAAATTACGATAAGGGTCATCGTATTAAGATACGTTCGATAAGTGTTCTGTCTTTCCGATATTTTCCGATATACCCTCAGATTAATATTGAAATTAATAGAACGTCCGTTATGTATTTCATCTAAAAGTTCTATTGAAGCACCTTTGTATAAATATTCTTGTAATTAACTATTCAGTTCGGGCAATCACAAAAATCATAAACTAATCACTACAAATAATTGACAATACTATAAATGACTGTCAGCGCGTTAATATAAAATCTGAAAAATAAGATCCGAATAAAAATTCCCCGATTTAAAAAAAATTTCAAAAAATCACAATTTGAATAAACCTTTTTAAAAAATCGATTATTCGAATAAAAATTATTCAAAACTCACTTACACTTGTATACCCTCCAAAATTTGGCATGAATTTGTCAATTTTCAAAAAAATAAAATCCGTTAAAAATTCTGTTAAAATCTTAAAAATACCGAATGTAGCCGTTATATTAGGGCCTATACGACGACGTAGACCTGCATGGACAACTTTTGTCATAAGCTATTAGAATATTCAAATGCGAAACTTGAAAAAAACTGAATAATGTAGCTAAAATCATCAAAATACCGAATATCGATAGGTACCGTTATATGAAGGCTATACAAAGACGTGGATCTGTATAGACAATTTTCTGTAATAGGCTGTAGTATCAATTACGAACTTCAAATACCAAATTTGAAACAATTCCGGTGGATAATGTCGCTTAAATCAACAAAGTACCAAATATCGGGAGGTACCGTTATATGGGAGCTGTACGAAGACGTGGATCTCTATAGACAATTTTCTGTCTTAGACTGTAGTATCCATTTCGAACTTCAAGTGCCAAATTTGAAATAATTTCTGTGAATGTTGTCGCTAAAATAATCAAAATACTGATTACCGAGAGGAACCGTTATATGGGGGCTATACCAAAACCGTAGACCTATATGGCCCATTTTCAATACCAAAAGTCCTGCAGACATAGTTCACATTTGAGTAAAGATTTATCAACCTACTTCATTTTGTTCGGAAGCTAGAGTGATTTCCACAGACGGAGGGAAATCCGTAAATCGACATAGGATTTTATGCTGATCAAGAATACATATTCTTTGTGGGGTCTAAAATATATATTCCATACTATGGTGGAGGGTATAAAAATTAAAAAGCGTAATCCGAAATCAAACATTATTTTAACATTTTCAATAAAATTAAAAAAAAAATCTCGAATAAAAATACTTAAAAGTTCCTCTATTCGAATTTTTTCTAAAAATTTTAGGAAAGTATATGATTTGTAAAAAATATCTGAAGGCTCTGAAGTCTTTCATATGAAAAACCATAATAACATCACGATTTAAATAAATGTTCTTAAAATATATCGGATACAAATCAAAATCGTTAAAAAATGCACGATTTAAAAATATTCTTGAAAATTATGATTGGAATAAAAAAAATGAAAGTCGACCATTCCAAAAATGATGAAAAAGTAGACAATACAAAAAAAAAAAAAAAAAAAAAAATCTGTAAAAGTGGTAATTCGGCTAAAAATTTTATAAATCGCGTATAAACTTAAAAAAAATTAAAAACTTCCACGATTCGGAAACAATCATAAAAATTTGAAGATTTGGGAAAAATACTTAAATCACGGCTCGAATAGTTTTTTACATTCGTTTTAAATAAATATTCTGATTGGATCCAAAATTGGAAAAAATAAATATTCGCTATTGGAATAAACATTCAAAGTTTGGAAAAAATCAGGAGACCACTATTTATTTTTAAGAAATTCAGTATTCGAAAAGCCATGAAAATCCAAAAAAATTTGAAATCCTGAACCACAAATTTGGATGAATGTCCAACGAAGAACAAAATGCTGAATTACAGCAAATTCGGAACACAATCGTGGTCGGGATGCCTGGAGAGTTGTAATTTTTGCGGTTCCAACTTCAGGGAGCATATCATAATTGACATTTGTAGAACAGTTGAAAACGTTTTGTCGTGTCCCTTTATGTTTGTGGTGTTTGCCCCCATGTCATTAATTTACTTGGTCCGTCTGTGTCCTTAGTGATACCACTTTGAAAAACACATAGAGTTGTAGGGTACTTCTCAAGGAGTAGTTGGACTTCTCAATAATTTTTATACTTTACTTTATCCATATATTCGGTTTATAACTGTAGACTTTTCCACCCAAGAGTTATATTCCTGTAGTCATCAAAAATATGCCATTCAAGCAGAATATGTGTTCAAACATAACACTTGTATATAGATTTATGTTTGAAAAGCCCTCATGACAAGTGTTCAATACACAAGTATGTTCATACAATACATGTCTAGTAGATACGGTTAATACCTGCACATTGAGGTGTATTGAATGTGATTAAAGTTTTTTTTTCTTCATTAAAAAAATGATTTTAGCTATTAGTCATAATAAAACTGGAGTATATACAATGTGTCATTCCGTTTGTCACACCTCGAAATATTTGTTTGAAAAGCAAGAAAGAAAATATTCTTTACCAGCATAGAATTTAATATGTCTGTCCGTTTTTTAAAAACTAATACCGAATATCGGAAGGTACCTTTATATGGCGGCCATACCAAAACGTGGACCAATATATCACATTTTCAATACGAATTATTCTAGACACAATGCAAAAATAACACAATGCGTAAATAATGCGGGCTGTATCGTGATTTCAACAGACAGACGAACATTGTTAAATCGACTTAAAATTTTATGCTGATCATGATATATATTTACTTTATGGGGTCTACGACGAATATTTAGTTATGTTAAAAACAGAATGACAAATTTAATTTACGCTCCTTTTTAAGGTGGAGAGTATAAGAACAAGCAATGAAGAACGCCTCTACCTAAATTAAAAAAAAAATCAAAATTTCTAATATTATGACTAGATATAAAGCGAACTATTTCGTTCCTCTTTTCCGGGTTCCTCTTGAAGAGGTTGAAGGTATATATAAGAATTTTCAATAATTGTAACACTCACACAGTGAGAAATAATTAATAGTTTTTAACTTGGAATTTCCCTATACTTACTAAAATAATAAAAAAAACTGCTGGACTTTTCTCAAACGGTTGAAAAAATCGTTAGTTAAAAATGTATTGTCTACAGCTAACTACAAATTGGTTGGAATGTCATCTGGTATTTAACCAGTAACCAGTAAGTAACCACAACGGAAAGAAACCACCAAAAAGCCGAATATCGGAGGTCAGATATACAGGGTGATATACAAAAAACTGCAACAAAGTCAAACGCCATAATTTTTACATTTTTTAAAATTTTATTGAATGAAAGCAAAAAATGCCGGAAATAACTTCAAATTTCAAAGTTTAGATTTGTTCGAATCGGTCCCCTTTGGCACGAATTATGGCCTTCAATCAGCCAATGAAACCACCACACGCGGCCCTAATATTGCTCTGAGGTGTTTTGGCCCACTCCCGGCGAAGCGCTTTCCTGAGGTGATCGACACTTAGGTATTTTTTTAGTGTCAACCTTGCTTTCCAAAATACTCCAGACATAAGAGTTCAACGGATTGGTATCCGGAAATTTTGGTGGCCGTTGTGCGCTGGAAAAGAAGCGAGGAGCCTAATTTTGTAACCATTTTTGGGTGGCGCGTGCTGAGTGCAATGGTGCTGAGTCCTGTTGGAATGTCCAAGGTCTGCGGCCAAAATGTTTGCGTGCCCAAGTCTTTAATGCACACTTCAAAATGTTTTCGCGATTTCGGCATTTATACTGTTATAGCGGCCCACACCATCACCATGGCCGGCGCTTGAGTTCTGGTGGCTAACCGAAGGTGCACATTTTCATCTGACCTCTTTGGCAAGTATACACGATCATTTTGTTTGTTTACAAACTGCAGGACAAGGAATGTTTTCTCATCGGAGGAAACCGAATTCGGCAGTTCACCACTTTCGGCCAAGCGAAGCAACTCTTTTGAGTTTATTTTCTTTCTGTTGCGGTGTAAGTTCTTGCACTTTTTGGAATTTCAATGGCTTTTCCCCGAGTTCAATTTTCCATATTTGCCGAATGGGATATTGCGATATGTTCAGCTCACGAGCCATTTTTCGGCCACTGCGATGCGGGATTCGATCAAGTCGCTTCTTTACTTTTCGCACCATTTCTGCTGATGTTGCTGTTTTCTTCCGTCCACAAAAGATTTATTCACATTTAAATGCTGGAGTGCTCTAACGATAGCCACTTGTGGTTTTCCAGCCAAATATAAATCACACTATCACGCTTGAGTTCCATCACGAATATTTTTTTTTCTGGAAAATTCTCACCAAAATGCTTTTGTACGCTTGTAAACAATTTAATGAGCTGTCACCGGAATAATTTTAACAGCTGTCGGACGAGTGGCTTGTAAATAACAGCAGTCTGAAGCTGGTTGCAGTTTTTTCATCTCGCCCTGTATTTGTTTTTTACTTTACAAAAAAATGGAGTTCGAATAAATGACGATTCTTTAAGAATTTTTTTTAAAAAAATTGGTTTTTAAAATAAAGAAAATTTAAATAATTTTCGGGTTTTTGGAAATAATTTCCAAATTTATTTCCAAGCTTAAATAAATTGTGGAGTATTTTTCAAAATTATTCCGCTTTGCTAACTAAATGGGATGATGGGCCCTATGCACAAATTTAGTAGCATTAGTTTTGATGAATAGTTAGATGTCCCTAAGAGCAGCAACATTTGGTAGAATTCGCTATTCAGTACCTAAAAATGGTCTTAGAGCCTCAAGAAAACACAATTTTTCGTTTTAAATTTCTATTTCTATATAAGTATCGCATTTTTTATCCCCGATTTATTTCCTAGAAATAACAAACTGGATGAACTCATATGCAATCATTTATAACAAATTAGACATGGCGATTATTATACCCTACAACACTATGTGTTGGGGTTATTATAAGTTTGATTGGGCCAAAAATTATGTAACACAACGAAATATTGGTTTTCCATATAGGAAAGTATATATGGATCTTCCTATCTCGCCGAGCTGGGTCGATCTAGCTATGTATGTCCGTCCGTCCATCTGTCCGTCTGTCCATGTTAATTTGTAATCACTCTACAGATCGCAATTATGGTCCGATCTTCACGAAATTTAGAATGGAGATGGGGCTAGGGTCAGAATAGAACTCTCCTTCTTTTGGAGATGATTGCATAATATTTAGGTTGAAATGGACCAAAAACTGAAAAAATCCGATCCACACGAAAATTTTCACAAGGGTACGGTTGGGCTCAGAAGGGCTAGGCCTATGTTTTCAAAGATGTCCGCAATATATTAAGGGTTGAAATGAACCAACAACAAAAAATTTTCCTGATTTTGCAGCCGTTATAAAGGTCACAAATAGAAACCAAAGGACACGAAATCTCGCATAAAGTTAGAGTTTAGGACAGCGGGTACAATTTTGTGTAAAAAAATACTAGCATTACAAAAAGAAAAAACAAAAATATTTTTCCGATCACACAATTGAAGCCAATCGACATGCCTGAGAAAAGAGTTAAAGACAGTGAAGGATTCTAGCATTTTGGATGGAATACGGACCAAAACAAATAACAGCATGACGGAGTGTTAAAATATGGGGCAAATGTCCCTGGTCAGGTCAGTGCTCCGTGACACAATTTAAATAGCGAAATCTTCCAAAATCGATCTGTATATAAGGGGGCTTTTAACTTATTGTAGTGTTGTAGGGTATCACATGGTCGGCCCCGCACGACCATAGAATTTGCATACTTGTTTTTTTAACTATATTTAATTAAGCTGTACCCTTATATTGAGTATACAGTTGGGGACAAAAGCGATAACGTTTCCTGAACCCTTGTTTTGAAAGGAGATATTTTATCGAAGTTAAAAAACATCAATTATTCGTAATTAAATACAATTTGTATTGTGAGTTTTAACCCTTTCAGTGTTTTTGTCAAATATATTTGACATTTAAAAGTACTCTCTTTCTTTGCCATTTTTTGTTTTTCTTACGAACCGTTATTTTTGATATTTTTTAATAACACACGTTCGCTATTTAAAAATATTGCAGTTCTATTCTATTAGTTTCGTTTTCGAATTTCTGAGCACATTTTAGTAAATTAGTACGGAATTTCAGATTTTTATCTCGACAAAAATTTTCATTGACACTGAAAGGGTTAAGAGGTCTAAGCTAAATAAAAATATTATATTCTGTCAATTTAACTCACCGACTTTTCGAATCATAAACAAATGGTTTTGAGTATAACATTCTGAAGCTTCTTAGTGTAATTTTCCTAAAGAATTTCCCAATTGTAATAACTTTTTAAACTGGACTCCTTATTAATTTTACTAAAAATATCGTTCCACCCCAAAATCAATATAAATACCAACTTGTTTAAATTTGTGAACACACCAAGCTGGTATATTGTTCATATGTACATACATACAACATATGTATGTAAGAACCTATCTTTGACATAAGGACTCAGGTGGTCATGGTGTGGCATACCCCAATGTATATTTGTACAATATTCCATGTAAACAAGAATTGTTTTGCTTTTGTCCTTCCCACTTTTTTGTCTCCTTTTTCTTTTTTGCAGGTGGTCCAGGAATATGAACGTGCTGTTATCTTTCGTTTAGGTCGTTTGATGCAGGGCGGTGCCAAAGGACCAGGTATGTACAAAAAAATCAAATCAAATAGTAGAGCAGTAGTTTTTCTTCCATTTCAACTATTCCATTGTGTTATTGAGTAATAAGATTTTATGGATTTAAAAGCTTACAAATTAAATCTTAATAATTTCATTTATCTGCCATTTCTTTCTTCCTTCGTCGTCATCGGCGTTTTTAGGAATATTTTTCATCCTGCCATGTATAGACTCATATGCCAGAGTGGATTTACGTACAAGGACATATGATGTGCCACCACAGGAGGTAAGTTCGAAATGAGGAGATGTGTGTTTGTGTATGATTTGCATGTGTGGAGAGAGCGTTTGATGGAGTTGTGTTTTTCAAAAGGGATTTAAGGATATCAGCATATCAAAGGCTAGTTAATATAAATTAATATATTGCAAGTTATTGGAAAATTATTTTATGGGCAAATGTGACTGAAGCCTTTGTGAGGACATCAGTTGGATGGAGTTTAAAGTTAGTTAGTAGTGATAAATATGTAAAGAGGATAAATGCTAAAAGAAATGAGTAATAAGAACTATTTATGATGATGATGATTGATTTTTCACTTTAATACCCAACGACCAGACAACACGGCGACCTGGAAATACGCCGTGAGGAAATTATTAATAGAAAGTTATGCATGATTATCACTCTTTATGTACAACTAGCTGAACCCGGGGCAATATCATTCGCAAATTAAATTTTGTGCCAAATTTCGTTATAGATTCCAAATTTCATTGAAATTGTAGAATACATAAAATGACCAAAAATAAGCAATATCCGAATTAGAGAAGATTTCAATATAATTTGGAAAATTGTTTTTTGTTCCAAATACCGTTACTGATTCCGATTGCATTGGAATCGGACATATATATCGTGTTTGGTCCATCAAATATACAAACTCGGAGTTATATAAAAATCTGTACCGATGTCTATATAATTTGGCAAATAAGTTTTTCTGCCAAATTCCGTTGAATATCCCAAATTTCATTGAACTGGAGATACATATTGTGTTTGGTGTATTATATACATAAAATTGGCAGAAAATATATATGGGAGCTATAACCAAACCTCAACCGATTTCCATATAATTTTGTAAATACATTTTTGTACTGAATCCCGCAACGCCTTCCAATCTTCATTGAAATATATAATCGGGCAAAAAATATATGGGGGATATATCCAAATCTGACCCGATTTCTATATAATTTAATACATTTATTTTTATACCAAATTCCGTTACACAATTCAAATTTGAAGACTCTATCTATAACTGGTCAACAGATATATGCATACAAATACAAAACATATGCTATATCTCCAGTTCCAAGAGGAATTTTAAGAATTTTTATGGCCAATGTTACTTTCAAGTGATGCTATAGTATATGTGGACATTATCAGGAAATTCTGTTCAGCGGATTTTGAGTCTATAAATTACAAAAAAATAAACAAACAATCAAACGTACAAACATTCTCCTCTTTTATAGATATAGATTTCGGAACCTCATATTTTTAGAGTACTTAATATACTATGGCCCGTTGTTATATCTTTCCTTTATAGTCCACTTTTGTTATTCCTTACTCTTGGAAAAGTGAAGGATAAAGTCCGATTTGCCTTTTATTGTGCACCAAACGTGTAATATCAGCCCGAATTGTATGGAATTTTGCATATACACCCAAATTAGGCCTGAAAATATGTTCAGATATAAATCGGTTCAGATATAGCTTTAGCTCCCATATATGTTGTTCATCCGATTTGTTATTTTTGTCCACCGCCGCCGTAATATGCACTCTGCAACAGCAATATTTGGGGCAATATATCAAATACAGCTTAGAAATATATTTGCTAAATTTTATCGAGATCGGTTCAGATTTGGATATAGCTCCCATACATAACTTCGTCCGATTTACCTTTTATTGTGCACCAAACGTCTAATATTTGTCCAAATAGGATGGAATTTGGAACTTACGACCGAATTGAGTCTAGAAGCTAGTATGTCAAATTTGGTAAAGATCGGTACAGATATAGCTATAGCTTCCATATATACAGTTTATTGTTACTCCGTAACAACGATATTCATTGAAATATATCAAATACAGCTCAGAAATATCTTTGCCAAATTTTATCGAGATCGGTTCAGATTTGGATATAGCTCCCATATATATCTTTATCCGATTTCAAATTAATTGTGCACCAAATGGGCAATACAATTCCGAATTTAAAAGATACAAATGCTTTATAATTTAAAGTTCAAAGGACTAAATACTTTGAACTTTAAATTATAATTATAATCATAGCGTGTATGATTGAATTCTCCCATAAAAAACTTTTAATTGTTATGAGGAGCTCTACTAAATTAGCAAAGTGGTGTAGGGTATCACAAAGTCGGCCCCGCCCGACTTTAAGACTTTCTTTACTGGTTTCATAAGGCTTGAGTTTACACTTCGTACTTTTAGCTTGGTAAAAGTACTTTTTTTTTCAAATTATGCATGAAAGCACCTCGAGGATGTTACCCTGACCTTCTGACGAAAAGTACTAAATGTTACAAAATATTATTATTGTTCAGTAGTTATGCTTGGTTGCCGTTCATTTCGAAGAGGGATGAGATATGACTGAATATTTAAACCTTTGTTCTTAAATGGTACGGAAAGTGTTAAAAAGTAAAAAAATGTGTCAAACTGTATTAGACGTATTTACTGCATATTCGTACTTTAAGATTAGGGCGATAACTTAAATGTTGTTCACAGGGATTAATCTTTGTGTAGAAAGGTATGTAGGATCACAATTTGTCAGGGCTGTCATAGAAACCAATTTTGTCACTATTGGTTTTAAAAACGACAAGAGAAAATGCTTTGGTGTCATGAAAATCAATGTTATTGGTTTTATTTTCGAATTACAATTTTATCGGTTTTGGTTGTCATAGAAGCCAATGTTATTGGTTTTGTTATTGGAAATAAACCAAGTTGCTTAGAGCTGTCACTTTTCATTTGCTTTGGATTTTTTAAACATTTTTTGAAGGATATTCAAAGGACTAAATATGTATATTTTTTAAACAATTTTTAAAGGATATTCAAAGGACTAAAAATGTGGATTTTTTAAACAATTTTTAAAGGATATCCAAAGGACTAAAACTGTGGATTTTTTAAACAATTTTTAGAGGATATTTAAACGTGGATTTTTAAAGATTTTTTAAAGGATATTTAAAGGACCATAGACGTGGATTTTTAAAGATTTTTTAAAGGATATTTAAAGGACAATAAATGTGGATTTTTAAAGATTTTTTAAAGGATATTTAAGGACCATAAACGTGAATTTTTAAAGATTTTTTAAAGGATATTTAAGGACCATAAACGTGAATTTTTAAAGATTTTTTAAAGGATATTTAAAGGACGTTCTTCGTCCAACAACACAAAAACTACCACTGCTGATGCCATCTTACTTTATTTATAGCGACTTATTCCTTTTTTTATTTACTTTACTTTTACTGATATTTCAATGACAAATAAACAAATAACACATGTAAGCAACAACAGCTCTTTCGAACATTGGTTTTATTTACATTCGAAATTGACAAAACCAACTTGGTTTCATGACACCAAATGAAACCAACATTGGTTTACAAAAACAACAATAAGCAAAACCGACATGGTTTCTGTGACATCCCTGTGTGTACTGAATTGAAATAAACCCAGAGTTTTGAAGCTTCGTAATTTAGGAGTCAGAAATGCCGAAAAGGAACAACAAAAACGTCCACAATCTACTTTTTTATAGCATATTCAATATCAGCTCCTCTTAACCACAGAAATTAACAGTGACATCCATAGCAAATTTGAGGACTTCATCCAATACCAAATATAGCCCCACTTGGAAGTTTTTGAACAATTATAGTTCATATATCCAAAACCACCTCCATATCTCAATTCCAGATATCAACAGCAAAATTTCGGGATTCCAGCTCTATTACTTTACCCATTACCAAATTTAGCCCAACTTAGAACTTTTCGAACAATAATAGTACACATTTTCAAAACCACCTCCGTATCTCAATTGCAGGTACAAAAAAATTTGAGGATTGTACCCAATACAAAATTTAGTACCATTAAGTACGTTTTGTTCTTTTATTGTACACATTTCCAAAAATACCTCTATAAGTTCAGGATACACATTAAAAGCGACGCTAATACCAAATTTCAGGTTTCAAACACTATCCGCTCACTTAATACCAAATTCTACCAAATATAGTAGTGCACGTTTCCAAAACTATCTCTTGATAACAAACTTACCACCCATGGGGACCCCAATACAAAATTTCAGCTTCATCCGTTCACCCTAAAGCTTCAGTTCACAAATTTGGTAGACATTTCCGAAAACGCCTTCATATATCATATTTATGGGTATAGACTTCTGAAATTTGGCATAGATGTCACTTCTGGCGTATCATGATATTTGCAATTTTGTACCGAAAGGGCGGTCAAAAGCACTTAATCGTAAAAAGTATCAACAACTGATTTCTATGAAAATTTAAATAATCTTACGTTTTAGATTTGCATAAAGGAGATTTGTGGAAAACCGCCTCGCTGTTACATTTTTTAAAAACATATACTATATACCAAAATATATATAATATATACTGCAGCCTCTTGTTTTGAACTGAATTAGCAAGTTTTAAATTAAATTAGTAAATTACAATAAATTATTTTGATTTTTTATACCCTACAACACTATGTGTTGGGGGTATTATAAGTTTGATTGGGCCAAAAATTATGTAACACCTCGAAATATTGGTTTCCCACATATGAAAGTATGTATGGATCTTCCTATCTCGCCGAGCGGAGTCGATCTAGCTATGTATGTCCGTCCGTCCGTCTGTCCATGTTAATTTGTAATCAAGCTACAGGTCGTAATTATGGCCCGATCCTCACGAATTTTGAAAATTGATGTGGGGTTAGGGTCAGAATAGAACCCTATTATTTTCGAAGATGATTGCAAAATGTTTAGGGGTTGAAATGGACCAAAAACAGAACATTTTCCTGATTTTGCAGTTGCTCTATAGCCCATAATTATGAACCAATCGACGCGTAAATTTACATGAAGTTAGAGTTTAGGACTGGCAAAAGCCTACTAATTTGGGCGGTCATCGGGCAATATTTAGCGGGTAAAATATAGCCTAACTTTTATGTAAGAAAATAGGAAAATTTCCACTAAAAGGCGAATATTTTTAACCCCAGTTAAATCACAAATACATTGAAAGATCACTCCTGACCATTAAATTGATGCTGATAACAAAGAAATCGGATATATAGCAAAATATGAACAATATATATGTAAAACAAATAGATCTTATATATTCTGCTTATAAGTCAAGAACCGCTGGTCCGATTTTCACAATTCTCCTTAATTCGGGATGGTCTCTGGCCAGAAAAGGAAAGAAGTTTTAGATGAGTATTGGATTATATTTAACTATAGAATGGACCAGAATGTTTGTGTGAAATTGTTTTAAATAAAACACGACGGAGTGCTTAATATTTTCCAAAATGGATTTGGATATAAGGAGACTTCGAACATATTGTAGTGTTGTAGGGTATCATATGGTCGGCCCCGCACGACTATAGCATTTGCTTACTTGTTTCAATTTGACTTATAATATTGAAGTGTATATTTTGTAATATTTGTTCACCTTACAACACAGGTTGGGGTTATTATATACAGATTGCAATTATCGTCCAATCCTCACGAAATTTTTCACAATGCTAGGTTTGGGCTCAGAAGGGATAGGCCTTTTATTTTCAAAGATGTCCGCAATATATTTAGGGGTTGAAATGGACCAACAATTAAAAAATACTACTGATTGTGAGGCCGTTAAAAAGGACACAAATAGAAACAAGAGGACACGAAATCTCGCATGAAGTTCGAGTTAAGGACAGCGGGTAGAATGGACCACTACTTTTGTGTGGAAAATTACCAACATTACTTACAGGCGATATCCGAAATACACAAAAGGCGAACTTCTGGCTTTTTTTGCTGATTTCGTTGACGAATATGGCCAAATATCGTAGATATACAGAGGGGCCTCTTACTTTCGCAAAATATTTCGGGGTTCAAATTAACCAAAAGCAGAAAAAAATTCCTGATTACACAATTGAATCCAATCGTCTGAGAAGAGAGTTAAAGACAAAGAAGAAGTCTAGCCTTTTGGATGACCATTGGATTATATTTAGCTGTAAAATGGACCACACACCTAAAAGCACGACGGTGTGCGTAAATATTGGTCAAATGTCCCTGGTGACATAATTTCAAAAGCGAAATCTTTCAAAATGGATTTGGACATAAGGGGGCTTCTAACATATTCTAGTGTTGTAGGGTATCACATGGTCGGCCCCGCACGACTATAGGCTTTGCTTACTTGTTTTTTTATATAATAAATGGGCTTTTTACAGCAGTTCAAGCGAAGATGACTTTTCATAGTTCATATACGGTTAAGAAAAATATATATCGGAAAATAAAATTATATAAGGGACCGGATCATACGACTCCATAAATATAGAGCTTTTTTTGGAAATTGCTGCAGTAACAAAAACAATGTTTATTATCCTGTACTCATTTTTAACACGATAAAGTAAAGTTCCAACACATATCAATAAGGGATCCCAATTTGGTCTCCTATTAATATAAGTCATCTTAAAGTAATTCTTCTTGCATATGCTAATACAATCAATTTCAGGTTATCTCAATCAAAGTCTATCATTCCATCCTCATTCTTCTTTGTCAGATATTTTGTTTCTTCCATTTATATTAAAAAATTCGACTTTCTTGAAAATTTTTCTCCTTGAAAGCATTTTCCATTTGATTGCATTTAAAACGAAATTGTTTCTTTCGCTCAAAAGGAAAATAACTTTTACTTTATCAACATTACGCATTCCTGATAGCATAGATCCCTGTTTTAAGGAAACTGCAATGAAGCAAAAAAGAAAAGTAGGAGAAGGAGAACACATTTTTCTATCTTCATCTTATTACTTTTTCAATAGAAAGTTATTTTACCATTGTTTATGGCATTTTGTTGATTCCTGATTTTCTGTTTCGTTCATTTCATTCACCATTCATTCTGGCTGGCTTTGTTAACTTTGCTTCTATATTTACCTGAGATTTCTTTCTTTCTTTTTTTGCTAAACTTTTTTCCACTTTCTGTCTTCCAGGTCTTAACAAAGGACAGTGTTACTGTGTCAGTGGATGCCGTCGTCTATTATCGGGTTTCGAATGCAACAGTCTCCATAGCAAATGTGGAAAATGCACATCATTCGACAAGGCTGCTGGCGCAAACCACTCTGCGAAACACAATGGGCACCCAACACTTGCACGAGATTCTCAGTGAGCGTATGACAATTTCCGACACCATGCAGGTGAGTGAGTAGCTGGGAATAATGTGAATATATACGGCTCTATGGTGTTGCTGCTGCTTCTGCTGTTGTTGTTTTTTTTTGGTATTGTTTCGGTTGCAGTATGTGTTGCGAGTACTACTTAGGGTTCAGCCAGGTGTAGCATGAATAGGATAAAATATATGCCAGCTAAGCTTATTTACCAGTGCCAGCCAAAGTGTATTATTTGGAGCAGAATGTGAATACATGTTACACGCCGATATGTTGCTGCAACGTCAACAACAGCAACAAGAACAATAGCACCAACTTCACACTTTACCGTCAGGACAATAAGAAAATGATGACGACATAAATACGACAATATTTATTTTCACCAAGCTAAGCATCCAAACCAAATGTCAGAGTACTTGTTAATATGAATAAATGCATAAGGTATATGAGATATTTTGGGTAAAAAATTCTTATGGTTTGGAGTTCCATGATGTGGCAACCGAAATAACGGGTTTATAACCCACACTTATTTTAGAGTCGATCTGGCTATGCTTCGAATTTTTTTTTTGATCGTAATGTTGCTCTCACTCTTAGACGGGCATTACTGATCCGCTCGTTATAAAATTCTCTACACAAAACTGAATAAGGCCTGAGTCTCCTATATATATCCTCGAAGTTTTCATGTCTTAATAATTATGCCAAAATAAAAGGTTTTAATGCAAACTTAAAACCTATTGATACATTTGCTGCAGAGTCAAGTTCAACTCTAGGTATATTTCCCGATTTTTTTTATACCCTCCACCATACTATTGAGGGTATATTAACTTTGTCACTCCGTTTGTATCTCCTCGAAATACTCATGTCAGACCTAATAAAGTATATATATTCTTGATCAGCGTAAAATTCTAAGTCGATTTAGCGATGTCCGTCTGTCTGTTTCTTTGTCTGTCCGTCTGTTGTGATCAAGCTATCTTTCGAACGAATTGAGATAGAAGGCTAAAATTTTGCACACTTGTTTATTTTTCCAGTAGTAGTTCGTGAATGGGCCATGAAGGTCCACGTTTTCATATAGCCCCCATATAACGGTACCTCCCGATATTCGGTATTTTGATGATTTTAGCGACATTATTCACCGGAATTGTTTCAAATTTGGTATTTGAATTTCGAAATGGATACTATAGCCTATGACAGTAAATTGTCTGTGCAGGTCCACGTCTTCGTATAGCCCCCATATAACGATACCTCCCAAAATTAGGTATTTTGATGATTCTAGCGTCATTATTAACGGAATTGTTTCAAATTACGTATTTGGCGTTCGTGATGGATGCTATAGCCTGTGACAGAAAATTGTCTATGCTGGTCCAGGTCTTCGCACAGCTCCGATATAACGGTACCTCCCTATATACGATATTTTGATGATTTTAGCTACATTATTCACCGTTTATTTCAAGTTTTGAATTTGAATATTGTAATGGCTTATGACAAACAAGGCCTATGTAGGTGAACGTCGTATAGACCCCAATATAACGGCTATATTCGGTATCTTTAAAATTTTAACAGAAATTTTTAAGGACTTTATTTTTTGAAAATTTCCAATGGTGGAGGGTATTCAAAGTTCGGCCCGGCCGGACTTGCTGCTTTTTAACTTGTTAAAGTAAGTAAACTATAAATAGGTGAATGCAGACAACTAAAACATTGATTAATTTTATAAATTTTTTGATGTTACTGGGGAGGGATGCCCTGCTAATTCATGTGATCGCAGGTATTAATATATGGCTGCTACTGTTTTAAATCTAAACCCGATTACCAAAAAAAAAAAAAAAAAATCAATAGGGTTTTTACTTAGGCCTGTTTTTTTTTTTTTTTTTTTTGTTTGACGAACATCAAATACTTTTCGATCTGAGAACTTCGTGACAAAAACATATGCATCAAAATTATACCAAACAACAAGTCTTACACAAGGCGATATAAGTCCCTTTTCTCGTAGGGAGTATCCGATTTAGTCCCATCTTAATATTACTATCAAACTTAGATCGAGTTCGGAGATGGGCAATATTGGTCTACACCTTCCAGTACGTACCCCCAAAAGGTCAAAATTCTAAAAGAGAAAAGGATCATCTGATGTTGTTGTGCTAGGTAAGGTATGAAAATGGCCCTCACTAAGGGTCAAAATTTTGATTAATCGCAACGCTTATATAATGTTAAAGAAGAGTCCGATTGTCTTCAAATGTAGCACATCTCAATATTTTTAACAACTTTAAGTGTAGTATAAAGATGGGATTGATCGGAGCAATCGGTAGCTCCCCTACAAAAGGTCAAAATTTTTGAAAAATCATAACTCTTAAAACGATAAAGAAGAGTTCGATTATCTTCAAATTTCGTATGTCCCAATATTTCTAACAACTTTTGTTCTGATATGAAGATGCAATAGATCGAGCCACTCCCTCAATCGCAAAGCTTATAAAATGTTAAAGAGGAGTCCGATTGTTTTCTAATTTGGCACATACCAATAATTCAAACAACTCTAAGTCTAGTAAAAAAATGTATAGATCGGACCACTTCGTCTGGTACCTTCCTCACAAAGGGTCAACTTTTTTATACCCTCCACCATACATAGTATGGAGGGTATATTAAGTTCGTCATTCCGTTTGTAACTCATCGAAATAATCATTTTAGACCCAACAAAGTATATATATTCTTGATCAGCGTAAAATTCTAAGACGATTTAGCCCTGTCCGTCCATCTGTTGTAATCACGCTACAGTCTAAACGAATTAAGACAGGAAGCTAAAATTTTGCACATATCTCTCTTTTGTCTGTAGGCAGGTCAAGTTCGAAGATGGACTATATCGGTCGACGATATCGTATAGCCCCCATATAACGGTACCCTCCGATATTAGGTATTTTGAAGATGTTAGCCACATTTTTTAATGGAATTGTCGGAAAATTCACACAAATTCCTTGTGAATACTTTGCCCCCTGAGAGAGAATTATCTATATCGGTCCACGATATCGTATATCCCCCATATAACTGTACCCCCCGATATTCGGTGTTTTGATGATGTTAGCCACATTTTTCAACGGAATTGTCTGAAAATCCATACAAGGAGTTCCTAATGGGTACTTAATACTGCGGCAGAGAATTATCTATATCGGTGCACGATATCGTATAGCCCCCATATAACGGTACCCCCCATATTCCGTATTTCGATGATATTAGCCACATTTTCAAATCGTATTGTCTGAAAATCCACACAAGAAGTTCTTTGTGAGCACTTTACCCCCTGAAAGGGAATTGGTCCGCAATATCGTATATCCTCCATATAACGGTACCCCCGATATTCAGTAGTTTGATGATTTTAGCCACTTTTTCCAATGGAATTATCTGAAAATCCACACAAGGAGTTTCTTGTGAGTACTTTACACCCAGACATAGATTTGTCTTAATAGGTCCACAATATCATATATGCCCCCATATATCGGCACCTTCCTATATTAGACATTGTAAAGATTTAAAAAAAAATTAATGGATTTTATTTTTTTTTGAAAATTTTCTAATTCTTTCCAAATGGTAAAGGGTATTCAAAGTTCGGCCCGGCCGAACGTACTGCTTTTTTACTTGTTTTGACTATTTTCGATCTGTACATATCTCTATATTTCTACAATCTTATATGAACATCGAATAGATCAGACTACTACTTCTGGCACCCCTTTTACAAGGGGTTAAAAATATCCATCACCATCATAAAATGCAAAATTAGCATTCTTGGCATACCCCAATATTTCCACCAACACAAAATCTGATGTAAATATGGGATTTATTGGGCCACTCCTTTTAATATCTCCCTCTCAAGGAAGTACAATTTTCGAATTAGAGAAATTTTCATTACATTTGAAAAACCATTTCAGGGGGCGGAGGTCCAAGTGTCGAAAGACTCATTGAAGCTTTTTAACTATTTTTTATACCCTACACCACAAGGTGGTCCATGTTTTTTTGTAAACAAAGTACAGGTCGCATTTATAGCCCGATCCATATGAATAAGGACGAACTCTATTGAAATTGGAGATAATCGGTCAAAATTTAGATATAGCTCCCATATATATCTTCGTCCGATTTGCCTTTTATTTAATATCAGCCCGAATTGTATGGAATTTTGCCACCGCCGCCGTAATATGCAATCTGCAACAACAATATTTGGGGAAATATATCAAATACAGCTCAGAAATACATTTACTAAATTTTATCGAGATCGGTTCAGATTTGGATATAGCTCCCATATATAACTTCGTCCGATTTACCTCTTATTGTGCACCAAACGTCTAATATTTGTCCAAATGGGATGGAATTTGGCACTTACGAACGAATAGAGTCTAGAAGCTAGTATGTCAAATTTGGTGAAGATCGCTTCAGATATACCTATAACTTCCATATTTGTTATATTTGTTACCCACAACCGTAATATGCACTCCGTAACAACGATATTCAGGGATATATATCAAATACAGCTCAGAAATATCTTTGCCAAATTTTATCGAGATCGGTTCAGATTTGGATATAGCTCCCATATATATCTTTATCCAATTTCAAATTAATTGTGCACCAAATGGGCAATACAATTCCGAATTTAAAAGATACAAATGCTTCGGCAAATTTAGTCCTTTGAACTTTAAATAATAATTATAATCGTAGCTTGTATGATTGAATTCTCCCATAAAAACTTGTAATTGTTATGTGGAGCTCTACTAAATTAGCAAAGTGGTGTAGGGTATCATAAAATCGGCCCCGCCCGACTTTATGATACCCTACACTCTTTACTGGTTTCTAATTCTATTTAAGTATTACTGTATTATAGCGTGGTAGGGTATCATATAGTCGGCTTGTTTACAAATGGTTTCATAGACTTTCCGGGTTTAAATCATTAGCGAATTTTCAGTATAGCTCTCAAAAGACTCTGGTTTTTATTAATCGCGGGTTTTAGGATTATTATGAAATTCTTCCTGGTTTTTTATAAGTTTAATATTTAAAAAGCTATTCTGGTAAGTATTTTTTAGAAAAAATTGGCAGATTTTTTTTTGAGGATTGCCATGATAAAAATTGAGAATTTTTGTAAAATTATTTTTTGCAAGGTCTTTTAAGACAAAAAACTCAGATGTTTAAGAAATATTAAATGCTGGGAATTTTAGATGTTGGTATCCGGCTCCCTGGTATCATATTTTAAAATGGTGTAGAGGTATATGATAGCATTTGCAATTCAAAACCTAAGTCGCGTTCTCCATGGGTTACAGCCCAAACAAATAAAATTTTTCCCTTACAATTTTTTCCATGAATAAACTGCGTTATTATTTTCGATAAATTTTCCTAGAAATAATAAACTGGATGAACTCATATGCAATCATTTATCACAAATTAGTCAAAAAAACTCTGCCATTATTTCGCTACACCTCAAAAAATGACTAAACCCGGTAGATAAAGCAGCTGCAACAGCAGTCACATCTAGTGGCAGCACAGATTTCTATCGCAATCTACAATTACGTTTTCCTTTTATTATTGCATTATGTTATCTCACTTTTCTTGTTCTTCTTCTTCGCATTATTATCATCCATGTATTTTAAATATACTATTTCATCTATTTTCAGGTACAATTGGATGAAGCTACCGACGCTTGGGGCATTAAAGTGGAACGTGTTGAAATGTAAGTCAGTCAGTCAGTCAGTCATTCCGTCTGTCATTCATTCATTTATTCGTTAGCTTGCTGCTCATTCATAGATTTTAAGTTGGGTTGCACGAGATTCTATTTATGTTTTCTATACAACATTCTCTTGTCCTGGATGCATTTCCTCCGCCAGCCAACCACCCAAACAACCTACCAACGAGTACAATAGACTGGAAGAGATAAGAAATCATTTTTATTCTGTCACCAAGACACGTACTCCATCATGTGTTGTTGTTGTTGTGGCAGTTGTTCTGTTTTTCCTTTATTTCGAGGAAAAATTTTTGTTGATGTTGGCCAAATTCAATGCAGCTACTGTTTTGGTAGATAAAATTACTATTCCTGTTCCGTATGAATTGCTGTGGCAGGTGTACGAATTCTAAAGTGATTTTTTCCTTTCTTTTTTTTCTTTTACTTTTTCTTCGTTGTCGTCTTCGCCTTGTTATTATTTTATATTTTTTTAATGTTTACAAATGATGTCCTTAGAGATGTTTTACTTTCAATGGATTTTCAAGGCAGTAAACCATTTATCAACCACCACAAACAACAGCAACAATAAGAGAAAAAAATGTTATATCTTAAGTATGTGTTTTAAAAGTAATGTTGCAAGGACAAAGGAAAGAGTGTTGTTCAGGTATTGTACCAAAAGGCGTAGGATGGGAAACTGTAAGAAAACTGTATTGGAAAATTATAGATATTTTCATTTAAATCTTAAACATAACATGTAGATTTTTAATAAATCAAGCGAAAGGTCTATGTTTAATATCATTTCGATCGTTTATTTTCAATATCGTATGTAAGAAATTGGACCCTTTTTGTACAGTCATTGGGAATTGGTAGAAACCGGACTTCATAGTCGGAGTCGGACTTTATAAATAGAAGTCAGACAGTTTTCCTGGAGTTTGAGTCGAGAAAAAAATAATTAGACTTTGATTAGATTTTTAACCTTTAATTTACCCATATCGAATGCATTTAATTGAATATCCGGATTTTTAAGCACCAAATAACAACAAAATTGACATTCGTTTGAAACTTTAAGATCTCATTACACTAAAAACGCTTCGCGAGCAGATTTTAATATATTTTCAGGTTTAACAATATACATTTAATACACTTGATTGAGTAAGAACTTAGTAAATATACCTTCAAATCGCTAGGGAGAGGATCTAATATACACAACATTTTAAAGAAAAAATATGAGTTTATTTTCGGAATCGAGTCGGAGACGTTCAAAAAGAAAAAAATAAATAAAATAATAATAATAAACAAGTAAGCAACGGCTATAATCGTGCCGACCATGTGATACCCACAACACTGCAATATGTTAGAAGCCCCCTTATGTTCACATTCATTTCGGAAGATTTCGCTTTTGAAATTATGCCCAGATATTACCCTTAGTATTTTGACCTGGGACATTTGCCCAATAATTACGCACTCCGTCGGTTGTTAGTTGTTGTAGTCCATTTTACAGCAAAAATAATCCAATAGTCATCCAAATTGCTCGACTTATTCCCTGTCCTTAACTCTCTTCTCAGGCGTGTCGATTGGCTTCAATTGTGTGATCGGGAAAACATTTGTTTTTGGTTAATTTGAACCCCTAAATATTTTGCAATCATCTCCAAAAGCACGAAGCCCCTCTGTATCTTAAAATTTGGACTCATCTATATGATTTGCTTGTCTACGATGTTTGGCTATATTCGCCAAAGAAATCAGCATAAAAAGCCAGAAGATCTCCTTTTGTGTATTTTGGATTTCGCCTGCATGTTATTTTCAGCGTTTTGGTAGAATGGAAATGTTGGTATTTTTTCCATAAAAGTAGTTTGTTCTACCCGCTGTCCTAAATTCTAACTTCATGCGAGATTTTGTGTCCTTTGGTTTCTATTTGTGACGTTTAGTTGTTGGTCCATTTCAACCCCTAAATATATTGCGGACATATTTAAAAACAGTAGGCCTAACCCTTCTGAGCCAAACCCTACCCTTACGAAAATTTTCGTGAGGATCGGACGATAATTGCAATCTGTATATAATTTAGATTTTATTCTCTTTTGCTAAGAGGGCATTCTGAATTGACAAAATTTGTCAAAATCGGCCCAGCCCTTCTTGAGATATAAGCATTCTAGCTAACATCCCATTCCTTTGTACATACTTGTATATTTTTCGCTTTGTTATCCGCTATATTCACTATCGGCATCTACGTAACAATCGAACGAACGATGTCCATCCAAATTGGAAGGCTTCTGCCAAGCCCCATGCTAACTTCCGCGTCGATTGGTCTATAATTGCGACCTGTAGAGCAACTGCAAGTCAGGTTTTTTTGAGTTTTTGGACCATTCCAACCCCTAAATATTACGTGATCATCTTCAAAAGCAATAGGCTTCTTTTCTGACCTCCATGCAAAATTGCATGAGGATCGGTCCATAATTTAACTTTTTAACTTGTACCTTCCAAATGGTGGAGTGTATTTAAAGCATGGCCGGCCGAACTTAGATGCTTTTTTAATTGTTTCTTTTTTTTAAATCTCATGTGTCCATATTAAGGTAGCATAAAAATGTGGTCCACCGAGCTATACTTTTTATGATATAGTCTAAGCATGACAATAATGTAATACTATTACCCACCTAAGATCCGGTGCGGAGCTGGGCTATAATGGTGCGTTCCGTTAGATAAATTCCTTTGAGAATAATTCCATAGGGGCCGTCATTATTACTTTTCCTTTTACCTAATGCAAAATTCTTTATATATTAGTTTATTATTGTGATCCGCAAAGCGACTGCAAGCTCAAGAAAAAAAATTGTTTTTAGTCTATTCCCAAAATCCCCAAATTATATTAGCTTATTTTCATTGGCCGCATATAAAAAACCTCAGTACCATAGCTACGACCTGAAGAGTGATTACATTCTAACATGTAAAGATGGACGGCCACATTCCTACATCGACTCAGATCGTCGAAATAGTGGGTCCAGGTCTCATATTTTGAGATATTACAATATTTTTGGCCAAATTAAATTTATAATAATCATACAGTGTTGTGGGACATACATAAGTATATTTAATATAATTGTATTATATATAAATTAATTCATTCAATACAACACTTTAATACAAATTAAGTAATAAAGTACGGCCCAGCCTGGACGACAACAATTTATTTATTTAAATGAATTTCTTCTCAGTCTAATTTAGACATCCGCCGTTCCATCGTGTTCGTTCGCTCACATTACCAGCAGCGATAATGGATAATGTCATGGAATTTGTGTTTGCCGTGACCTCAAACCATTTCACAGTCCACTTTATACAAAATTTAACATAACCACAGGCATTCAAACTGACGACCTTCCTGACCTCATCCCGACAATGTGAAAGCAACTGTGAATAAAGTGCCTAACCCTGTTTGAGTAAATGCGTGCTGGTGGATGGTGGGAATACAGCGGTGTGGCACCGAGTTGCGGAGATGTTTTGGGTGACCCTTTCAACCCAAAGTAACCACTTAGGGCAAGCCAAGCCAAATATGGATGCCAAGTGCAACACAACGAACATCATTCATGCTTTTCCACTGTCAACGTGATGGTGTCGACAGTGGGCGTAAAAGGAAGAAAAATCATGAAAATAGATTTAAAAATAAATTTTATAAATTCAAAATTTACCATAGAGATTTTGTGGATCGACAACACACACAATACATTAAAAGAAAAAAAAAATAAATAAAATTACAATGGTCGCAAGTACTAGAAGGCAACCAACTGCGCATAAAAAGATGTCAACCATTTTTACCTGTCTTCGAACTTTTTCTAATTTGTGGACAATTTTAAAATGATGAATGAATGCATTGATTTAAATATTTTAAACGAAATTTCCAGCAATCATATATGAGGTCTTGCGTACACATATATAAATTAACAAGCAGAATTGAGTGTCGGGAGTGGTTCTATCATTTCCTTAGTTGATACGATTCGAGGTCATTTTCTTCTCCTTCTAGAACACCATTAAGCGTTTATACGAAAAATATTCGACTGGTAAGGCTCTTTCTAATCCGAAGAGGCCATATAAAAGTCGACCAAGGCGATCGGCCGAGAATATCGCTGCCGCACGAGCCAGTGTTGAGAGGTCCCCAAGAACATCCCAAAAACGCCGTTCTCAGCAGTTGGGCATGGCTCGGTCCACATTACAACGGATTATTCCCATTGATTTGCGTTTGTTCCCTGCGGACAAGCCTCGTCGATTGGAATGGGCCCAAAGAGTCATCGAAATGGCCGAAAAAAACATGGGTCCGTTGAATATTGGATCAAATCCGTTTCAGCACATTTGCAGTCGACATAGGGGTGTCCGACCGGCCGTCTGACTAATGCACACCATAACTTTCGAAGGGAGTATCCGATTTGATCCAAACTTAGTACACCATAATATTATGTTCAAACTTAGATGGAGTTCGAAAATGGGCAATTTTCTATGCAGTTCCAGGTCTTTGTATAGCCCCCAGGTCTTTGTATAGCCCTCATATATATCGGTACTTCCCTATATTCGGTATTTGGCTGATCTCAGCGACATTATTGACGGGAAGTGTTTCAAATTTCGTATTCGAAGTTCCTAATGGTTACTACAGCCTATGACAAAGATTTGTCTAACCAGGTCCAGTGGTTTGTAAAGCCGCCATATACAGGACGATATTATTTCAGGGACATTATTCACCCGAATTCGTATTTGAAGTTTTTAATGGGTATTTTAGCCTATGACAGATAATTGTCTATGCAGGACCACGCCTTCGTATAGGCCCATAACCGGCACCTCTCGATATTCGGTATTTTTATGAATTTAGCGATATTATTCGCCGGAATTCTTTCAAATTTGGTTTTTGAAGTTCGTAATGGATACTACAGCCCTATATTCCTATAGAGCCCATATTGAGGTACCTCCCGATATTCAGTATTTCGATGATTTTAGCGACATTATTCACAGGAATTGTTTCAAATCGGGTATTTGAAGTTTGTAATAGATGAAAAATTATGACAGAAAATTGTCTGTGCATGTAAATGTCTTCGTATAGCCCCAATATAACTGTACCTCCCGATATTCGGTATTTTGATGATTTCAGCGATATTATTCACCGGAATTGTTTCAAAATTCGTTTTTGAAGTTCCTAATAAGTACTACAGCCTATGACAGAAAATTGCGTCTTCGTATAGGCCCAATGTAACAGCACCTCCCGATTTTCGGTATTTTGATGATTTTAGCGACATTATTCACCGAACTTGTTTTAAATTTCGTATTTGAAGTTCGTAATAGGCACTTCAGCTTGCGACAGAAAATTGTATCTACAGGTCCAGGTCTTCGTATAGCCCCGATATAACGGTACCTCCCTATACTCGGTATTCTGATGATTAGCCACATTATTCACCGGATTTTTTCAGGTTTCGCATTTGAATATTGTAATGGCTTATGACAAAAGTTGCCTATGCAGGTCCACGTCGTCGTATAGACCCTAATATAACGGCTACTTTCTGAATTTTTAAGATTTTAACAGATTTTTTAGCGGATTTTATTTTCCTTCCAAATGGTGGAGGGTATTAAAAGTTCGTATTTTTTACTCATTTTTTAATATTTTTTCTTCCTTTTTCCCAAATTTCATTGTCCTGCTCCCACTGTTGTTCGCTAACAACATCTTTCCAGCTGACATCGAATGTAGGTCGTTAAGTCATTGTAAACATAAGTATTTTAGAGCAAAATTATGCTTCGTCGTCGTCGTCGTTAAGATGAGATAAATACAACAAACTGGGCGCGTAAAAGCAAACATATTGACAAATAAATATGTGCATAAACAAATGTATGTATTTACATAAATATGTAAGCGTGTACACACATACCCACAAATGAATCCATTAACAACAAGGACATAAGGACAAATATGATTTTAAGGATTGACAATGTCGCGTTTGCCCTTCAACGAATATTGGTAGTGGTCCCACTGAAAGGGAGGGAGAAGGGGAGATAAATTATTTAAGTAGTACGATAATGTATCATGTACAGCCGGATGATATACTACCACAGATTACAGTACTGCGTAACGCGTGGTATTTTTTGAAGTGTTCCGTTTCATCTAAAACTGATAATAATATTGGCATGTACAAAATTTGAAGAATGTCAGAAATCTATTATCAATTTCATGGGAATAATTGTTAATCAAAAATGTAACCTTTTTTCCGGGGAATTTACGAGAAAGAGTGGAGCTATAAGTTCCATATTCAAATCTTTGGCTGAGAAAAATATTAAGACCTAACAAGTTTGAATAGAATCGCAGACTTGTTTCACTGGTTTGAGAGATATAAGCATTGATAATTGTGATCCTATGCGCGGGAGATGCAAGAGGTGGTAGGCAGATATCTACAACCTTCACGCTAAATCTTGTGCGAATAAAAATATTTTTTTTATGATCGTTAGGATTATTTTTACTCTTTGTGGAGAAGGTACCAGAAGTAATGGTCCGACATATTCCATCTTCAAACTTGATCATGTGTTGACATAAATATTGGGATGTGCTTGGGTTGAAAATGATCGGATGCTCATTTCGCGATTTATAAACTTCATGGTTATTCAAAACGTTGACCCCTTTGTGGGTGAGGTACCAGAAAGAGTCGATCGATATCTACCATCTTTACATCAGATCTTGCTTAAATATTGGGATGTGCGAAATTTTACATCTTATGAGAATTAGAATCCTTCAAAATATTTTTTTAAAATGTTTGCACCTGACATAGCACCGTTGCGAATATTGGGAGAGTTGGCACCAAATTCGATGATCATTTTTTGTTCTTTACGGTAAATTATTTTCGTTGAACATTTTGATCTTTTGTGGGGGAGGTTCGAAAGGAGTTGACTGAACCGAAATCGATCTAAGCTTGACAATAATATTACGATTCGAGAGTCCTCATACAGACAGACAAAGAGACGGACATCCATAGATCGACTCCAAATGTTCTGAAACGGATTTGGTCCTAAGAGGTAACAGAATTTGTTCTCGTTACTTTGATGAGACACGCTTTAACCGTATCAAATGGTATACAGCCTCTCTAACCATATGGCTGAGCGTATAAAAATGGGGCTAGAAATCAAAAGTAACCTCCATATCAAATTTCAGGATTCAAGCTCTATCCATTCACACAACAGCAAATTTAGTACCATTTAGCACTTTTCGCACAATCATAGTATACATTCCCATTCTTACCAACCTATATGTAAACAGTGATCTTGATACCAAATTGCAGAATTCTATCCCAACACCTTCCATTACCACATCCTTCTCTAAACAGTGACATCCATATCGAATTTCGTGATTTTCAGCTCTGTCCCTTCTCCCAATACCAATTTAGTAACATTTAGTTCTTTTTGTGCAGTTAAAGTACGCATTTCAAGACAATCTCAAATTTAAGCTCTGTAATGTCCCCCATTGTCGAAATTTAGTACCAATTAGTACAATTGTAGTACTTATATCAAAAACTAGCTCCTTCTCTCAACTACAAACAACAAGAGTGGTATCCATATAAACTTTCAGAATTCCAGCTCTATCCCTTCACCAAAATCAAATTTAGCCACTAAGTACTTGTCGAACAATTTAAGTACACATTTTCAAAAACATCCTATATCTCAAATTCAGATACCAAGAAAAATTGAGGATATCAGTCATATCCCTTCACCCAATACGAAATGTTAAACCATTTAATACTTTTCGTACTAATATAGGACGAATTTTCAAACCACCGCCATATATCAAAAACAGATACCATAAGTAATGTAAATATCAAATTTCAGAGTTTTATCTCTATCCTTCCCACAAGGACCAAATTTAGTACAATTTAGTACTTTTCGTATAGTTGTAGTATGCATTTTCGAAACCACCTCCATATCTCAGTTCCAGATACCAACAAAGACCTCAATAGCAAAATTGAGGATATAAACCCGATCCTTCGACCTTACACCAAATTTAGTACCATTTGGTACTTTTCCTGCAAATATTGGATGCATTTGCAAACCACTGTCAAATCTTAAACACATATACCATTAGTAATCTAAATTTCAGGATTACAGCTCTACCCCTACACCCAACACCAAATTTAGTATCATTCTGTACTTTTCCTTCAATTAAAGTACACATTTCTGAAACCACCACATACAAAATACTTTTCGTAACCTTTTAGTATGCTTCAATTTTAGCGTCAATCTCAGTCAGTTATGGAGGGTATATTAAGTTTGTCATTCGATTTGTAACACCTCAAAATATACATTTTAGACCCAACACTGGATATATATTCTTGCTCAGCATAAAATTCTATGTCGATTTACCGATGTCCGTCCGACTGTCCGTCTGTGGAAATCACTCTATCTTCCGAACGAAAATAAGTAGCTGGATAGAATTTTACTCAAATGTATATTATGTCTGCAGGTCTTCTGGTAATGAAAATAGTCCACGTAGGTCCATGTAGGTCCACGTTTTGGTATAGCCCCATATAATGGTACCTCCCCATTTTCGGTATTTTCATGATTCTAGCGAAAATTTTCACCGGAAATGTTTCAAATTTGGTATTTGAAGTTCGTAATAGATACTACAGCCTTAGACAGAAAATTGTCTGTGCATGCCCACATTTTCGTATAGCCCCCACGATTTTAGCGACATTATTCACCGGAAACAATTCAAATTTGGTATTTGAAATTCGTAATAGATTCTACAGCCTTTGACTGAAAATTGTCTGTACAGATCTAGATGTGTGTATAGCCCCCATATAACGACACTTCCCAATATTCGGCGTTTTTATGACTTTAGTGACATTATTCACCGGAATTATTTACAATTCGGTATTTGAAGTTCTTAATGAATATTGTAGCATATAAAAGAAAATTGTCTGTGCAGGTCCACGTCTTCGTCTAGCCCCCATTTAACGCTACCTTCCGATATTCGGTATTTTGATTATTTAAACTACATTTTTCAACGGAATTGTTTCAAATTTGATATTTAAAGTTGATAATGGATACTACAACCTATGACTGAAAATTATCTGTACCAGCCTCTATTCGGCATTATGACGATTTTAGCTACATCATTCACCTTTTTTTAAGTTTCGCATTTGAATATTGTAATTGCTTATGACAAAAGGTGACTAAGCAGGCCCACGTCGTCCTATAGACGATGTATATAACGGCTACATCCAGTATTTTTAAGATTTTAACAGAATTTTTAACGGATTTTATATTTTTGAAAATTGCAAAATTCGTTCCAAAAGCTGGATGGTATTTAAAGTTCGGCCTGGTAGAACTACAGCTTTTTTACTTGTTTTTTTTTTTAACATGTAATTTTTTGTCTGCACGTAGGTCTATTTAATTCTACAAAATTATTTCCTTCAATAAAGTCTTTAATGGCCGCTTTTATATCTTTATTTGTACCCGTAGAAGAAAAAAAAAAACTATTGAAAAACATTAACACTTGATCATAAAAATTGCCATATCATTTCAGTCCGAGTGTAGTTTTATTAAATTCGCTTCCGTTATATATGCACTTCATTGCCAGTATGGCTCATAAAAACCCTGAGAAATATATCATCATATCTAGCGATTGTTTAACAATCAGACAATTTCATCTATTGGCGCCTGTTTATGACATTATGATGACGATGAAATTAATCACAGCTTTATGATCATGGGGATGGTTTGTTGGTCGGTTAGTTGGCTTACCATTGCCACATTGAATGATGTCGTTCGAATTAAGCGATGGCGACGTTGAAACGATTGCTTGCCTGTCTGCTTGAGTGAAAGTGACACATTCATTCACATTCACTATTTAGCGACGGTTGGCAATCATTTGCCTCGTTTTTATTATCTTATGAGTTAAACAAAAAAAGGAATCCATCCATTAAGATATGGATAATGGCAGCGACACTTGGTCACAAGGACAGCCGCCCCGGATGAAGAGCATGAAAACATACTCAACATTGAAATTATTTTGGGTCAATAAAATGTCAATGTCTTTATCAAAACAAAGAGCCTCAAAAGGAAATTCAATGTTGTCTCAAAAAAATGAAAGGAAATGAGAAAATAAACAAAGACAAGGAGGAAGGAAAATGTATTTAATTGCAATGATATTTAATAGAAATGAATTAGAACGAAAGCGAGTGTACAATAAATAATTAATAAATGGAATGATATGAATAATACTTTGAGTGACAATATGATTATAATACATTATAACATTATACTTGTGATAGAGACTTATGAAAGCGACTCTTATAGGAGAATAGAATTTGAATTCTTCTGGTTTCCATAGAAATGGTTGTATTGAATATTATATTCTTTGGGTCACAAAGGCTTGTTGTTCATTGTTGTTATAATATATATATATATATGTCAGCCTTTGACAAGTCATCATGAAATGTCGAAAATGTTAATTCTTTTGACATACAATTACAATTGACATTTTGGGAAAAAAGTATTAGAAAAGTATTATCGAAAGTATATAATAGGAATATTAAAAATTAAAAGATAAAACTTGGAGTTAAATGGGTACTAGATATCAAAAGGACCTCGATTGGTAGAAGAACCATTATTATACCCTACAACACTAGTATGTGTGGGGGTATTATAGGTTTGATTGGGACAAACATTATGTAACACCTCGAAATAATGGTTTCCGACATAGGAAACTATATATGGATCTTCCTATCTTGCCGAGCTGAGTCGATCTAGCTATGTTTGTACTTCCGTCCGTCTGTCCATTTTAATTTGTAATTACGCTTTAGGTCGCAATTGTGGCCCGATTCTCACGAAATTAAGAATGGTGGTGGGGTTATGGTCAGAATAGAACCCTATTGTTTTTGGAAATGATCGCAAAATATTTAGGGGTTGAAATAGACCAAAAACAGTTAGGTTAGGGTCAGAATTAAAGCCTATTGTGTTTGAATTTAGGAGCTCAAATGAACCAAAAAAATAAAATTTTCCTGATTTTGCAGACGCTCTACAGGTCACATTTAAAAACCAAGCGACACTGGATATTTGAATACCTAATAACACGACGGAGAGCGTAAATATTCTAAAACTGCCCCCCGATCAAAAAGCTAAGGGTAGAGCTCTACGACATTATATTATAAACGAAATCTTCCAAAATGGATTTGGATATAAGGGGCCTTTCAATATATTGTAGTGTTGTAGGGTATCACATGGTCAGTCCCCGCACGATCTTAGCCTCTGCCTATGGTATATGAGATTGTATTGGTTTTTTTAAGCTTTAAATGCGATATCTTAAATATCAGCATCAATGTAACGGTCAGAAGTGACCCTTTTCATGTTTGTGATTTGGCAGGAATTACAAATATTCGCGGTTTTATTGAAAGTTTCTTACATTAAATTGTGGTATATTTCTTCCGCTAAATATTATTCGATGATCAAACAAAATGGTAGGTTTCTGCCCAACCCTGAACTCTAGCTCCATGCTATAGTCCACCCTAACATCATACCAATTTCCGTGTCCATTGGTTTTTAATTGTTACTCGTAGATCAACTGCAAAATTATGTCCATTCTAACCCCTATTTTCAATGCCAAAAATTCTACGGATCTTAAATGCATCTCAAACCAGTAAGGCAATGCCAAATGTCGGGCGGGGCCAAATGTATGACACCCTACACCACTATGCATATTAAGTAGAGCTTCCGTAACAAAAGAATTTATTACAAGTAGATCATACCACCTATCAACATTTGGCTTACAGCAGTTATAGTTTGCTATAGAGTGCATGCTATCTTGGAGAAGGATTATATTAAAACAAGTTAAAAGGCAGTAAGCTCGGCCGGGGCGAATTTTAAATACCCTCCACCATTTGGAACGAATTTGGCAATTTTCAAAAAATAAAATCCTTAATACATTCTTTTAAAAATTTAAAAATACCAAATATATATTTGGGGTCTATACGACGTGGACCTACATATGCATTGTTTGTCATAAGCCATTACCATATTCAAATTCGAAACTTGAAATAAACGGTAAAATCATCAAAATATATATATCGGATATACCGCTATATCGGAGCTGTGCGAAGACCTGCACCTCCATGGACAATTTTCTGTCACAGGCTGCTACATCCATTACGAACTTCGAATACCACATCTCAAACAATTACGGTGGGTATTGTATCTAAAATCGTCAAAATACCGAATATAGGGAGGTGCTGACATATGGGGCCTATACGAAGACCTGGACCTGCATAGACAATTTTCTGTCACAGATTGTAGTTCCCATAACGAACTCTAAATTGGTAATTTGAAACAATTCCGGCGAATAATGTAGCTAAAATCATCAACATATCGTATATAGGGAAGTACCATTAAATTGGAGCTGTGAGTTAAGTAAATAGAAGAAACACACTTTAGTTCAATTAATTTTATTATTTAATATTTGCGACACTTCGCTTTAACTTCTTACATACGACTGAAATGACTCTATGATTTACAACAATACTTATAACATAATTTCTTAAAACTAAGGGTTATGGATGAGAGAGATCAGAATTCAATTTAAAAGGAAAGGAGTAAAGAATAATTTATAAAGAATGAAAATAAAGAAAAAGTAAAACAATATATACAGTGAAGGGCATAATTGAACAATTACGTAACTTCCCCTTCGTTTAAATCAGGACAATGTCCACATTGTTGTTAATTTTGTTTAAGACATTAAGAATAACTTACTATACAAACTAATAATAAAATATACTAGTGTCAAATGTTAATTAAATATATTAAGAGTTAAGGCATTTGATATCATATTCATCTTTATATTTCGTTTTTCTTTTTATATTGGATTTATGCACATTTTGAAGATCATTTAATCGAAATTTAGGCTCATCTTTATGCCTTACAGATTTATAATTTTTAATGTAACCTTTGTCTCTATGTTCTGTATAATTTTCTCTATTCATATTTCTTTTATTTATTACATGTTCTTTTATAGCAATGGCTCTTTCATAGACTTTTGTTTTATTGCAAACTCCAAATTCAACATCGAATGGTTTTTCCTTAATGACTGAATGGTAACTGTTATTATAAAATTCCACGGCTTTACTTACTTTCTCTTTAATAGATAAAGACTTTTGTTCAATATACAACATTCTAATTTTTTCTGTAAGAGTATTGTGGAATCTTTCTATATCAGAGTTTCCGGTATGGTTGTTAGATTTGACTAAGTGCAGTTCTATATTCTCCTCTCTAAAATAATCTTTTATATTTATGCTTTTAAATTCATTGTCTGTGATTAGTTTACTGAAGTATCCCATTTGTGATTTATATAGACGAATTTTTTCTATGACCGTTTGGTTAGTCCTGTCTTCTAAATAATAAGCTGTTGCAAACTTCGAAAAACGGTCGAAAAATGTCAAAAAACTGCATTTTGAATTTATATATATGTCCATATGGATAATTTGTCTAATATCGGTTGGAGTTTCCGTATTTTGAAATTTAGCTTTTATGGGATTTCGATCGAATTTTACCCTACTGCAAATATCACAATTATTAACATATTTTTGGATTAAAAATTTTAAGTTGGGAAAATATATTTTTCGTTTTAAACCCTCATAATTTTCATTTATACCGGTATGTCCAGTCTCATTTTTGTGATAGTAATGTATTTGTTGATATGTCTCGTCTTCATTTTTCATATCTTGTGCCATATATGCACACCGAACAAATTTAACGGAAGAGTTGCCCTGAAATAGGTCTGTTATCTTTTTTTGTAAAATATAGTACTTTTTATCACTAAGTTCTGTAAAAATTCCAACTATTCCTTTTTTTATATTGTCCATTAGTATTTTATCCACAGTAGCATTTAAATCTTCTGAATTTATAAAAATCTTTTTATTGCCATGTACTTCATCAGTTTCTTTATATTTATCATTTGTCAAAATAATTTGTACTTTAAACCTATTAACTACAGTATCAAGGATATTTATATAATCATTATCGCCTTCCAACTGCGAATGGATGGTTTCCAAATCATCATCACCATTATTGTATAATGATCCATTGGAATCGCTGAAATGGTTAATTTGCCCCGAATCGTTATTAAGTCTGCTTAAGAAATCAGCAACCGTATTATCTCTTCCTCTGATGTACCCAATATTAATATTAAACTCACTTAATTTCATTATCCAGCGATATAGTCGTGGGCTCAATTCCTTTGTCTGAGATTTTACAAGTAACCATTTCAATGGCTGATGGTCTGATAGTATATCGAATTTAATGCCGTACAGATAAGGACGAAAATAGCTAGTTGCCCAAACTATTGCTAGAAGTTCTTTTTCTGTGGCTGAGTAATTACGTTCATGTTTACTAAGTGTCCTGCTGGCGTAGCATATTGGATGTCCATTTTGTTGTAAAACGGCACCAACTGCGATATCGCTAGCATCAGTTGTTAATTGGAAAGGTTTGTGAAAGTCAGGATATTTTAATACTGGGTCTTCTGTCAAGATTCTTTTTAATTTTTCAAATGAATTTATAAAGTTTGGATCATTAACATTTAATCGAACGTCTTTTTGTAAGTATTTAATCATTGGATATGCCACTTTGGCGTAATCTTTTATAAATTTGCGGTAATATCCTGTTATACCCAAAAATGATTTTATACCTTTTATAGTATGAGGTAATTTTAAGTTTAGAATTGTATCGATTTTTTCTGGATTAGGTTTAACTCCTTGTGTTGTCAGCAAGTGGCCTAAGTATAAAGTTTGCTTTGCAAAAAACGAGCATTTATTGATCTGAATTTTTAGATTTACTTTTCTCAAAGCACTAAAAATCTTTCTAATACTTGTCATATGCTCTTGAAGACTGGACGAAAATATAAGTATATCGTCGAGATATACGACACATATCTTATTAATAAACTCACGAAGAACTTGGTTAATCAGCCGTTGAAACGTGGCAGGGGCATTTTTCAACCCAAATGGCATTCGGACGAATTCGTAGTGTCCGTAGGGTGTTGAAAAAGCCGTTTTAGGTCTATCACACTCTTTTACCATAATCTGGTGAAACCCCTTCGCCAAATCTATTGTAGTAAAATATTGCGAACGACCAAGTTTATCCAGTATTGTATCAATGTTGGGGATTGGGAATTTGTCATCAACCGTTAAATCATTGAGTCTCCTATAATCAATGACAATCCTGAATCTTTGTTTTCCTGAGTGATCTATTTTCTTCGGAACAATCCAAAGAGGACTGTTATAAGGAGAATTGCTCTCAGTTATTATACCACCTTCAAGCATTTCTTTTATCTGATTACAAATTTCTTGCTCGTATATGTATGGGTATCTGTAAATTTTGGTATATACAGGTTTATCGGAAATGGTTTTAATCTCATGTTCGACAATAGGTGTATTTCCCAGCCTATCGCCCTCTCGATACACTAAATCGTTAAATGAACATAAAATGTCTTCTAAAGCTAAAGATTCTTCATGATTCAAATTTTTGAATAAATGATCTAAAATTGTGGTTTCAAAATCTAATGTCTCGATTTGGTGAATCTCATCAGCTTCATATGGACAAATTCTAATAAAATCTAGCGTAATATTATTAATTGTCAATGTATCTCTTTCCATGTCAATTATAGCTCCAAGAGGCTTCAATATGTTCTGACCTAAAATTGCATCAAAATCCTTATTAAAAAATTTTGTTAGCTTCCAAGACATTGTTGCCTTTTCACTAAATTCTATGGGTAGGTCTGTAATAATTTCGTGTGTAATTTCCATACTACCATTTAATGACGTAAAGGATATTTTCTTAGAAAGTGGAATTCTTTTAAATTTTGGAAGTTTGGTTTCGTTCATAATGGAAGTAGTTGAGCCGGTGTCAATAAGTGCTTTAATTTTGTTTTCTCCAATAGTAAGATAAATCATTGGAAGTGCCTTTTTGAGGCAGTTGTAAGAAAATTTACTTGTTCTTCCCCGTTTGAATTAACATTTTGGCTGAACTGAATATGGTCTACTTCCATTTCACTATTTACATTAGGTATTGAACTGTTATTTACATTTCCAAAAGATCGATGAACATTAGAGCCGTTGCGTTGATAGTTTCTTGAATATTGGTTACTATTAAATGATCTTGTTTGGCTTGAATTAACATTTATATTTCTATTATTTCCATTGTTATGATTACTATTAACATATAACCTATTACTATTTCTTTTGAAAGAATTATAATCGTAATTATTGTCCCTTTTTGGCTGATCAACATTTTTTTTCTCTTTTTCTAATCTAATCAAACCTTCGCGTTCCAACAAATTAAATGCATCTCTTAATTTATCAATATTTCTGTTAATTACTACAGATGCAAGATTTAAATCAATATTATTTAAAAATGTTTTTAGAATTATTTTCTCTACATATAAGGGACTAAATTCTACAGGTTTCTCTTTGTCGTATTCATATTTTTCGTTTAATTTACATAGTATTTCTCTTAGTTGCTTATAATAGTTAATGATACAAACGTTTTTTGCTTCAAATGCATGTTGATATAATTGGTGATACGATTCGTGGATTCCGAAGTTGCTGATTAATGCCTCTTTTGTCTCATCCCAACTCGGATTTGGGCCCAAGGTCCGTAAAACATGAAGAGCCTCTCCCTGAATTTTATTTAATACAACTCTTTGGTAGATGTACTCTTTCGCTTCGGCATTTTGCTGAATAAGAGAAAATATTGTATCCACCTCTCTTAAAAAGGAAGTGAGAGCATAAGTCTCGTCTCCCCTGTATTCATGAATTCGCTGAGCGTCTTTTAGAATGTCATTCATTGAGAGTGATAATTGGGCCATTTTGATTCACTTAAATTTTCTCTGAGAGTAAAATTATATTTTTTATTGGCTCTCAATTTATTTATTTATTTTTATTTTTTTCTTCTTTGTTTATGTGATCAAAGTCACGTAGCCCTTTTACTCAGTGAATTTGTTGCTTTATTTGGTTACTTTTTTGATTTACTTCACTGTTGTCTTTTTTTTACTTCACTTGGTGGCAATATCTTGTCTTTTTCATATTTTAGTTGTCTGAAGCAACTGCAATTTCTGCCCTTGAATGACCTTGAACGTTCAATTGATTATTTTTTGTTACTGATGTTTTTTTTTCACAACACATTTTTTGACAATTAGTGAATTCAACAAATTTTAAATTAGAATATTCTGTTTTTATTTTTTTTTCAAGTCACATATTCGTATTTAACTTGATTGTTGCAATTTTCTTTTTTTTATCTCATGTTATAATAAACTTTAGTTTATTAATATTTTTTTTGTGATTTTATTAAGGTAGATTCGTTATGTAGACTGCGCCAGTTAAGTAAATAGAAGAAACACACTTTAGTTCAATTAATTTTATTATTTAATATTTGCGACACTTCGCTTTAACTTCTTACATACGACTGAAATGACTCTATGATTTACAACAATACTTATAACATAATTTCTTAAAACTAAGGGTTATGGATGAGAGAGATCAGAATTCAATTTAAAAGGAAAGGAGTAAAGAATAATTTATAAAGAATGAAAATAAAGAAAAAGTAAAACAATATATACAGTGAAGGGCATAATTGAACAATTACGTAACTTGTGCGAAGACTTAGACCTGCATAGACAATTTTTTGTCACAGGCTTTAGCATCCATTACGAACTTCAAATACCACATCTCAAGCAATTTCCGTGGGAATTGTATCTAAAATCATCAAAATACCGAATATTGGGAGCTACCGTTATATGGGGGCTATACGAAGACGTGGACCTGCACAAACAATTTTCCGTCTTAGGGTGTAGTATCCATTTCGAACTTCAAATACCAAATTTGAAACAATTCCGGTGAATAATGTCGTTAAAATCATCAAAACACCGAATATCAGGAGGTACATTTACCATTTACGAACTTAATGGAAAAATAAACATCTATGCAAAATTATAGCCATTTATCTCAATTCATTCGAAAGATAGCGTGATTACAACAGACAGACAGACGGACATCGCTAAATCGACTTAGAATTTTACGCTGATTAAGAATATATATACTTTGTTGGGTCTGACATGAGTATTATAGTATGGTGGAGGGTATAAAAATATATATCGGAGCCGAGTTTCGCAAAATGGAAACGTACGTGTCCGAAATTCACTCCGTTCTAGCTGATATTAGCCATTATTTGCACAATAAACCTGAAATCGTATTAAGCATATATATTGAAGCTATATGCAAATCTTAGCCGTTCACGGTAAAATTTGGCAAAGGTATTTCCGAGGTTTATAAGATATCTAGTACCAAATATCATTGTTGTCGAATGCATATTACGAATGTGAGGGACATAATCACCAAATCGGATGAAACATATTTTCTCCAAATTTGATGTACTTGCTTCTAGACTGAATTCGGTCGGATGTACCGAAATTCAGGAATTTTTGACAAATATTGGCCATTTGCTGCACAATTAACCAGAAAACTGTTAAATATATATAGGAGAGCTATAACCAAATCTGAACCGATCTTCATAAAATTTGGCAAAGGTCTTTCCGAGCACTATAATATATCTGGTACCAAATATCATTGTGGTCAAATGCATATTACGCTTGTGAGGGACTTTTAACTCCAAATCAGATAAAACGTATATATGGTAGCAATATCTATATCTGAACCGATTTACAGCAAATTTGAAGTACTGCTTTATAGTATAAATTCATTCGTAATTGCCAATATTCAGTCCATTTGGGGTGATATTTGGTATATATATTTGATGCACAATAAGCCTGATATGGGATAAAGATTTATATGGCAGCTATATCCTAATCTAAACCGATCTCGATAAAATTTCACAGAGGTATTTTCGGGCAGTATGTGATGTCTGGTACCAAATACCATTCTTCTGTAGTGCATATTACGTATGTGACATAGACTCTAATGGAGGTCGAAATATATATACTTTGTGGGTTCTAAAATGCTCAATGTACATTACTTAAAATCGGTCGTTGATACAATTTCTGTCATAATGAGGAATAGCCCCCACTAAGATGTAAATGATTAAAAAGCGAATATTTAACTTTATATATTTAATGGTCCTATGTAATTTTACGTATATGTGCTTTGAGCTATATCAACTTAGATTGATTAAAATTTTTCGGAAATTCTCATAAAATTTTTATCGAAAAAGTTAAAAACTAGAATTGTTTTAAAACTCATCAAATTCTTACTCAAAACTGCTCTTTCTTGCTCTTCTCGTTCGCTGATTTGTAATTTTGGTGCAAACATCAAAAAAGTCTCCCTTATCTTACTTGCCTATATCATATTTTTAAAATTCTAGCTCTAAACTGAATATTATGAGTATGGTACATTCAGTACTTTTTCTTAAATTGTAGTCAATTATATAAATTGTAAACGCAATTAAAATTCATAGCAGAACCCTTTTTATTTTCACCTCTTCTATGTTTTCTTCAACACGCACATTTATCATTTTAAGTATTTTTCATGTACCTTAAAATATTTCACATTTAATATCCTTAAGGACATATTTAACAGCACCTTAGTTGGGAAAGAAAATTTCACATTTATTTTCCTCGAACATCTCCAGCCATTTGAAGAACATTAACCATGTCTTGTCTTGTCTTCCTATTTCTCTCCATCAACAGCAAAGATGTACGTCTACCCGTCCAATTACAAAGAGCCATGGCTGCCGAGGCAGAGGCAGCACGAGAGGCACGTGCCAAAGTCATAGCCGCCGAGGGTGAACAGAAAGCCTCGAGAGCATTAAGAGAAGCCTCCGAAGTTATTGGCGATTCACCGGCAGCATTACAGCTACGTTATTTACAGGTAAATTTCGAATGAAATAAAATCATTTGTTATTTAGATAAATGATGAAATGTCTTTCTTTTGTATCTTTTCTCTCTTTCTCCTTCTGCGTTTTCTTTGCTTCCCTTTGTCGTTACAATTTCAATGGACAGACATTGAGTGCCATTTCAGCCGAGAAGAACTCAACCATCGTATTCCCATTGCCCATTGATCTGATAACGTATTTCCTCAAGTCGAACGATGCTGATACAATAAAAACCGCCGCCAATACAGCCCAGGCCATTGCTGACCGCGAAGCCGTTCCCACACCCGTCATAGTGCCATCCACCGTAGCCGGGGCTGCATCGATGATGGCGGGCATGGGTCCCATACCGACAACGAGCAGCAATGTGAACAATGTGAATCATGAAACCAATGGCATTGTTACTGCAGCTATGTAAAATTGCTTGCTCTGAGAAAAAAGGAAACAAAATGAATATGAGAATAGATAGAGAGAGCGCGAGTTGTAGCAACAAATAAAAAAGAAGCAAAAAACAAAAAAAAAAAAACAAAAAACGTTAGTGTCAGTCAGTGCAAATATTTTGAGATGTACCCAAATACAGAAACAACAACAATAAATACAAATAAGATGGCATTTACTTATGTATACAGATGAACATAAAGCCCCCTTATTCCCATTCTCCAACCCCTCCCCCCACGATCCCGTTCAAAATACACAAACTAAGCAAATTGATTTCCCTCTCTCTCTCCCCAATAAAATGCATGATCCTCCCCCTTAAATGATGTTGAAAAGAGAAGATTAAATGAAAATCCAGAAAAAGTAAAAGTAATAATAATAATAATGATGATGATGAAGAAAATAATAACAAGACCCCTCCAGAACTTACGATTTCACAAAACAGGCAATACAAGGATTAAAAAAAAAACACAAAAATAAAATTATTAAAAAAGAGGAACTTAATCAAAGCTGTAAACAATAACCGATCACAATCCATCTCACTCTCATTTACGATTCGAACTCTAATAAATACACGAAAAATTGTGTTCTTGTTCGCCACACAAGATTATTTTCATGGCATTAGAGTGATCGATTGTTACGTTTCAATATGACATCATCAAAATAAGTTTTATTAACCTTGTTTGTTGTATCGAATAGTTTTACTATGAATAAGTTTAAAAAGATCGGCATTTGTGTCACCATGGGAAAACGCAACCAAAATCCAAATAGGTTGGCCACGCGAACCCTAAAATTTGGGTTCAGCATTATACAAGCAGTATGCCAGATCCTTTAAAATTCTGAGTCTCTTTGCAATGTATTCTACACCTAGCTGTCAATTCTGTGCAGAAAGATTCCATTCCATATCATGATAGCTCGCTTTGAACGAAAAGATAACCGACATGCATTGCTTTTAATCAGTGCTACAAATATTAAAGGGAGGAATACAATATTCTGTCAAAATGTACCGGAAGAAGTCAAATTTTAATTAAAATACATAACTAATGATATAGGCAGATAGGTCTTTTGAGAAATATTGATAAGGCCTTTGAACATCAATAAAGGGAGAATATCGTTGCATGGGTCTGTATCAAAACTTGGACTCAATTTAAAGATTTTTGGCGATGGTTTTTATATACCCTCCACCAAAGTATGGAGGGTATATTAAGTTTGTCATTCCGTTTGTAACACCTCGAAATATTCATTTTAGAACCCACAAACTATATATATTCTCGATCAGCATAAAATTCTATGTCGATTTAGCGATATCCTTCCGTCTGCCCTTCTATACGTCTATGGAAATCACTCTAGCTTCCGAACGAAATGAAGTAGGTTGATAGAATTTTACTCCAATATGTATTGTGTATGCAGGACTTGTGGTATTTAAAATGGGTCATGAAGGTCCACGTTTTGGTATAGCCCCCATATACTGGTACCTCCCGTTATTCGGTATTTTGATGATTTTAGCGACATTATTCATCAGAATTCTTTCAAATTTGGTATTTGATGTTTGAAATGAATACTGCAGCCTAAGACAGAAAATTGTCTGTGCAGGTTAACGTCTTCGTATATTCCCCTTATAATTGTACCTTCCTTTTTCCGGCATTTTGGTGATTTCAGCGACCTTATTTACCCGAATTGTTTCCAATTTGGTGTTTGAATTTCGTAATGGATACTTCAGCCTAAGAAAGAAAATTGTTCGTGCAGGTCCACATCTTCGTATAGCTACCATATAATGGTACCTCCCGATATTCGGTATTTTGATGATTTTAGCGACATTATTCACCGATTTTTTTTCAATTTTCGCATTTGAATATTGTAATGGCTTATGACAAAAGTGGCCTATGCATGTCCATACCCTAATACAACTGCTTACCGAATGAAGCAGTTAAGATTATAACAGAATTTTTATTCAACGTAATTGTCTCAAATTTGGCATTTGAAGTTTGTTATGAATACTACAGCTTACGACAGAAAATTGTCTGTGCAGGTCCACGTCTTCGTATAGCACCAATATAACGGTACCTCCCTATATTCGGTATTTTGATGTTTTTAGCGACATTATTCACCGATTTTTTTTCAATTTTCGCATTTGAATATTGTAATGGCTTATGACAAAAGTGGCCTATGCATGTCCATACCCTAATACAACTGCTTACCGAATGAAGCAGTTAAGATTATAACAGAATTTTTAACGGATTTTTTTTATACCCTACACCACATAGTGGTAAGGGTATTATGTCTTTGTGCATTTCTTTGTAACAAGCAAAAGGCAACGAGATAGACCCATAGTACCTTTTGATGATCTGCATAGAATAACATTCTGAGTCGATTTATGCATGTCCGTCCCTCCGTCCGTCTGTCCGTCTGTCCATGTATTTTTGTAAACAAAGTACAGTTCGCATTTATTGCCCTATCCAGATGAAAATTTGCACAAATCATTTGTTTGGCCCAAGGACGAACCCTATTGAAATTGGAAACAATCGGTCAAAATTTAGATATATCTCCCATATATATCTTCGTCCGATTTGCCTTTTATTGTGCACCAAACGTGTAATATCATCCCGAATAGTATGGAATTTTGCACATACAATCAAATTAGGCCTGAAAATAAGAATGCCAAATTTCATCGAAATCGGTTCAGATATGGCCATAGCTACCATATATATTGTTCATCCGATTTGTTATTTTAGTCCTCCGCAGCCGTAATATGCACTCTGTAACAACAATATTTGGGGAAATATATCAAATGCAGCTCAGAAATACGTTTGCTAAATTTTATCGAGATCGGTTCAGATTTGGATATAGCTCCCATTTATAACTTCGTCCGATTTACCTTTTATTGTGCACCAAACGTCTAATATTTGCCCAAATTGGATGAAATTTGGCACTTACGACCGAATTGAGTCTAGAAGCTAGTATGTCAAATTTGGTGAAGATCGGTTCAGATATAGCTATAGCTCCCATATATACTGTTCATCCGATTTGTCATATTTGTTACCCACAGCCGTAATATGCACTCCGTAACAACGATATTCAGAGAAATATACCAAATACAGCTCAGAAATATCTTTGCCAAATTTTATCGAGATCGGTTCCGATTTGGATATAGCCCACATATATATTTTTATCCGATTTCAAATTAATTGTGCGCCAAATGGGCAATACAAGTCCGAATTTAAAAGATACAAATGCTTCGGCATATTTAGTCCTTTGAACTTTAAACTATAATTATAATCATAGCGTGTATGATTGAATTCTCGCATAAAAACTTTTAATTGTTATGTGGAGCTCTACTAAATTAGCAAAGTGGTGTAGGGTATCATAAAGTCGGCCCCGCCCGACATTAAGACTTTCTTTACTGGTTTGGTATATTATAATGGTTTTACTGTGCAGAAAGATTCCATAAATTAGGTCGATTTCCATTCCATATCATGACAGCTCGTTTTGGCCGAAAAGATAACTGACATACTCTTAAACGTAATTTTTTGATTTTGATGCTATAAATATTGAAGGGAGGAATACAATATTCTGTCAAAATGTACCGGAAGAAGTCAAATTTTAATTAAAATACATAACTAATTATAGGCAGGTAGGTCTACACAAAATTTCATTTTTCAAATTTCAAACAATTCCGTGAAAAAATTGGCTACGATCATCAAAATACCGAATATCGGGAGGATAGGAGTTGACTTTTATAGAAACTGTGCAATATAAACAGATGAACCCTTTATGGAATATCAATACTGAATTTTAAGCAATTCCGTTAGAAAGTGTGATTTAAATCGTAAAATACTGAATATCGGGAAGGCTCTTTATATGAGGGCTATAGGACAAAGTGGATCTATAATGACAGTTTTCTGGATGTAGAATCTAATATGAACTAAAAATATCGAATTTTCGTTATTCCTCTGAAAACTGATCCTAAAATCATCAAAATACCGAATATGGGAAGATACAAATATATGGGGACTATAGGAAAACATGGACGTATATGGACAATATTTTGTCGATAGATAGATCAAAATTTTAACTCTAAATATCAAAACTTAAACTATTTCGCTTGCAAATGTGACTTAAATTGTCAAAATTACGAACAACGGGAGGTACTGTTACATGGAGGCTTCACGAAAAAGTGAATCCATAAAGACAAAGTTCTGCCACGGGAGGTAGATCCCAATATAAACTCTAAATACCGAATTTTAAACTATCACTTTAGAAAGTGTGGGAAAAATCGTCAAAATGCCGGATATGGGGAAGTACAACTATATGGGAGCTATAGATAAACGTTGACCAAGGTTAGGTAAGGTTAAAAGGATTCATGGTTGTGTAAACAACCACTCGACTCGGTGACCTATTGGTCTATTGTGTTCGTCCTAATTTAGAGAAGATGGAAGCTTAGAATAATAAAAGGGAAGTTAACGAATAGTGAAGAAGCGTGAATTTGAAGATAGGACTAGAGAAGTTAGTAGGTTTGTATCCACTGTGTATTCAGCCATTTTAGTCTTCTGGCTTATTGAAGAATGACTACTGGCTCGGTCGGGAGCACAAGTCGGTCAGAATTTGCTTACCCACTCCGATAAGAGTTGTGCAGTGGCAGAGTAAGTGCTCCACCGCCTCAATTTCCTCCTCGTCTTGACAAAGCCTGCAGTATTCAGCATCGTCCCCCGCCCACCCTTAGAAGTCATGGCAATTATGTTGTAGTGTCCTGTAATTAGGCCCACCACAAGCGTCATGTCCGACTTTGTCGGGGAAGTGATCAGGGATCAGAATATGAGTGACCTTGATCTCCTTTGGAGACTTTACATTCCCTCCCAATTAGCCAGTTCGGTTGAAAATTTCTAAGATAAAGTTTATGCAGTATTTGGAAGAAGTGGCAGATAGGTGGCTTCACTGAGCTCTCAATTTCTAGATCTACTGACCCAGATCAGCGTCTGGTCAATTCTATAGCCGATTCATTGCCAGATATGTTGCAGTGTCCAGGGATCTAACAGAGTTTGAGAGACGACTTACCTTTCCTGTAAAATATGGCTATTCTTCGAACTTGATCCGACTGCAGACAAAATACCACTCTATGCAAAATGTTATTTTCCTACCGCATGCCGTTAGGACTCTAACGTGATAACAACAGACGGACGGGCGGACAGACAGACCGACGGAAAAACATTGCTATATCGACATAGAATCTTATGCTGATCAAGAATATATACTTTGTTGAGTCGCAAATGATTATTTCGATGAGTTACAAATAAAATGACAAACTTAATTTACCCTCCATGCTATGTATGGTGAAAGGTATTAAAAAGCTATATTTCAAGTTTCCAGGATTCCAGGTTCAAGAAATTCTAGAAAAAAAACTAAGAAAATCAGGAGGAATAATTATGTTTCATTTTGCTAACCTGTCTAAAAGTTTAACAAGTTAAAAAGCATAAAGTTCGGCCGGGCCGAACTTTTAATACCCTCCACCATTTGCAACGAATTTGGAAATTTTCAAAAAATAAAATCCTTAAAAAATTCTTTTAAAATTTTAAAAATACCGAATATAGCCGTTATATTGGGGTCTAAACGACGTGGACATACATATGCATTGTTTGTCATAAGCCATTACCATATTCAAATTCGAAACTGGACCCGCACCGACAATTTTCTGTCACAGACTGTAGTTCCTATAATGAACTTCAAATACCAAATTTTAAACAATTCCGGTTAATAATGTCGCTACAATCATCAAAATACCGAACATAGCGAGGTGCCGTTATATGGGGGCTATAGGAAGACGTGGACCTGCACAGACAATTTTCAGTCTTAGGGTGTAGTATCCATTTGGAACTTCAAATACCAGATTTGATAAACGTCGCTAAAATCATAAAAATACCGAATATATAGGGAGGTACCGTTATATTGGGGCTATACGAAGACGTGGACCTGCAAAGACAATTTTCTGTCTTAGGGTGTAGTATCCATTTGGAACTTCAAATACCAGATTTGAAACAATTCCGGTGAATAACGTCGCTAAAATCATCAAAATACCGAATATAGGGGGGTTACCGTTATATGGGAGCTATATGAAAACGTGGACCTACTTTGTTGGGTCTGACATGAGTATTTCGAGGAGTTACAAACGGAATGACAAAGTTAATATACCCTCCATAGTATGGTGGAGGGTATAAAAATGGCCGAACTTAACTGCTTTTTATACCCTACATTATGTTTTTGTGCATTTGTTTGTAACAGGCAAAAGGAAACGAGATAGACCCATAGTTCCTTTTGATGATCAGCACAGAATCACATTCTGAGTCGATTTATGCATGTCCGTCCGTCCGTCTCTCCATGTATTTTTGTAAACAAAGTACAGTTCGCATTTATTGACCTATCCAGATGAAATTTTGCACAAATCATTTGTTTGGCCCAAGGACGAACCCTATTGAAATTGGAGGTAATCGGTCAAAATTTATATATAGCTCTCATATATATCTTCGTCCGATTTGCCTTTTATTTTGCACCAAACGTGTAATATCAGTCCGAATAGTATGGAATTTTGCATGTGCGATCATATTGGACCCGAAAATAAGTATGCCAAATTTGATCGAAATCGGTTCAGATATAGCTATAGCTCCCATATATATTGTTCATCCGATTTGTTATTTTTGTCCTCCGCAGCCGTAATATGCACTCTGTAACAACAATATTTGGGGAAATATATCAAATACAGTTCAGAAATACATTTGCTAAATTTTATCGAGATCGGTTCAGATTAGGATATAGCTCCCATATATAACTTCGTCCGATTTACCTTGGATCGTGCACCAAACGTTTAATATTTGTCCAAATTGGATGAAATTTGGCACTCACGACCGAATTGAGTCTAGAAGTTAGTATGTCAAATTTGGTGAAGATCGGTTCAGATATAGCTATAGCTCCGATATATACTGTTCATCCGATTTGTCATATTTGTTACACACAGCCGTAATATGCACTCCGTAACAACGATATTCAGGGAAATATATCAAATACCTCTGAGAAATATCTTTGCCAAATTTAATCGAGATCGGTTCCGATTTGGATATAGCTCCCATATATATTTTTATCCGATTTAAAATTAATTGTGCACCAAATCATGGTACAATGAATTCAAGGTAGGGCAGAACTACCATATGATTTCAATTTTTTTATTTTCTTGGCTTAATATGTCATCTTTATTTGTTTATGCATGTGTTTTCTTTTCAATAACAAAAAAATTGTTCAGAAAATATTCAATTTCGGGTGTTTTCAAAATGTTTATTTCAACGTATACATTGACAAAATCTAGAGTTTTTGTAGCGAAATAATCCTTTAGAGATATATAGTACATGATTTTGAAAAGAAGTTCTAACCTTTCATTCAGTTATCGCGTTTTTCAATTATTTATTCAAAATAAATGCAACAAGTTTTTTGATTTTTTATTGTTTTGATACTAATTCTGACATTACAAGCCAAACAGGTAGACCTCTATACTTGCAATTTTTTCAAAGTTGACCTACCTTCTCTTCATTGTACCGTGCACCAAATGGGCAATACAAGTCCGAATTAAAAAGATACAAATGCTTCGGCATATTTAGTTCTTTGAACTTTAAATTATAATTATAATCATAGCGTGTATGATTGAATTCTCCCATAAAAACTTTTAATTGTTATGCGCAGCTCATTTAAATGAGCTAAGTGGTGTAGGGTATCATAAAGTCGGCCCGCCCGACTTTAAGACTTTCTTTACTGGTTTACTTGTTGGATTTGAATTACATCCGAACATGAACGGCTAGGAAATTATATAAATTAGTGCTAAGGTATGGGCACCATCTTTGGTCGTATTATATGCTCGTATTATGTTACTAGACTGTTTTAGATGTAAAGATGGGCCACCCAATAATGACCTTTTTGATAGCTCTTTAGAATTTCCGCCTATGGGTTCCCGGAAAGAAATTGTTTATAGCGCTCGATATTTACAGAATTTTTTTTTAATTTAACTTTGTTGTGAAACGCTTAACCAATTTATTTAAACATGAACTTCACTTAATTACACAAGCAAAACACTCGACATAAAAACTGTGCCAAACTTTTATGAAAACTTCTCTACATAGACACAAAGAGAATCTTAATCAAAATAATTGAACTAAAAAAAATGAAATCAAATTAGCCTTTTTTTCATAAAACATAAAATCATTTAACACAACTCAGCCATGCCAACCAATAAAAAACGAAATAAACATAACTAATTAAATAAAAAAAATAAAACCCAAAAATAAAAAAACCTAAACCAAGGATGAACGTAGTTATGAATTAAAAGAATTTAAATTTAAACTAAGAAAGCCAATACGAATAAACAACCCCCAAAATAAGAAAACCAGAATAAACATTTTATTAAAATGATGGTAGCAAAGGAAGAAACTTATAAAATAAAAAAAAAATAATAAATTAATAAATTATATTACAAAAAAAGGGAACAGTTTTAATTAGTCAATAATTGTCATTTAAAATCAAAAATCGTATCAAATTCGAACAACAAGTGGCTAATCACCAATGTTTAATTCTATCCTCATGAAAAAAATAAAAAAAAATTGTCAAAAATAATTTCATAATTAATGGGTTTCAAATCTTTACAAAAATTGAAATAGTTTAAATTATTTTTAGTAAAAATTTTGTTTATAGAGAATTTTGTTATACATTGTAGTTAAACAATTATTTTGTTATGCATATATTTGAATGTGTTATTAATTAAATGAGGGGTATGACTGAGTTCAGGGACTAACAATGATTTCTAATTTAAAAACTAATCAATGCATTTGAATGTTAAGCCTTAATTTTTATTTAATTTATTATATTAAAGTCCCAGAACTTTTCATTCCGTATATATTATTTACTGTTACAACTTAAGCATTGCTCCACACGACTTCATCCCTTTCCTAGAAAGACATAGACACACTTACATGCATACAAAAAACGCATAACCCTTTAAATCAACAACAACTTATTTATTGACGAATAACTCGAATGATATCAAAATTGATTAAAAACAAAAATAACAACAACAACAACTATATTAAATATTGTAAATATTAATTAAAAACAAATAAGAAAATAATAACAATATACACATAAACATATGGATTTTTTTCTTCTGTAGATTTCAAATTCAAATTTAACCTCATAATAATACAATGGAATACATTCCCTGACATACACACACGAACACATTTATACACTAATACACATACAAACACCTATATACTTATTCTATTACCAACAATTATACAACTCAAACACTCACACACACTCAAATAAACCTACCAACACCACTCACCGAAATGTCAACATAAAAATACAACAAATGACAAACATGAACACTTTTTCCCACTCACTCACTCACTCACTAAACTCACCATTATGACAAATTGAAACAAAAAATTAAAAAAAAAAACAACAAAAAAATCATAATTATAATAACAACAAGTTTTATGTATCTTTTCAATTAAATAAAAGTTCATTCTGAATAACGGATAATACTGTGGATGTTTTATTTATTTAATTTGAATATTACATATTGGCTGGGGGTTTATAATTGATTTCTCGAAGAAAGGTCAAGAAAGGACATCTTGAAAATCAAAGAAATCCTGCTAAGAGAATAGTCGTTTCATAACTGTTGATGAGAAATGGATCCACCGACGCTATACTCCAGAGACAAATAAAGGTAAGGACTAAAAAGTTTTAAAATTTTAATTTTCGGCAGATGTCACTATTGCTGATCTTGGGCCAGTCAAATCACTCAGGGCTAGTGAAGTCACCTGACTTCGAAAACAATTTATTCATTATACCCTACAACACTATGTGTTGGGGGTATTATAAATTTGATTGGGCCAAAAATTATGTAACACCACGAAATATTGGTTTCCCACATGGGAAAGTATATATGGATCTTCCTATCTCGCCGAGCTGAGTCGATCTAGCTATATATGTCCGTCCGTCCGTCTGTCCATGTTAATTTGTAATCACTCTACAGGTCGCAATTATGGCCCGATCTTAACGAAATTTAGTATGGAGGTGGGGTTAAGGTCAGAATAGAACCCTATTTCTTTTGGTGATGATCGCATAATATTTAGGGTCAAAATGGACCAAATACTGAAAAAAATCCTAATTTTGCCTTTGTTCTACAGGTCGCAATTATGGACCAATCGACGCGGAAAATAGCATGGGCTAGAGCTTAAGGCTGGGCAGAAGCCTTCCAATTTTGATGGTCATCAGGTAATATTTAGTGGGTGAAATAGACTATAACATTTGTGTTATATAAAAGTCAAATTTTCCATTAAACCGCGAATATTTTTAGTCCCAGCCAAATCACAAATAGACGAACAGGGCAATTCTGACCGTTACGTAGATGCCGATAGTAAATATATCGGATATATATAGCGAAATTTATACAATGTATATATACAAAGGAAGGGGATGTTAGCTATAATGCTTATATCTCAAGAATGGCTGGACCGATTTTGACAAATTTTGTCAATTCAAAATGCCCTCTTGGCATAAAAGTTTAAAATCTAAGAAAATCGCATAAAAAGATGTTAATAATGATGTTAATATAGGTTTTGTAGTATTTTGTGATATTTTTAATTTTTTCATATTTTTTATCGCATGCGATTTTTTTAATTTGACTCATAATATTGAAGAGTATATTTTGTAATATTTTTTCACCTTACAACACAGGCTGGGATTATTATATACAGATTGCAATTATCGTCCGATCCTCACGAAAATTTTCACAAGGGTAGGGTTAGGCTCAAAAGAGCTAGGCCTACTGGTTTTAAAGATGTCAGCAATATATCTGAGGGTTGAAATGGACCAACAACTAAAAATGTTCCTGATTTTGCAGCCGTTATAAAGGTCACAAATAGAAACCAAAGGACACGAGATCTCGCACGAAGTTTGAGTTTAGGACAGCGAGTAGAATGGACCACTACTTTTGTGTGAAAAACTACCAGCATTACTTACAGGCGATATCCGAAGTAAACAAAAGGCGAACTTCTGGATTTTTTATGCTGATTTCGTTGGCGAATATAGCCAAATATCGTAGACAAGCAAATCAAATAGATGAGTCTAAATTTGGAGATACAGAGCGGCCTCTTGCTTTTGGAGATGATCGCAAAATATTTAGGGGTTCAGTTGAACAACGGCACGCCTGAGAAGAGAGTTAAAGACAGGGAAGAATTCTAGCATTATGGATGAAAAATGGACCACAACAACTAACATTATGACGGTTTGCTTATTTATATATTTTTATATTTTTAATTGTTTTAATTGATAAATAATAAAAAATCATAGAAATATTTAATATTTTGAGAGAATTGAGTGAGTCTGTGAGAGAGGTTCAGACTCACAGCATGAATGACATTTATTGAAGCACTTTTTTCAGAGATAACAGATGAGACAACTTTTTAGTCTATACCTTTATTTGTCTATGACTATACTCCAGAGACAAAGGAACAATCCAAACAGGGGTCTGAAGCTGGAGGAAGTGACTCAAAGAAGGCAAAACCAATTCAATCAGCTGGTAAGGTAATGGCAAAATTTTTTAGAGACTTCAAATGTATTTTATTGATTGACTCTCCTGCAAAAGGGTGAAACATTAATTCAGAGTACTAATGCAACCTTTTGAATCCATTAAATGTACAAATTCGAGAAAAACGTTCTGACTTACAATACAAAAAAATTACTATCATCAAGACAACGCACTAGGACACAAGAGTGTTTTAACAATGGCTAAAATCAACGAATTAAAGTAAGAGTTGCATTACCACCCACCTTATTCTTCTGATTTAGCTCCTAGTAAATTGTACTTGTTTCCAAATCTGAAAAAAATGCATTGCTGGCAAGCGTTTTAGCTCATATGAAGATGCAATTACAGTTTTAAAGGCTAAGAAGTTTCTGAACCGCCCTCGCACATTAATAATGATTTGCTTGTAAGGAAAGCCAAATATAAAAAACTGCAACAAAGTTAAACGCCATATTTTTACACTTTTTTTATAAAATTGTATTGAATGAAAGTAAAAAAGTCGGAAATAGCATCAAATTTTAGAATAAGTATAGATTTGTTCGAATTGATCACATTAGGCACGAATTATGGCCTTCAAACTGACAATGAAACCGTCATACGCTGCCCGAATGTTGTTCTGCGGTATTTTGGTCCATTCCCGGCGAAGTGCTTGCTTGAGGTGATCGACACTTTGGTATTTTTTAGTGTCAACCTTGCTTTCCAAAATACTCCAGATATAATACTCAAACGGAATGGTATCTTTAGATTTTGGTGGCCATTGTGCGCTGGAAATGAAACGAGGAGCCTCATTTTGTAACCATTCTTGGGTGGCGCGTGCTAAGTGCGATGGTGCTGAGTCCTGTTGGACCGTCCAAGGTTTGCGGCCAAAATGTTTGCTTGCCCATGGCTTTAATACACCCTCCAGAATATTTTCGCAATAATATTCGTCATTTATTCTGATGCCAAGGTCGATTAATGCGAACGAAGAATGACCATCCGCTGTTAAGGCGGCCCACACCATCACCATGGCCGACGGTTGAGTTCAGGTGGCCAACGGAAGGTGCACATTTTCAGCTGACATCTTTGGCTGACTGCTGAACAACGAATGTTTTCTCATCGGAGACAACCAAATTCGGCAGCTCACCACTTTTGGCCAAGCGAAGCTCTTTTGAGTCTATTTTCTTTCTGTCGCGGTGTAAGTTCTTGCACTTTTTGGAATTTCAATGGCTGAATTTGCTGAATGGAATATTGCAATATATTCAGCTCACGAGCCATTTTTTAGCCACTGCGAAACGGGTTTCGATCAAGTAGCTTCTTTACTTTTCGAACCATTTCTTCCGTCCACTTCCTTGTCGTCGGGCTACGCTACCAGTATCACGGTAACGGGCGATGGTACGAGACACAAAAGATTTATTCACATTTAAATGCTGGAGTGCTCTAACGATAACCACTTGTAGTTTTCCAGCCAATGCACAATGACCACCAAAATCTCCGTATACCGATCCGTTGGAGTATTTTGGAAAGCAAGGTCGGCACTAAAAAATACCAAATTGTTGATCACCTCAAGGAAGCGCTTCGCCGGAAATGGGCCAAAATACCGCAGAACAACATTCGAGCAGCGTGTGATGGTTTCATTAGCCATTTGAAGGCCATAATTCGTGCCAAAGGTGACCAATTCGAACAAATCTAAACTTATTCAAAAATTTGACCTATTTCCCACATTTTTTGCTTTCATACAAATAAATTAAAAAAAAAATTAAAAATGATGGCATTTGACTTTGATTCAGCTTCTTTTTTCTCACCCTGTATATTGAACCTATTTTGATAGATATCCGATATCTTGGCTATCAGAATTACTGTAATGGCCAGAAGTGACCGTTAAATGTAATTGTGATTTGGCCGGGATTAAAAATATTCGCAGTTCTGGGGATATTTTCGAATTTTTATACCCTACAACACTATGTGTTGGGCCAAGATTTATGTAATGCCTCGGAACATTGATCCCCGACATAGGAAACTATATATGGATCTTCCTATCTCTCCGAGACGTTTAAAGTAACAAAAATGTCCGGTGCAGCTATATGGGGTTTACATCGAAAAGTGAATCTAGTGCTTTCATATGACAAATTTTCATTACATGAGAACCCTTGTTCTTTAAGTGCTGAAATAAAAATTCAAAAGTTGTCACTAAGCTGTTTTAGAAACATATATGTGTTAAGCCAAATTTAATGATTTTTTAGTTTTGCCTTGTTAAGGCGATTTATGTGTTTATTTCTCTTTCGAGACGAGCTTAATGATCTGAAAAGGAAGCCAGATAGACACTATCCCACACTCACCACTATGCGACGCGTTTCGTTAATAATTTTGAATATTTTTATACTTTTCTATTTTTTGTCTTTTCCTATTTTTTGTCTCAAGTCAGTTACTAATTACTTAAAAATGTTACATGTACGTTTATTTGATTATCAAAAATAATTTTAATTATTAATTGATGCATTACAAAATAAGTGGCACATCATTTTCACAACAAAAATCCAACTACTTGAAGAGATGGCACATTAAAAGCGGGAAATGCATTCGTTTTTGGAAATTAACTCAAGGTGCTATCTGACGCCATGCATTTGGCGCATTTTCTTCAACTTTCCACACGTGTGTGTATGCGTGTATGTATGTGTACGCTTAGCATTGCATCTCAACCACGAGTTTCATCATCTAATGACATCGATGTGGCGGCATCGGCATGCCGCTAAATGTGGTTCAAAAGTTTCCGCATGAAGTGCAGCGAAATTAAATTCACATTTGAAGCAAGTGAACCTTATAAACGGCAAACTCATACGCACTGGAGTGCCAGCAACTGTGCCATGGACTCCTCTCTCTCTCTCTTGCGGAGCCGAGAGTGCCATGGATGATGAACTTTGACATGGAGTGAGTTGTCTTCTTCTTTCTTTGTTTTTTGTTTGGCAAATTGAGAGTAAGTTTGGAGACAAAAAAAAAACCAAAAGCTCTGTAATGGAGAACTTTTAAATGCTCCAAGTAGTGAAGAGTAATAAAGTTTTGAGTGCAACACACACATGAGACTTTTAGTTGTTTTGTGTCTCCAACGAAAAAAAAAAAACACTCACTCAATGAGAGTAAACCCTCAAGAAGAGAAGAGTTTTGCGTGCAAGAATGTTATCACTCTGAGTTGACAAGGACAAAAGTGTTAAGCCGAAGAGTATTTGGCTAGGGAATGCTCAGTTTTTTAAGCTTTAACTTTTGCTGGTCTCTTTTACAACTCTTCTCTTACGCAAAAGAGTATCGATGTGTGAGGTATCACTGGCTGTTGCTCGCTCTCTGTTCGCTGTGCTTTTTATTGCTCCAAGGGTGTGGGTGAGCATGGGGTGCCATGGCTTTTTTTACTGGTGGTGAATTCCATGTACGTATGTGACGTTGTAAAGTGTATGCATGTGTGTCGCGTTGTGTTATGCTTTTTGTTGTCGCTGTTGTTGCTGTTGGTGTCTTTGGCTGCCAAGTCCTCCTGTTTATCCTGAGCATTAACTGCGAAAACATTGGCAAGCAAGTGGTAGTTTTTGAGCAGAGAACCAAAAACGACACAGGCACACTGCCAGCAGTACCCAGCAGAACCTCAGACGGCAGATGGCAGAAACCAGCACAGAAACATCACACATTCGTTGTGTTGTGGCTGTGTGGCAAATTTTGTTTTCCTTTCGGCTCCACAGAACATCATCTCTATATAAAATATAAAAATATCAACTTTCGAAAGGTTTTCCTTAGTGCTGTGTATTGACTTGAAGCTGCGATGACGTAGTCCTGTTGCTGCGGCTCCCTTCAAGCAGACTTCCAAATCGATGAAATCGAATTGAATCGAATCGAATCCAGAAAAGACCATTGAGCAACTCGTGAGCCAGTGACGGACCGCCAGTGTAGTGAAGAAAAGTGAAAAAAGTAACGTTATTTTTGTGTGTGTGGTTTCGCTGGTGGAACAAGTGTTGTTGTCTTATCTGTCACACAAAAGAGGATAAAAGTGTTTGTGTTTAGTTTTAGTAAATGAATAAATGTGTATGTGTGTGAAGGGGCTTTTACCAGGGGTTAACAGTCGTTGATCCCTCCTCCAAACAAAAATACTTTCAATACCTCGTCGAAGCGAAGCAATTCATTCATATTGAAAAGGTGTTACGCTGACGAAAAAACTCGTTCATCTATCACATCCTCTGCTCCTTCAGCATCAGCATCATTAACAAAAGTTCATTTCAAAAGCATGTTTAACTTTTTTGATTAAAACAACAAGCAAAACAAACAGCCACCACTACAACTACGGCAAACTGCAAATAATAACAACGAAAAATAAATACCAAAAAGGAAATGTAAAACATAAATTTCAACAGGTTCTCCACAAATACAAAAGGATTCATAGCGTTTTTGTTGTGTTCTTGATTTTTTTCTTGTTGTTTTCTTCGCATGCAACACGGTCCGATTCATTTAAAGGGGGCGCACAAGAACGGCAAAATATTTGCTGGCTTTAACATAACATCAACGGCTGCATCGCCATCATCATCATCGCTGGCAGAAGCAACAAGAGCAGCAGCATAATAATCATCATCAGCATCGCCATCATCGGTTCACTTTGTTCTATGGCCTGAATCTTTTTGTGATTGTTTTGCTCCGACAAGAACAACGACGACGACTATTATTTTTATTATTTGATGCTTCAGCAGGTACAACAACAGCAGTAGCAGCAACAATCATCAGCGTCAACAACAACAACAACATATTACAAAATCAAGGCACATGCCTTTAACGCCCACCCTCCACTCCTGCATACATGCCTGCATACTTGCCACCCGCCCCACAGCAAAAGGAATTCTACTCTCAAATAGCAACCTGAATTCATAATTATTTGCCGTAGTGCATTCCTCCAAAGACCAGCCGTCTGCCTTCTGCTGCTTTGACTACATCATTTTCCCCTCATCATCGTCTCGGACCAGTATGGTTGAAGAATTTCTTGAAAAATTACCGGAAATTGATACACGTTATGAGGTAAGTCTACAATTTTTTTTTTCTAAATATTTATGACGTTGCCTAGAATATTCAATGGCTAGCTACATACATACGTACATAAACAATGAATAAAAATGAAATCGGAATATAAATTAATATTTGGTTTACAATGACTTTTGCTGATCCATGAGAGAGGCATGTGTGGATTTCAGTTGATTTGCATATGTAACGTTGGAGAAAGAACTGTACAATGTAGGCTCTGCCTTGCGAGATCAATGATATACATTATTCTGAATGTGTGCAGTATGACTTAGTAACATTATGGGTATGGAATTCATTCGGAGTTATTCTTATACACAAGGTGGTCTATGTGCATTTGTTTATAACAGGCAAAAGGAAACGAGATAGACCCATATTTCCTTTTGATGATCTGCATAGAATCACATTCTGAGTCGATTTATGCATGTCCGTCCGTCCGTCCATCTGTCCATGTATTTTTGTGAACAAAGTACAATTCGCATTTATTACCCGATCCAGATGAAATTTTGCACAAATCATTTGTTTGGCCCAAGGAGGGACCCTATTGAAATCGGAGATAATCAAATTAGGCCTGAAAAAAAGTATGCCAAATTTGATCGAAATCGGTTCAGATATAGCTATAGCTCCAGTATACATTGTTCATTCGATTTGTTATTTTATTCCTCCGCAGCGGTAATATGCACTCTATAATAACAATATTTAGGGAAATATATCAAATACAGCTCAGAAATTCCTTTGCTAAATTTTATCGAGATCGGTTCGGATTTGGATTTATCTCCCATGTATAACTTCGTCCGATTTACCTTTGATTGTGCACCAAACGTCTAATATTTGTCCAAATGGGATGGAATTTGGCATGTACGACCGAATTGAGACTAGAAGCTAGTATATCAAATTTGTTGAAGATCGGTTCAGATATAGCTATAGCTCCCATACATATTGTTCATCCGATTTGTTATATTTGTTACCCACAGCCGTAATATGCACTCCGTAATACTTGTGGATATTTGGGGAAATATATGAAATACATCTCATAAATATCTTTGCTAAATTTTATAAAGATCGGTTCAGATTTGGATATAGCTCTCATATATATCAAATGGTTAATGATTAATTTCTCCCATAAAAACTTTTAATTGTTATGTGGAGCTCTCCTAAATTAGCAAAGTGGTGTAGGGTATCATTAAGTCGGCCCCGCCCGACTTTAAGACTTTCTTTACTGGACACCCAGATTAGCCGATAATAATTAAAAAAAATCAAACAATGGCAATAAACTCCTTCTACCCTAATAAACTCCTTCTACCCTACACCAATATTTGGAGATGTTACCACGATATATGAATCCAAGACTTTCATTTTCACATACCGATCATCGTATATCCACTAGCTGAGTCGATCTAGCTTTGCTGTTGAAGAAGAAGCCCATATCTTATCTTGTTTATGGTGTTCGGAATCTGTAGTTTCACGTGATGATCGCAATTTATTGTGGAGATGGAATGGATCAATACAAGCCGGGATGTATCAGGCAACAGAATATAGATTAAACTAAGTTTAGGGTGAATGAAGTTAAGGCTCTATCTCAGATTAAGCTTAGCTTTCTTTGAGATATGCAGAGATATTGACTTGTGAGAAGTTTAACAATATCATACACTAATTTAAAGAATGAATATTTATATACCCTCCACCATATTATAAAGGGGTATATTAAGTTTCAAATTTCATTTGGAACAACTTGAAATAAGCATTTTAGACACCATAAAGTATATACATTATGATGGGGCGATTTGAAAGGCTTATGAGAGCCTCGCGTTTCTGATTACCGAGGTCCACTAGACCATTTTGACTTGAAGTTTTTTATCGGACTTAATTTTATTTTGGAAAACATACAAATGTTGTTCGTAAACTATTTAAAATTTGGACTTGCATTCAAAAGAAGGCTTAAAAAAATCGTCGTACTCATGGTCAAAAAGTCGAAAATATAGAAAATTCACATTTCAATGGGGTTTTGGAAAATGTGAAAATTTTCATGGGTTTATATCTTGTAAACTATTTGAAACTTTCACATACTTTTGAAAGGAGAATTGTAGCAGTTGTCCCGGGCTATAATCTCTCTGTACATACTACTTTGTTTTTTTTTTTATGATCAAAAATTTAAAAAATCGCCATTTTTATACCCTGAGCCATATGGCTAGAGAGGATATATATCATTTGATATGACCAAAAGGTGCCTCATCGTAATAACGATTCTGGCTGGCTAGTGCGTACGATAACTCTCGCAGGAAATATCCCATCGTAATATTATTGTCAAATTATATCGAGTTGGGAGATGGGCAATATAGGTCCTTCTGGTACCTCCCCCACAAAATGTCAACATTTTCAAAGAAAATAATTTGCTGCACAGAAGGAGAAAGGATAATCCGATTTTGCTCCAACTTTTCGAATCCTAATATTTGCATCAGTGCTCCATCTAGTACCTCCCCCACAAAGGGTCAAAATGTTGAACGATTATAACTCTTATTAAATGTGATGTAAGTGTCCGATTGTCTTCAAATTATACATATCATAATATTTTTATTAACCGAAGGTCTGGTGAAAAAGATGGAATATATTGGCCCAATCCTTCTGGTACCTTCCCCACAGAGAGTCAAAATTTTAAAATATGCATGAAGCTCATAAAACACGAAATTAACATCCGATTCCACTCAGACTGGGCACATCTCAATATTTCCATAAACGCAAGTTCTGCTATAAAGATGAAAAAGATCGTGCCATTCCTTTTGGTACCTTCCCCTCAAAGGATCAAAGTTTTTAATAATCAAAGTGATCATAAAACCCGAAAAAGCATCATCATCATCATCAATTACACACATTGCAATACCTTTATTAATCTGAAGTCTGCTGTGAAGTTGGGATATATCGGTCCACTCCTTCTGGTTCAAAATTTTGTACATCCAAGAAGGTTAAAAAAACGCGAAATTAACATCCGATTCCATTCAGACTTGGTACATCTCAATATTTCTATCAACACACCATCTGTCATAAAGAAGGTAGGGATCGGAACATTCCATCTGGTACCTTCCCCACAAAGGGTCAAAATTTTGAGTATCCATGAAGTTCATAAAACGTGAAATTACCATCCGATTCCATTCAGAGATGATACTTCTCAATATTTCTATCAAAACGAGATCTGTTATGAAGATGGTAGAGATGGGAACACTCCTTCTGGTACCTGCCCCACATAGGATTCAAGATTATTGAAAAAATTTTTGATAAAAAATTGACTTTTTTTTAAATAAAAAATCAAAAATTAGGACTTGGACAAAAAAGGACTTGGTTTTCAAATTTCTCAGAAGCAACCAGTCTTAGTTTTCGAAAGAAATGTATGGGTTTCCTGCTGAAACACAGTAGCCCCGTTGCCAGTACTAAAGGGTCATCCTTAAAGGGAGGATACCATAAAGCATCTAAGACTTTGGGATAGAATTTGCTCTTTTTATTATTTTTTTTTTTAGCCAAGAGACGCAAGAAGTTACGCATAGCGCAAATAAAAAATACTTTATATACCCTAGAAACGATTCTGAAAATTTTTATGAAAATTGGTTCAAATTCAATTAATACTGAACAAATAAATTTATTCATCATATAATCGATCCAGGCTAAATTTTTTGCCAATGATATTATGAACAAAATCCGATGAAATGCCTTAAAGGATATTTTGGTAATTGATTTCCAAACGAACGTGACTACTAACCAAAACACCGTATTGTTCATATTTATTTCATGCTCAACTGTTGCAAATCGCATGCCATGCTTAAGACACCCATCCGTGGCCGGAGGCTTTGCTCTTTAAATAAGTGCAGTAGCAGAAAACCAAGCCGAACCAAACCGAAGAAAAAAAAGCAAATTATGTTGTTTAAATCTGTGCACTTTATTGGCATATTATGGCATAAATTGTCTGGAGCTTGGATATATATTGCTCTGTTCTGCGTTGTACTGCATTTTGGCGTAGCTACTTTTTTCCGTTTTCCCGATTTTGTTGGTGTTTTCTATGGCGTTTACTTTTTTCTTTGCATGACCGCCAGACGAACCTTTGGCAATATGCCGAGAAATTTTTCATTATCTCTGCCTCTCAACAAGTTCAGGCAGCAACAACGCAATGATGTACAGCAGCCAACTACACCAACACCAGCAGCACGTACATACACACGCACACACACACAAACAGTTCAAATGAAAGGAAATGTTGACTTAAACTCTTTATTAAAGACATAAAAGGAGTCAGAGTCGGAGGAAAACTAAGGGAAAAAATGAAATTTTTCTAAAGTTGTTTACCCGCACAGCAGCCAGTTACAGAGACGAAAAGAAAATGGCAGCTTGCAGTATTTTCTTCTTATGTTGCCACATTAAGATGTCTTTGCAGCATGCAACACTTAGCGAACGAACGAACGGAGGGAGGAGGGAAATGGAGGGGAAAAGAAAAGTCAGTCTAATATTATGCATAGACACAATACTAATAACAATGTCTTTGCCCTGAATTGTTTATCCGAAGACAATAGAATCCTTTGCCTAGCAACGTTTGCATTGCCTGAAAGTTCCTCTGCTTGGGCTCAGCAACAATTTCTTTAGAGTTGAGATTCGTTTTGTCCAAACATGGCCAATGAGTTTTGCAAAAATGAACATCTCTGCATTAAAGATGTCAAAATGTTAAATAAAATTTCCGGAGATTCTTTTTTCCACTTAAAGAAGATAAGAAGAACATTTCAATAGCAAATGGAGGATGGGCGAATTTTCCAAGGCATTTTGTGTGTTGAGCTATCAAATCGAATGCAAATTTACATTACAATATCAATTTCGGAAACAATGCTGTGATTTGAAATGAAAGGCTGAGGATGAAGAAATGGAAATTGCAAACTGGTTTGCGGAACAAAAAATTATACAATTTTATATGGTATAAATTTCAATGCACGAAAAAGTTTTAGAATTTTGAGGAATTGAATATTGATCTATATATTTAATATGTATTTTAATCAGCGCTCGAAAATAAACTGTACACAAACATAGTGTACTGTACCGGTACAGCATAACTTAAAAAATTTTAGTGGTACTACTAAAAAAATTTGAGTGATACTGTAGCGGAACACAACGATTTTAAATATGATAAGTTTGAAACAGAAATAGAAACATTTGATATAAGGTTCGATATAAGGGTTGTGTAAGAATGAATTGTTTGAAATTGTTCGAAGTACTAGAAGAGATGAAAACAAGTAAAACGACACAAGGTGCGGCCAGGCCGAACTTGTAATACCCTCCACCCTTAGGTACCTAGTTATTCAATTTTCTGCCACCGGAGTTAGAACCCTTTATGACTACAAATACGAATTTATCAAAATTATCAAAATACCGAATATCGGGAGGTACCATTATATGGGGGCTATACGAAAACGTGGACCTATGCATGCAATGTTTATGAACTACAAATACCGCATTTGAGACAGATCCGTGGGAAAATGTGCCAAAAATCTTTAAAATGTCGAATATCGGGAGGTATAGTTATATGGGACAATATCATAGTTATATGGGACAAAAACGTGGACAAAAATATATACAATCCTCCGCCACCGAATCTAGAACCCATTACGATCTATAAATGCCAATTTTTGGAATAATCCATAACAAAAATTAATTAAAATCATCAACATACCGAATATCGGGAGGTACCATTATATGGGGCAAAATAAAAATGTAGTCCTACAGGTACAATGTCCCACCACGGGAAGTGGAACCCATTACAAACCACAAATACCATTTTTTGGACAAATCCGTGAAAAAATTTGGAAAAACTTATCAAAATACCGAATATCGGAACGTGGACAAAAATATATACAATCCTCCGCCACCGAATCTAGAACCCATTACGATCTATAAATGCCAATTTTTGGAATAATCCATAACAAAAATTAATTAAAATCATCAACATACCGAATATCGGGAGGTACCATTATATGGGGCAAAATAAAAATGTAGTCCTACAGGTACAATGTCCCACCACGGGAAGTGGAACCCATTACAAACCACAAATACCATTTTTTGGACAAATCCGTGAAAAAATTTGGAAAAACTTATCAAAATACCGAATATCGGAAGATACCGTTAAATGTGGACCAATATATCTAATTTTCAATACCAACACAATACATACTACAGAGCTAAATTTTAAAGCTTTACGTCAAACATTGTGGGCTGGCCCATATAGCCCACAATATCGTGATATCAACAGACATACGGATAGACATACAGCGATAAGTCGACTTAAAATTTTAGGCTGATCATGAATATACATACAGGGTGAGATGAAAAAACTGCAAACAACTTCAGACTGCTGTCATTTCTAAGCCACTCATCCGACAACTGTTAAAATTATTTCAGTGACAGCTCATCATATTGTTTACTAGCGTACAAAAGCATTTCGGGGAGAATTTTCCAGAAAAAAAATGTATTCGTGATGGAATTCAAGGGGATGGTGTCATTTCTTTATTTTTGGCTGTTTATCGTTAGAGCACTCCAGTATTTAAATGTGAATAGAACTTTTGTGTCTCGTAACATCGCTCGTTATCGTGATACTGGTAGCGTAGCCCGACGTCAAGAAACTGGACGGAAGAAAACAGCAACATCAGCAGAAATGATGCGAAAAGTAAAGAAGCGACTTGATCGAAACCAACGTCGCAGTGGGCGAAAAATGGCTCGTGAGCTGAACATATCGCAATATTCGATTCGACAAATATTAAAAAATGAGCTCGAGGTAAAACCATTGAAATTCCAAAAAGTTCAATAACTTACACCGCAACAGAATGAAAATAGACTTAAAATATCTATAGAGTTGGTTCGCTTGGCCGAAAGTGGTGAACTGCCGATTTTGGTTTTCTCCGATGAGAAAACATTCGTTGTCCAGCAGTTTGTTAACAAACAAAATGATCGTGTTTACTTCCCAAAGAGGTCAGCTGAAAATGTGCACCTTCGGTTGGCTACCAGAACTCAAGCGCCGGCCATGCTGATGTTGTGGGCCGCCATAACAGCCGATGGTCGCTCTCCGCTAGTATTAATCGACCGTGGCATCAGAATAAATGCCGAATATTATCGCGAAAATATTCTGGAGGGTGTATTATAGCCTTGGGCACGCAAACATTTTGGCCGTAGACCTTGAAGATTCCAACAGGACTCGGCACCATCGCACTCAGCACATGTCCCCCAAGAATTGTTACAAAATAAGATGCCTCGCTTCATTTCCAGCGCACAATGGCCACCAAAATCCGCGGATACCAATCCGTTGGACTATTGTGTCTGAAGTATTTTGGAAGGCAAAGTTGGCACTAAAAAATACCAAAGTGTCGATCACCTCAAGCAAGCGCTTCGCCGGGAATGGACCAAAATATCGCGGAGCTAAATTCGGCCAGCGTGTGACGGTTTCATTGGCCGTTTGAAGGCCACATTTAGTGCCAAAGGTGACCAATTCGATAAAATTTAAACTTATTCTAAAATTTGATGCTATTTCCGACAGTTTCTGCGTTCATTCAAGAAAACTTAAAAAAATACGTAAAAATTCTGGCGTTTCACTTTGTTGCAATTTTTATCTCATCCTGTACAAATTCCGAATGAAATTTTCTTAAAAACTATTATATTTTACTTTCGAGCATCAACTCGAAAAAGGGCGAGAAAAATTTATCGGAAGCATGAGGAAATATTTTGACATTTAATTTAATAATTTGCTCCTGTGGATACTTTCCTTTGAGAGTTACTGTATATTGAAATGCCCACATACATATAGCATTTAAATTAAAGCAGAAAAATGTTGGTTCATACTTTAGCTTCATTTCTGACGGCTGAACGAAGATTATTAACTCTTTCGTGGTGGAAGATATTTTCGCTATGAATTCGAGTTATTACATTTTTCATAGAATAGCACGAATGGTTGGTTGTGTTCAACAATTTGTAATCTCTCTCCGAAGAGGATTAAATATACAAACATACATATTTTTTTTCCTGACATTTTATCCATATTCAGATAAGATAAGTAAGAGTAATGAATATCAAATTGTATTTTGATATAAAAAAATTAATTAATTTGTAAGTAAGGTCAAGAAGCTATGCAAACTATACAAATTGCTAGAATATTTCAAAATGACGGCGTGAAACAGGATTATCTTATAGTTTGTTGAAGGATAATCAAGCAGAAAATAAATGTATTTCCCAGAAAAAGCTTTTAGGATTTAAATGTGTTGAAGTAATTAATTTAAGAGCAGTTATTATCAGAAAAAATATTTTTACCAAAAAAAAAATATTAAAATTTTTAAGGTATATATTTTAAACTCTAGTCCATAAATTTTAGATTGAGTTGTTTACATTTTATTTTACCCGACTTTCAAGCGTCTACATTTCTCCTCCACCACATTCGCCCACAATGAAATATACAATTTGTGAAACAATATTTCATTAAGTGGTGCCGGTGGCATCTGTCTATCTTTTGCAAACATCAAAAGTCACAAAAGGAGGAGAGACATTCGTTTGGTTACAAAACAAAATAAAGGACAAAAACATATTTTTTCGTAGGATTTCAAGAATACCACTCATTGCTCATTACCATACAAATGTAATGGAAATATTAAAATATCTATTCAAAAAAAAAAAAACACAACAACAGCAAATATTACAATAATGCCACCAAAGTTATAGAATATGCAAATGAGGCAATCAATAGGCGCAATATAAAAATGGAATACAAACAACAATTTTTTCTAGTATAAGTTGATATAATAAAAGGAGTCTGGTTACAGAATCGAAGGAAGTTGCTTAAAATAAATGTCGAAATTGTCGGTGTTGAGTAGAAAACCATTATATTAGGAATGTTGATGTAATAGTCGCAAATCCAGCAGCAGCAACAATATGTTAAAGAGAAAACGAATATGTTTGAGACATGTAAAAATTCAGAATCGGTCTTAAAATGGTAAATATATACGCGGGATTACATAAATAATCATATTGAGCCATAAATTAAGACTAAAAACTAAGTGGATTACGAAATTGAAAATAACCATTTCCAGAATTACATTTGTATCTTCTAGTTGAGCAAAATTGTGGAATTTTGTCTGTTTATCAGAAGTTTCCTTCTGTAATATTTGTTTGTGCAAAACTACAAACGATCAAAAATTGACCAACAGGATTCGGAAATTAAACGTTTTGGAAACACTAAAGAGGAAAATATAATGTTGGTTTTAAGGGGCCAACTTTTTATTCTCTCCACCGACGTGAAAACCTTAAATATACCCATAACTGGGAGTAGAATTAAGCAATTTTCCTCTAACGAATTCAAAATATAAATTTTCAGCTACTTTGTTTTTTTGGAAATATATTTGTGATTTTAAAATCAAAAAATGCAAAAATATCAATCGATATCATCAAATAAAAGACATAAAATTGTGACAGAAAAATTTCAAAATATCGAAAATCGAGATATACCGTTAAATGGCAATATAACAAATTTTGGATGTATATAAAAGCTTTTTGGCGAGGAGAATTTCTACCCAGTGAGAACAAGAAATGTCAAATTGCAACTGATTCAGTTGGAAGTGATGGTTGAAAACTTTAAAACAACATCTGAAAATGCTGAAACTTTCGTTACAAAATAATGGTTTGCCAAGCCTATTTTTGGAATCGTAACAATTTAATGACCTACTAAATAAAATTACTTATTCTATCCCTAAAAATCGAAAAAATACATTTATTTTAATTTTCAAAAAAAAAAAAAAACAAGATGCTATAGTAGTTCGGGCCCGACCATGTGATACCCTACAACACTACAATATGTTAGAAGCCCCCTTCACCCTCAGATATGACCCTCAACATTTTGACCAATATTTACGCACTCCGTCGTGCTGTTAGTTGTTGTGGTCCATTTTACAGCTAAATATAATCCAATGGTAATCCAAAATGCTAGAATTCTTCCCTGTTCTTAACTCTCTTCTCAGGCGTTTCGATTCACTTCAATTGGATGACCAGGACATTATTAAATATTTTGCGATCATCTCCAAAAGCAAGTGGCCCCTCTGTATCTCCAAATTTAGACTCCAACGATATTTGGCTTTCCAACGATATTTGGCTGTATTCGTCAACGAAATCAGCATAAAAAAGCCAGAAGTTCGCTTTTTGTGTATTTCGGATATCGCCTGTAAATAATGTTCGTAATTTTTCACACAAAAGTAGTGGTCCATTCTACCAGCTGTCCTTAACTCTAACTATATGCGAGTTTTCGTGTTCATTGGTTTCTATTTGTGACCTTTAAAACGGCTGCAAAATCAGAAACGTTTTTAGTTGTTGGTCCAATAGACCTAGACCATCAGAGCCTAACCCTACCCTTGTGAAAATTTTCTTAAAGATTGGACGATAATTGCAATCTGTATATAATAACCCCAACCTGTGTTGTAAGGTGAAAAAAGATTACAAAATATACACTTCAATATTATAAGTCAAATTGAAAACATCGCATGCGATAAAAAATATGAAAAAATAAAAAAATGTCACAAAATACTACAAAATCTATATTAACATCATTATTGGCATCTTTTTATGTGTTTTTTTAGATTTTATACTTTTATGCCAAGAGGGCATTCTGAATTGACAAAGTTTGTCAAAATCGGGCCAGCCATTCTTGAGATATAAGCATTCCAGCTAGCATCCTCTTCCTTTGTATATACACATTGTATACATTTCGCTATATATATCCGATATATTAACTATTGGCATCTACGTTAAGGTCAGAATTGACCTGTTCGTCTATTTGTGACTTCGTCAGTATTAAAAATATTCACGGTTTAATGGAAAACTTGACTTTTGTTTAACACAAAAGTTATGGTCTATTTCACTCACAAATATTACCCGATTACCATCAAAATTATAAGGCTTCTGCCCAACCCTAATCTCCAGCCCAATGCTAACTTCCGCGTCAATTGGTCTATAATTGCGACCTGTAGAGCAACTGCAAAATCAGGAAACTTTTCGGTTTTTTGTCCATTTTAACCCCTAAATATTATGCTATCATCTCGATAGGGTTCTATTCTGGCACTAGCCCCTCCTCCATTCTCAATTTCGTGAAGATCGGGCCATAATTGCGACCTGTAGAGTGGTTACAAATTAACATGGACAGACGGACGGACGGACATACATAGCTAGATCGACTCAGCTCGGCGAGATAGGAAGATCCATATACATTTTCCTATATGGGAAACTAATATTTCAAGGTGTTACATAATTTTTGGCCCAATCAAACTTATAATACCCCCAACACATTGTGTTGTAGGGTATAAAAACTAGGAAGTGCGGTCAGATGGATATGGGGATGGGGTTTGCGAATGTGGAAGACAAGCGCAACCTGATTTCACGTGTTATGTGAGTTATAATTTTTCCAAATTTTTCCTTTGACGGTGTGGACCTGACTAGCATTGACAAAAATATTTGGATTTGCAACATTTTCACAAAATCATATAATCTATTCTTGTTTTATATGGTAAATTATTTTTTGTAAAAATATTGAACTTTTGTGGGGGAGGTACGAGAATGTGTGAACCAATGTTGCCCATCTCCGAACTCAATCTTAGTTTGACAATAATTTTTCGATGTACCAAGTTTGAACCAAACTGGATACTCCTACTCGAGAGTTATCGTGCGCACCAGCCAGACGGACGGACACCCCTAGATCGACTCCAAATCTTCTGAAACGGGTTTGGTCCAAAGAGACCGAACATTTTGACGGTATCAATTGATATATTCTGTATCTGTAGCCATAGGCTGAGGGTAAAATATCGTTACTCTTTAATATATATGAAATTCGGCAGCAGTCATAGAAGCAACATTAAAATTTTTTCAATTCCTTTTGAACTCACGAAAATTCGAAATTTCATACAGATGGTACAGATGACATTAAAATCTCCAAACGAACTAAATTTGGAAACTATTTCCATATACCTTAATGAAAGATTTAGAGAGATTCATACATAAGAGCTTGAAAGAATTAAATAATTCTTTGATTAATATTATATTTTCTAAAATATTATGTATCTTATTTCAATAAAAATATAACAACATAGTAAATGTCAGTATTTTCCTTTAAAAAATTATCCTTTAATTGTTCATCCTGCTGCATTGATATGGCACATGAATTCATTCATGTGCATGCTTACATTTAATTACCTTTATTTTTTATTTAAATGAAAAAAGCAAATATGTTTCAATTTAATACATTTTCCGCTAAATTATTTGCCATAAACGAAAGGCCTTAACGTTAAACAACATCAGCTAGTAAATCTATGCGGAAATGAAAAAAAAAACTAACCTCTCACAGTTGTGGTGGTTTCTTGTTGTTGTTGTTGGTTATTTTCTGTTTTGTTTCCAGGGATTTGAATATCGCAGTGAGCATTTAGGTCAAACAAAGAGACTTTTATAAATGTACCAGCGTCGAATCCCCTATTCATTCAAACATATGTCAGTGTTCTTTCTGTTTTGAGTATGATAGATGGATGGATGGATGGATGGATGGTGTTTGAGTGAATGAATATCCAAAGGGTTAACAATATATTCCCGCATCAATGTGTGTTGGCGTGCTTTCGCTTTTTGTTTGCGTTTTCAAAGTTGTAGTTGGTTATTAATTTGAAATTCAAAACACTTGAACTCTCACATTTCTATGGTAGCGAATTCTTTGCTTCATCGCCACCGCGCTCCATCAAATCGAATGAAGCAATTTTGTTTTTCGTATCCAACATAGAGTAATATATTCAATTTGTGAAAATGGATAGATGTAATATTTTGAAAGGGGGCTAAAAATAATATGATTTTATAAATGTACACATACATATACAAAGGAATTTTTGAAAATCGAAAATGAAACGGATATGAAATTGTCTCCATGATATCTATAGGGTCAATTTCAGATTGCTGTCATTTCTAAGCCACTCGTTGTTAAAGTTGTTAAAATTATTCCAGTGACAGCTCATTATATTGTTTACAAGCGTGCAAAGGAATTTTGCTGAGAATTTTCCAGAAAAAAAGTTCTTCGTGATTTAATTGTAGCGTGATTGGTTGATTTCTTTATATTTGGCTGGAAAACCACAAGTGGCTTTTGTTAGAGCACTCCAGCATTTAAATGTGAATAAATTTTTTGTGTCTCGCACCATCGCTCGTTACCGTGATATTGGTAGCGTAGCCCGACGTCAAGGAAGTGGATGGAAGAATAGGGCAACATCAGCAGAAATGGTTCGAAAATTAAAGAAGCGACTTGATCGCAAACCGCGTCGCAGTGGACGAAAAAGGGCTCGTGAGCTGAACAAGTATTGAAAAATGAGCTCGGGGTAAACCATTGAAATTCCAAAAAGTGCAAGAACTTACACCGCAACAGAAAGGAAATAGACTCAAAAGAGCTAAAGAGTTGCTTCGCTTGGCCGAAAGTGGTGAACTTCCGAATTTGGTTTTCTCCGATGAGAAAACATTCGTTGTCCTGCAGTTTGTAAACAAACAAAACGATCGTGCTTACTTGCCAAAGAGGTCAGCTGAAAATGTGCACCTTCGGTTGGCCACTTGGCCAGAACTCAAGCGCCGGCCATGGTGATGGTGCCATAACAGGCGATGGTCGCTCTCCGCTCGTATTAATCGACCATGGCATCAGAATGAATGCTGGAGGGTGTATTAAAGCCTTGGGCAGGCAAACATTTTGGCCGCAGACCACGGACATTCCAACAGGACTCAGCACCATCGAACTCAGCACGCGCCACCCAAGAATGGTTACAAAATGAGGTTACTCGCTTCATTTCCGGAACACAATGGCCTCCAAAATCTCCGGATACCAATCCATTGGACTATTGTGTCTAAAAAATACCAAAGTTTCGATCACCTTAAGCAAGCGCCTCGCCGGGAATGGGCCAAAACACGCAGAGCAACATTCGGGCAACTTGTGACGGTTTCATTGGCCGTTTTAAGGCCATAATGCGTGCCAAAGGTGACCAATTCAAACAAATCTAAACTTATTCTAAAATTTGATGCTATTTCCGTCATTTTTTGCTTTCATTCAATACAATTTAAAAAAAATGTAAAAATTATGGCGTTTGATTTTGTTGCAGGTTTTTTATCTCACCCTGTATATTTTGCTATAATTTCAACATCTTCTTACATGGGGCGAAGATATAATTTAGACTTTATTTTTTATATTACCTTCTCAGAACCACATTTTTAATAAAAAAAAGTATGTCTACAGTAACCTTCCATATTCTGATTATGAGAAAATATTACCCAGTTACAGGAGAAGATTAAAAATCCTTGCTGTTAACACATTCGCTATGCATCTAAATCCTAAAGTAAAAGTTAACACTCATGTGAAATAGAGCGTATAAATGTGTAATCCTATTTTTATTAAGCGAATACCACCAAGCAACCTTACATTCTCATCATCCTGCTGAGCTGAACTGAACAGAGCAGGCTGGGGCGTTGGTTGGGATTATTGTGAGTTCTGATGTTGATTATGGCATTTTATACCCGGGCTTGTATCAAGCAAATGACCTGCAATGTCAGCAGACAATTTTGTTTATTACTTTGTTTATGGTTTAATGTACAAATACCCACGCTGCGAGTATTCTGGAAAACAAGCGCACATACACACGCACAAGTCCTCCACCACCTTTCGAATAGAATACGCAACACACACACACACAGTCACGCACCAACTGACATACATTTTCATATGCTGCACCCATTATCAGCAACGCCAATAAAATTTATTTATTCAACAGCCACAGCAATTCCTGGCCGTTTTTTGTTGCTGCATTGTTGCCGTTTTTAACCGCTGCAAAGAGAATTCACACTCTCGTTTGGTTTCGTTTACTTGACATCAGTGTGGCGGAATCCAAATAAAAATTGACTTTTACGAGAACAAAGCAACAACAAAAAACAATCGTAATCAGAAACGTAGCAAACAGCCACAACTACATTACCAGTAACATTAACAAAAATATATATTTGTTGGTGTTGTTTTTTAAGGCCCAATGCATTATTAAGCGACAAAGGTTTAATAAAGAATTTCATCATTGCTTCCTCAATTTCCTGGCATACAAATACAGTCACACAAAAAATGAATGCTTCATTGTGTAAAATAGGAATTCCGAAGATGAGTGTATTGTATTGTTGTCAGCGAATGCAAATTTATTTTCATTCATATTTAAATTTCCCCTGTTAACTCGACCACGTTCTTTTTTTTTTTTTTTGGTTAATGTGTTGGTTAATTATTTTTTATTGACTCATTCACTAATAAAAAATATCATATAATTGGTCCTGGACATATCTCCCTTTCTCGCCGGCCCTACATTCACGAAATTTCGCATGGAAGTGTAGGTTCAGAATTTAAGCACAGCGTTTTAGGATGTGATCTCAAAGTATTTAGAACTTTAAATGGACCAAAAACAGAAACGGATGTATAGCAAAGTATGTGCAATATATCTGTATATGACAATTCTCACCAATTTAGAATGTCCTCTCGGCCAAAAAAAGTATAATATTTCAACAAGTAAACAAAGGCTATAGTCGTACGGGGCCAACAATGAGATACCCTACAACACTACAATATGTTAGAAGCCCTTTTATGTCCAAATGCTTTTGGAATATTTCGCTTTTGAAATTATGTATATGCACTGCCCAGATATTACCCTTAGCATTTTGACCAATATTTACGCACTCCGTCGTGCTGTTAGTTATTGTGGTCCATTTTACAACTAAATATAATGCAATGGTCATCCAAAATGCTAGAATTCTTCCCTGTCCTTAACTCTCTTCTCAGTCGTGTCGATTGGCTTCAATTGTGTGATAAGGATTTTTTTTCTGTTTTTGGTCCCTTAAATATATTGTGGACATATAAGCATTCTAGCTAACATCCCCTTCCTTTGTAAATACACATTGCATATATTTCGCTATATATCCGATATATTTACTATCAGCATCTACGTTACCATCAGAATTGACCTTTTCGTCTATTTGTGATTTCGCTGGGAATAAAATATTCCCGATTTAATCGAAAATTTGACTTTTATTTAACACAAATAGCGTGGTCTATTTTACCCACTAAATATTACAAAATTGGAAGGCTTCTGCCCAGCCCTAAGCTTTAGCCACGTGCTAACTTCCGCTTCGAATGGTCTATAATTGCCACCTGTAGAGCAACTGCAAAATCAGGAAAATTTTCAGTTTTTTGGTTCATTTCAACACTTAAACATTATGCGAAATTTGCAAAAATATGTTTTGAGAGTCATTTTAGGATTTCGACGATTTTCGGCACATTTTTCAACGAAATTATCTCGAATATATTAATATACGCCAACATATCTTTCATATGACAGATCCATCCTATATTCGGTATTCTGATGGCTTTCCCCAATTTTTCCAACGGAATTTAATTAATTTGGGGCCCCTTTTGATTTATGTATATATAACAAGTAAGAAAAAGTTATAGTCGTGCGGGGCCTACCATATGATACCCTACAACACTACCATATGTTAGAAGCCCCCTTATATGCATATCGATTTTTGAAGATTTTGCTTCTGAAATTATGTCACGGAGCACTGACCTGACCAGGGACATTTGCCCAATATTTAAGCAGTCTATGCAGTTAGTTGTTGTGGTCCATTTTCCATTCAAAATGTTTGAATCCTTCCCTGTCCTAAACTCTCTTCTCTAGGCGTGTCGATTGGCTTCAATTGCGTGATTAAGAATTTTTTTCTGTATTTGGTTCATTTGAACCCCTAAATATTTTGCGATCATCTCCAAAAGCAAGAGTCTGTATCTCTATATTTAGACTCATCTATATGGTTTGCTTGTCTATGGTATTTGGCTATATTCGTCAACGAAATTAGCATAAAAAAGCCAAAAGTTCGCTTTTTGTGTATTTCGGATAGTGGTTCATTCTATTCGCTGCCCTAAACTCTAATTTTATGCGAGATTTCGTGTCCTTTGGTTTCTATTTGTGACCTTTATAACGGTTGCAAAATCAGGAAAATTTTTAGTTGTTAGTCCATTTCAACCCCCAAATATATTGCGGACATCTTTAAAACCAATAGGCCTATCCCTTCTGAGCCATACCCTTGTGAAAATTTTCGTGAGGATCGGATAATAATTGCAATCTGTATATTACAGCCCTAACCGGTGTTGTAATGTGAAAAAATATTACAAAATATACACTTGAATATTTTAAGTCAAATTGAAAAAATCGCATGCGATAAAAAAAATATGAAAAAATAAAAATATGTCACAAAATACCAAAAAATCTATATTAACATCATTATTGACATCTTTTTATGTCATTTTTTTAGATTTTATTCTTTTATGCCAAGATGGCATTCTGGATTGACAAAATTTGTCAAAATCGCTGCAGCCATTCATAAGATATAAGCATTCTAGCTAATATCCCCTTCTTTTGTATATATGTATTGTATATATTTCGCTATATATATATCCGATATATTTACTATCGGCATCGACGTAACGGTCAGAATTGACCTGTCCTTCAATTTGTGATTTTGTCGGAATTAAAAATATTCGCGGTTTAATGAGAAATTTTAATTTTATATAACACAAATAGTGTGGTCTATTTCACCCATTAAATACTACCCGATGACCATCAAAATTGGAAAACTTCTAGTCACCCCTAATTGCGACCTGTAGAGCAACTGCAAAATCAGGAATTTTTTCAGTTTTTGGTCCATTTCAACATAAATATTAAATGATATCATCTCCAAAAGTAATAGGGTTCTATTTTGACCATAACCCCACCTCCATTCTAAATTTCGTGAAGATCGGGCCATAATTGCGACCTGTAGAGTGATTACAAATTAACATGGACAGACGACAGACGGACGGACGGACGAACATAGCTAGATCGACTCAGCTCGGCGAGGTAGGAATTTCCATATATACTTTCCTATGTGGGAAATCAATATTTCGAGGTGTTACATAATTTTTGGCCCAATCAAACTTATAATACTCCCAACACATAGTGTTGTAGGATATAAAAACGGCCGGAATTATTACTATTTTATTTGATTTAGAATGTAGCCTTTTTCCATCATGTACAGTTTCCTGATCCTTGTTTCGCAAATGATGAGAAATATAAATATTGAAAATTGAGAGGCTGGACTGATATTTATGATCTTCACACCAAATCTTGTTTTAATAGAAATATTGGGATGTGTGAAATTTGAAGGTAATCGGAAGCTTATTCCACATTTATAAAGCTTTTGGCTATTAAAAATGTTGACCCTTATGGGAGAGATACCCAAGGACTTGTGTTTGTAGAGATATTAGAATGTTTGTAATTTGAAGAGAATCGGATCATATCGAAGCCAGCCAGAAAGACGGACGAACACCACTGATCAAATCCAAATATCCTGAAACGGATTTGGTCCAAAGAATACTAGGGTGTGAAACCGTTATTTCGCTGAAGCAAGTTTTGGCCGTATCACATGATATATACCCTCTGTAGCCATATGACTGAGGATATGAAAATACACAGCATACCCGATAATCCAGCCAAAAAGGTTAATCTTTCTTTCATATAAATTGTATAAAAAATTAATTCGCTGGACCCAACTTGAGACCATATTTTTCGGCATAATAATATATTACAGTGAAAGTCATAAACCAATACGGGAAAAAAAAATTCTCGCCCACCCATTCTAGGTGAAGAAAGTCGACGATGTAGATAACTCCCAGTAGTTTTGCTAAGATGATCAATATCGGTCTACCCCTTCCTAGTACCCTCTCACCACAAAGGGTTACATTTTTGAATAATCACAATTCTTATAAAATGTGAAATAAAATTGCCGATTGTCGTCAAATTTCGTACATCTCAATATTTTTTTTTAATTCCAAATCTGGAATAATGGAATAAGGTAGTGTGACGGTGAAAATCCTTCGTCATTTTTGCCCACACAAAACGCTATCATAAATTCCAATTGCCTAGTACTTAAGATCCTTGTAGTGCTTGAGTACTTATTAAGGTCTCTTGCAATCATATCTTTGAATATCCTGTAGTGCTTGAGTACTTATTAAGGTCTCTTGCAAACGTTTCCTAGATCCTTGTAGTGCTTGAGTACTTATTAAGGTCTCTTGAAATCATATCCTTGAATGTCCTGTAGTGCTTGAGTACTTATTAAGGTCTCTTGCAAACGTATCCCAGATCCTTGTAGTACTTGAGTACTTATTAAGGTCTCTTGCAATCATATCCTTGAATATCCTGTAATGCTTGAGTACTTATTAAGGTCTCTTGCAATCATATCCTTGAATGTCCTGTAGTGCTTGAGTACTTATTAAGGTCTCTTGCAACCGTATCCTATATCCTTGTAGCGGAAGATCTCCTGCAGCCGTATCCTTGAATATCCCGTAGCCTGCTTGAGTTCTTATCCAGGTCTCTCGCAGACAATCCATCCCGAATCCTGAACACCCTGTTCCTGTATCCTTGTCCTGTTCCTTGAGTACTTATCCAGGTCTAGAGTGGAAGAACCCCCAATTCCGGACCGAAGACGAGTAGGACAATTATTTTAATCTATAGTTATATATAGTTCAAATTTCATTTAAAATAAAACATAATAATATTAAAACGTAAACCACTGTCTTTCTCTTCCTGTCTCAAAAATAAAATATCTGTACGAACCCCTTGACCCCGACAAGCTATTCTAGCCCAAGGGGAGAAATCCTGTCGTTACAGTAGATAGGATAAAAAGTACCACTCCTTCAGGTATCTCCCCTATAAAGGATCAAAATGTTAAATAATTTTAACCCTTATAACATGCGGATAGAATTAGCGATTTGCTTTAAACTTCTTATTTCTCAATATTTTTACGAGATAATGTGGATATGGGATAAAGGATGAAATTTATGATAATTATAACTTTTGTCACATGCGAATAAAGTAAACGATTTTCTTCAAACTTCATAAATAAAAAATGTTAACCAATCATAGATATAATGTGGCTATAGGTACGTCAGTGAAGACATTCTGGTGTATCCCTCACAATAGAGTAACTATTATGAAAAATTATATCACTTAAAAATTTATTAGAAAACCGACAGATACTTTTTAACTTGGATTTGCAGCCACAATGTCAGTGCCAGAGCTTCGACGTTAGCTAATTTCAAATTTAAATATCGATGTTACTCAATTTTCTTCAAAGTTCAATACATTTCCTTGGCTTCCTTCCATTCATTTAAGGATTATTTTATCCACAGATTTACCAATGCTTTCATTATTTTAATACCTACAAATTCCTACACACAACTGACGATCATAACTTCCTCTATCGCTGCCATAAAAATGGAATGACAAACGTGTTATGGTGTTTTTGTTGTAAATAAATTGGACACCAGGTGCAATAGCTGCCAGATTCTGATTATTTGCCACATCGTTGGTATAAATTGTGCGATAATGGCCATAATTAATTGAACGCTTTTATTTGACAATGTCATTAGCACGTTTATGGGAAGGTTAGATTCTTTTTTTATTTGTAACGTATTATACGTTATGAGCTAAGTAGCATACATATGTACATGAGAGTGTGTGTGTGTGTGCCTGTTTAATGACGTGCTGCTGGAAATTTTGTGGATAATATTGATATGCGTGTTTGTTTTGGTTTTTAGATAATTGTTTATTGTATAAAATAGATTGGTTGGAAATTTGATAAAATTTTATTGTTTGTGTGAAAAATTTCAATAGTGCAGTTGAGTTTGATATAATGTTGATGGATAGCTTAGAATTATTATAATAAATAATATATAAAATAAACATTGATAGATTTGGTGTTTATGTTAAATATTAAATAAAACAAATTTAATTTTTGTATATACAATATTTAAAGATATATTCAAAGAGTATGCAATAGTGAAATGTATTATTATTATCAATATTACATTATTATGAAGATATTTATTTATTATTCTTATTAAATTTTATCAAATCAAATAATATGTTGCCATCAAATATTTTGGGTATAAAATGCACCAAAACTTCTTTGTGAAAAAAAAAAAAAAAAAAAAAAAAAACATAAAATATTAATCAAAATATTATCAGATGACCACTGATAATATTTTCCACAAAATGGGAATGTTTAAAAAGAAAGAATTCAATAATGACTAAATCCTACCTATAAACATGCATATTTAGGAAAGCTACCCGTAAAAAAAAAAACAAACGTTCACATTGCACAGTGGTCGCTGCCATTGGCCAAAATTCAAAAAATGAAAATCAGATATTTATTGTCAAATGTGTACAAATGAACTCTTAAGGGGTTAAGCTTTTTAGAAAACATAATAATCTTGGCTTCATTCTAACGGCCCACTTCAAAAATAGCATCAAAAAAGAGAAAATGTAGTTACTTGCTTTTTTCAGTGGGATCATAGAAAAAGTGGAGTAAAAATAGAACTGTATTACAAAATTAAATACATTTTAAAATGACAAATCTTGGTATTATTATTGAAAAGCAAGGTGTTGACTTATTTTTAGTGCAGTAATTTGTGTATTTAGTAGTTGCCTTTAAGATTAATTTTGAAAATAAAATTGGATTTCAGTTAAAGTTATAATTGTTTTTTCCCTTGGATCCTCTAATGTGATTTTTTTCACGCCATTAGTAATGGTCCTAAGTTTCTAAAAGTGCTAATTTAACTTTCAGATTGTACGTTATGCCCAATATACTGAAGTGACTTCGCTGGAATTTTGTCAGTTCTATGGTGCTAGTGACATATTCTACGTTTATGTTGTTTGGGTTTGATAAGAATGTAATTGAGGGGTGTTCAATAATGTTGCAAGCATTGTCTTCTGGGTATAATAATAATGTCGAAAAATGTAAGGACTTTGCACTGGAAACTGCTAAAGAGTTAACAAATATATATCCATGACACTACCTTCCACCCACAGTTCATAAAATTTTAATACATGCACCCGACATTAAAAATTTGTCATTTTATCGATTAGATAATTTTAGGAGGAGGCCGTGGAGTCTAGAAACAAAGATATAAAAAAGTTTCGACTAAATCATACCCAAAAAAAATTCTCGTGTTTCAACAAACACAGATCTTATTAACCGTCTTCTTCTGAGGTCTGACCCTTTTATAACGGGACAGCGAACGTTACCAAACAATAACCAGTAAAGAAAGTCTTAAAGTCGGGCGGGGCCGAGATTATGATACCCTACACCACTTTGCATACTTAGTAGAGCGCCACATAACAAATAAAGGTTTTAATGGGGAATTTGTGAGAATTAAATCATACCATCTATGATTACAGTAATAATTAAAAGTACAAAGGAACTAATATATGGGAGGGATATCCTCCTCTGAATTGATTTCTACTAAATTTGTCGAGGCATTTGCGCCTTTTAAACTCGGTCTTGTATTATTCATTTGGTGCACAATAACCTTAAAATTGGATAGATATATATGAGAGCTATATCTAAATTTAATTTGGGCTAATATTACACGTTTGGTGCACAATTAAAGGCAAATCGGACGAAGATATATATTTGAGCCATATCCAAATATTAACAGATCTCGAAAAATTTAGAAAGGATATTTCTGAGTTATATTTGATATATTTCCACAAATATCGTTGTTACAGAGTGCATATTACGGCTGCGGAGGACAAAAATAACAAATCGGATGAACAATATATATGGGAGCTATATCTATTTCTGAACCGAATTCGATCAAATTTGGCATACTTATTTTCAGGTCCAATCTGGTCGTACGTATATTCTATACTATTCGGGCTGATATTACAAGTTTGGTGCACAATATAAGGCAAATTGGATGAATTGAATGGATGGGACCTATACCTAAATTTTGACCGATTATCTCCAACTTCAATAGGGCCTTAAGTCAAACAAATTATTTGTGCAAACTTTAACTTTGATTTAATTTTACATTAAATTGTTATTTTATTTTGTTTAAAAAAAATAATCAAATTTGGACTCGATTTTTATAAAAAATGCTTCTATTTTTGGGGGTACCTTTACAGGGGGACTCTACCTGAAGGCGGGCTGTTCCAAATAATTTTCAGTAAGAGTATTTTTTAACTCCTTAGAACGTAAAATGTCAAATAACATTATAATACGATGCAGAAATGTGACAAGAATTGGCCAAATAACCCTTATTCGGGAGGTACGTTGTAAGGGGACCATGCCAAAACATGCATCGACCATATCCATTTTGTCACATTTTTTATTTGTATCCCATCACGGTACCATAACCAAAGATTCATATTGATATCTGCACTGAAAGTATTTTTGGCCGCTGTTCCCATACGACCTCGTCCACTGTGCATTGGGAAGTTATGTGAAGTAGATCACACAAACTATGGAAATTCGCATTTTAAAGTTACGAAAAGTTCTAAAAGGGTACACTTTGCAACTTTGTGAACGGATAAAGCTAAACAACTTGAAATTTGTTATGAGAACTAAGCTTGGAAAGTAGGGTATGTACATGAAGGTGGTATTGGAAATGTGTACTTTAATTGCACGGAAAGTACTGCATAGTATTAAATTTTGTATTAATTGCAGGGGTAGAGATAAAATTCTGAAATTTGATATTCAAATTATTGATGGAATTAAAGTTTGAACTTAGGCAGTGGTTTCTAAATTCATCCTATATTGGGTCAAGGTATAGGACTGGAATTCTCATATTTGATATTGAGGTATCATGGAATTGAAATCTGGGGGTATTTGGAAATGTGTACTAAGTGTGTGAACTTTATTTGGAATATGGAACTAAATTTGGAATTGTTAGTTTGGGGTGAACGGACGTAGCTGATATTTTGAAATTTTGCCTTGGGGTTCCTTTTGATGGTAGGTTTGTGATTAAGAGGTAATTTTGGAAATATGTACTACCAATGTACAAAAAATACTAAGTAGTACTATATTGGGTGCTATTTGGCATTGGCTGAACAGATAGTGCTTTAAATCTAATATTTGGTATTAGGATCGCTGTTTATCAGTAGCTTGCACATATGGAGTTGGTTTCGGAAATGTGTACTATAATTGCACCAAAAGTAATGAATGGTACTCTATTTGGTATTCGATGAAGGGATAGAGATAAAATTGAGAAATATTATATTTAGATTACTGATGGTATCTGTGTTTGAAATATGGATGTTGGTTTGGAAATACGACATATATTTGTGCGAAAAGTACTAAATGATACCAAATCTGAATGAAGGGGTTAAGATATGGAGGTTGTTTTGGAAATATGTACTATAATTGTTTCATTAATATTAATTGGTACTAAATTGTGAATTGGGTGAAGGGATAAAACTGGAATCCTGAAATTTGATATTAAGGGATCTATTTGGTACTAAATTGCGATTTGGGTGAAGGGATAGAACTGGAATCCTGAAATTTGATATTAAGGGCTCTGTTGGTATCTGGGATTTGGATACGAAGGTGGTTTTGGAAATGAGTACTATAATTATTCAAAAAGCATTAAGTTGTACTAAATTTGAGATTGGGCAAGGGGATACAACTGGTGGTGTCTGTGGCCGAGAGAAGGAGCCGTTTTGGATATGCGTACTATAATTGTACTAAATTTGACATTTGTGAAAATTGTAGAGGTGAAATCTTAAAATTTGATGTTAAGGTCACTATTGGTATCTAATGTTGATATATAGCGACTGTTTTGAAAACTGTACGAGAAAAATTAAATAGTACTTAATTTGGTATTAAGAGATGGAATAGAAGTGAAATCCTCAAATTTGATATATATATTTGCTTTTAGGATATGACTGTGGTTTGAGGAGACGTTTTTGGAAATGTGTACTACAATTGTGCGAAAAGTACTAAATTATATTAATTATGAATCACTGTTGGTGCCAAGGATGAAGAGATGTAGATGGTTTTGGATATGCTTATTAAATGTTATTCAATCTATCATAGGGTGTGGGGATAAAACTGATATTCTGAAATTTGATATTGAGGTCACTCTTGGTTTCTAGAGTTTATATATGAAAACGATAAAATAGTTTTAGACAGAACAAGTAAAAAAAACATTAAGTTCGGCCGGGCCAAACTTTTAATACCCTCCACCTTAGGGTAAAGGAAACATTAGAAGAAATGTGCGAAAACCATCAAAATACCGAATATCGGGAGATATCGTTACATGGGGGCTATACCAAAACGAGGACCTATAATTACAATGACTTGCCACACGAACTAGGACCCATTATGATCTACAACTACCAATTTTCAGAGTAATTCTTGAAAAAATGTGTCAAAAATCATCAAAATACCGAATATTGGGGGGTACCGTTACATGGGGACTATATCAAAACGTGGACCCATATATGCAATGTTTCGCCACCGGAGCTGGAACCCATTATGACCAACAAATACCAATTTTTAGACAAATCCGTGAAAAAATGTGGCAAAAAAATTAAAATACCGAATATCGGGAGGTAAACACGAAATTTGAAACAATTCCGGTGAATAATGTAGGTAAAATCATCACGATATCGAATATAGGGAGGTGCCGTTATATGGGGGCTATACGAAGACCTGCACGTGCATTGACAATTTCATGTCATTCACCTATTACGAACTCAAAATACGAAATTTGAAACAATTCCGGTAAATAATATCCTTAAAATCATCAAAACATCGAATATCGGAGGTACGTTTGTATGGGGAGATACGATAGATAATTCTCTTCCAGGTATTTATCCCTCTGACCAATAACAGTCATAATTTTTTCACATCCCTCATAAAATTTGAAGACCCAAGATATTCTCTACTATGAAGATTTAAATGTTAAACGTTTGGCTTTTTCGCCATGGATTCATAAAAGTTTTATATTGGCACCTAACCTTCGGGAAGCGAACGTATACCGACAATTCCAATATCTAATATATTACGGAATTGCCTGCAGTTTGTGTTAAGGAACTATCAGTGGAATTGTTAGGAAATTATTATTTATTGTCATCAAAGGGACCTATTCGGGATCTAAATGGGTGGTTTATTGCCTAAATGGATGGTTTATTGCCTTTTGTGCCACTCAAAAAAAGGGTGTCTTTTCCTAAGTTTGGGGGATGTTTTCATACCCTCCACCATACTATGGAGGGTATATTAACTTTGTAACTGCTCAAAATACTCATGTCATGTATATATGTAAAATTCTATGTCAATTTAGCGATGTCCGTCTGTCGGTCTGTTGTAATCACGCTATCTTTCGAACGAATTGAGATAAATCATCACGGTATCTCCCGATATTCGGTATTTTGATGATTTTAGCGACATTATTAACCGGAATTGTTTTAAAATTGGTATTTGAAGTTCGTAATGGATACTACACCCCATGACAGAAAAATTTTTGTGCAGCTCCACGTCTTCGTATAGCCCCCATATAACGGTACCTCCCAATATACAATTCATCTGAATTGTTTCAAATTCATATTTAGAGTTCGTAATGGCAACTACAGTCTGTGACAGAAAATTGTCTAAGCATGTCCAGGTCTTCGTATAGGCCCCATATATCAGTACCTCCCTACATTCGATATTTTGACGATTTTAGGTACAATACTCACCGAAATTGTTTGAGTTGAAGGTCGTAATGGATGCTACCGCCTGTGACAGAGAAGTGTCTATGCAGGTCCAGGTCTCCTCACAGCTCCGATATAACTGTACCTCCCAATATACGGTATTTTAGCTACATTATTCACCGTTTATTTCACGCTTCGAAATTGAATATGGTAATGGCTTATGACAAACAATGCTTATGTAGGTCCACATCGTATAGACCCCAATATAACGGATATATTCGGTATTTTTAAAATTTTTACAGAACTTTTGACGGACGGTGGTGGGGGATATTCAAATTTCGGCCCAGTCGAGCTTACTGTTTTTTTACTTGTCATGTCTTACACATACTCCAAAGATTTGGTTTTATTTTGTTATTTCTACTCAGAATTGTCAATAAATTAATAAGTATATGTTTCTGTTTTATAACATATTGCAGAACGTTCTCATCAGTAAATGCAAATTTATAAAAAAAAAACACACACAAATATCAGGAATTCAATTAAGAAACTAAAGTAAAGCAAAATGTGTTCATCCTTCTGAACATTATTTATGAATAATACATTTGATGTTCGGAAAGTTAAACGAAGCGTAAAAAATAAATGAAGAACACTTTAATTAAAAAAAATGTATATAAATTATGTATGTTAATTATTTTATGTCAGCCAGACTATTAAAGATTTGGAATTAAGGGACGAGGTTTCAATGAATAATTATACCCTACAACACTATGTGTTGGGGGTATTATAAGTTTGATTGGGCCAAAAATTATGTAACACCACGAAATATTGGTTTCCCACATAGGAAAGTATATATGGATCTTCCTATCTCGCCGAGCTGAGCCGATCTAGCCATGTGTGTCCATCCGTCTGTCCATGTTAATTTGTAATCACTCTACAGGTCGCAATTATGGCCCGATCTTCACGAAATTTAGAATGGACGTGGGGCTAGGGTCAGAATAGAACCCTATTTCTTTTGGAGATGATCGCATAATATTCAGGGGTTGAAATGGACTAAAAACTGAAAAAAATCCCGATTTTGCAGTTTCTCTACAGGTCGCAATTATAGACTAATCCAAGCGGAAGTTGGGCAGAAGCCTTCCAATTTTGAGGCTAAAATTTTTTGTTAAATAAATGTCAAATTTTCCATTAAACCGCGAATATTTTTAATCCCGGCGAAATCACAAATAGATGAACAGGTCAATTCTGACCGTTACGTAGATACCGATAGTAAATATATATATGTATATACAAAGGAAAGGGATGTTGGCTAGAATGCTTATATCTCATGAATGGCTGGGCCGATTTTGACAAATTTTGTCAATTCAGAATGCCCCTTGACATAAAAAGTATAAAATCTAACAAGTAAGCAAAGGCTACAGTCGAGCGGGGCCGACCGTTGAATACCCTACAACACCATAATAAACGATACAGTTTATATAGGCGAGATACTCGAAAGAATTCCACAAGATATTGTGACAAATAATAAAAGAAAACCATCAGGTTTCGTTCTCTAATTTTCGAATAATAGCGACTTGTTGCACGTAAATGGTCTTCTTAGATCAGGAACCATTATTTCCCAAATACCTATAATCTGTCAGAAGTGGCAAAAGATTAACATTTATTATTGGTTTTCGAAACGCATCTATATGAGATACAGACAATTGACTATATTCTTCAACGAAATCAGCGTTAATGAAATAGTCAGAAGTGTGTCTTTCCCGCATTTGTTAATTCTCCAAAAAGTCACTGGACCTGCTGACCTGCTGACAATTGTGCAGTTTTTTGGTCCACTTAAACCCCTAAATATATGGCGATCATCTCCAAAAAGAGTAGGCTTCTATTCTGACGCTCATCTTATCTCCATGCAAAATTTCGTAAGGATCGGGCCATAAATGCGATCTGTATATGATATCCTGATATCTTAACTACTTAGTTTTGTTAGCTGTAGAAATATTACCAAATATTTAATTCAAAATGAAAATATGCCAAAAATATGACAGAAATGAAAAAAATATGAGAAAATTTTACAAAATCAATATTTTCATCTTTAGAGAGATATTTTTATGCGATTTTTTAGACGTTTTTTCTTTCCTGCCAAGAGGCCATTCTGCATTAATGAGAACTGTCGAAATCAGTTCAGCCGTTCTCGACATATAAGAGATCTTTCAAGCATATCTTCTTTGATAGACATATATATCGCACATATTTTGCTATATATCCGATTTGATGGATGTTAACATCAATGTAAAGATCAGAAGTAACCTTGTCAGGCTTTGTGATTTCGCCGGGATTTAAAATATTCGCGGTTTAATGAAAAATTTTAAATTTTTTCAACACAAAAAATATGGTATATTTTACCCGCTAAATATTATCCGATGACCACCCAAATTGGTAGGCTTCTTCCCCGCCCTAAACTCAAAAGTCGATTGGTCTATAATTGCGACCTGTAGACCAACTGCAAAATCCGACATTTTTTCAGTATTTGGTCCATTTCAACCCCTAAACATTTGGCGATCATCTCCGGAAGAAATAGGCTTCTATTCTGACCCTAACCCCACCTTCGTGCAAAATTTCGTAAGGATCGGACCATAATTGCGACCTGTAGCGTGATTGCAAACTAACATGGACAGACGGACAGACGGACGGACATACATAGCTAGATCGACTCAGCTCGGCGAGCTAGGAAGATCCATATATACTTTCCTATGTGGGAAATCAATATTTCGTGGTGTTACATAATTTTTGGCCCAATCAAACTTATAATACCCCCAACACATAGTGTTGTAGGGTATAAAAACACACACACACAAATATCAGGAATTCAATTAAGAAACTAAAGTAAAGCAAAATGTATTTATCCTTCTGAACATTATTTATTTATGAATAATACATTTGATGTTCGGAAAGTTATACGAAAGCATAAAAAATAGATGAAGAGCACTTCAATTAAAAAATGTATATAAATTATGTATGTTAATTATTTTATGTCAGCCAGACTATTAAAAATTTGGAATTAAGGGATGAGGTTTCAATGAATAATTTTAATTTTACATAGACGAAGTGAATTTTTTCTTTAATCTGTAAATGAATGTAGGCAGGGGTTAGAGAAATATCATGTAAAAAAATGATCTATTTCCACGAAGTATTTCACACACTGTTTTTGTTAAATTTCACCTTTATTAATTTAATTTATTTAAATGGCCTTGTGTGAACAATTTTTTATAACGTCGCAAGTTTTTTAGTTTGTTAATTAGAGACCTACAAAAATTGTAAACTTTAATATTGCATTTTGAAAATTTTCTTCATAGCTATAAAAAGTAAATTTAATAAAATAAGTTTACAAACTATCCCTAACAAAGTTCGTCTCCTTCGTTATGAAGTGCAGTTCGTTTTGTGGTCTTCGCTAGAAATTGTTTTTGGTCGCAAGGCACTTTTCGATATTGTCAGAGACACACAACATCATAGTACTCGGTTTGCCTGAGGCACTGTTACAGGAATGTCAACCTAGCAACCGCATTTCTATGTCATTCGTACAGAGCAGGATAAGAAATGTGAAGAACCAATCTGAACGCTTTAACAATAAACATTAAAGAAAGAAAATAGAAAATTATTTTCTTGTACTTTAAATTTAATTAAAAAAAAAATAAATCTCCTCATCAAAAACTTAGGAGCTGTATGAGCCAAATAAGCCATTGATGTTAACAAACTACTAATTTCGGTATTACTAAATATAATGGGTTATTCGAAAAAGTACAATATATCAAGGTGTCACAAACTGTTTGGCCTATTCAAACTGGTATGTATTGCCCCCAACACATAGTATTATAGGGGATAAGAGGGACATGCACCTGGAAAGATTTTTATATAGATGATGAAACCTGCCATAATCAATTTTTTGTTGTTGTTGTGAAAAGTATATAAGTTTTAGGTGTTTATAGACTGCTAGTCTGGTTCTGCTTCAATATCCAGGTTTGGCAAGCCTGCTACCCTTATGGGCTGCAATGAGTTGGTTAGGTCTGGCAGGACAATTAAACATACACAGCGTATTGTGCGTTCCTGTATCGCACGCTGGACAGACGTTCTACACATCTTCATCAATTGGCGCCCAATAGGAATGAACGTAGCTGAGCTTAAACTACCCTTATTAGCCCAGGCAGGCAACGTTCTTCAGCTGCAATGGATTGGGGGTGGACTCCGAGGATGGCATTCATACTGGAATTGTTATCGACATCGGCGACAGCATCAGGATAAATGCTTTCGGAACCGCATGATAGGCTTCATGATTGTTGGACCTCCCTACATCATGCAGGTCATTCCTGACTCCCACAGTAAACGCAAGCAGGTACTGTAACGAAATCATACGATTTTGCTGACATAAGAGGAGAGTATTCGTATCCTCGTGTGAAATGCTGAGGAGGCATCCCGTTGCAGTTATCAGGCCAGAATTCTGTCAGGTCTGAATATTTTTTCACTCGTTCCGCACAGCTTACCATGGACCGTCATATCGCTTTATAAGACGTCAACAAAGGTTCCTTATCCACGCCATAAATGTTGTGCTGTTCCTACTTTTCAATTTAGAGCACATAGCTGTGGCTTGCGCGGATTTTGGGGGTAGTTATTGGTAGGAATTATGTGCGTGGTCGTTGATTTGGTGATGGATATTTTTTATTTTCATATTCCTCGATTGGAAAAAGGCGGTAAGAGCCGCGATATAGCTGTTCACCCTGGCACATATGTCATCAACGGTAGGAGTCGACGCCATGATCGTACAGTCATACACATAAGTTGCGATTTCGATGCCGTTTAGACGGCTCGGAATTCCGAAAAGGAAACGAGATAGACCCATAGTTCCTTTTGATGATCTGCATAGAATCACATTCTGAGTCGATTTATGCATGTCCGTCCGTCCGTCTATCCGTCTGTCCATGTATTTTTGTAAACAAAGTACAGTTCGCATTTATTGCCCTATCCAGATGAAAATTTTCACAAATCATTTGTTTGGCCCAAGGACGAACCCTATTGAAATTGGAGATAATCAGGCAAAATTTAGATATAGCTCCCATATACATCTTCGTCCGATTTGTATTTTATAGTGCACCAAACGTGTAATATCAGCCCGGATAGTATGGAATTTTGCACGTACGATCAGACTGGACCAAAAAAAGAGTATGCCAAATTTGATCGAAATCAGTTCAGATATAGCTATAGCACCCATATATATTGTTCATCCGATTTGTTATTTTTGTCCTCCGCAGCCGTAATATGCACTCTGTAAAAACAATATTTGGGGAAATATATCAAATACAGCTCAGAAATGCACATGCTAAATTTGATCGATATCGGTTCAGATTTGGATATAGCTCCCATATATCCCGATTTATCTTTGATTGTGCACCAAACGTCTAATATTTTCCCAAATTGGATAAAATTTGGCACTTACGACCGAATTGAAGCTGAAGTCTAGTATGTCAAATTTGGTATAGATCGGTTCAGATATAGCTATAGCTCCCATATATACTGTTCTTCCGATTTGTCATATTTGTTACCCACAGCCGCAATATGCACTCCGTAAAAACGATATTCAGGGAAATATATCAAATACAGTTCAGAAATATCTTTGCCAAATTTTTTCGAGATCGGTTCCGATTTGGATATAGCTCCCATATATATTTTTATCCGATTTCAAATTAATTGTGCACCAAATGGGCAATACAAGTCCGATCTTAAAAGATACAAATGCTTCGGTTTAATTATTCCTTTGAACTTTAACTTATAATTATAATCATAGCGTGTATGATTGAATTCTCCCATAAAAACTTTTAATTGTTATGCGCAGCTCTACTAAATTAGCAAAGTTGTGTAGGGTATCATAAAGTCGGCCCCGCCCGACTTTAAGACATTCTTTACTGGTTTTTCCATTGTTCTCCGTTAATTTAAAACAAAAATTAACCCTTGAATTCCAAACCTTATTCAAATTGTTATTAATTAATAACTAGTACTAAAATTTTCTATTCTCCAAAAATTTTTAAATCTAATATATTCTACCGTTTTACAAATTATTACAGCATACATACCGTACTTCCAAAACTTATTACAGTATACATACCGTATTTCAAAACTTTTAAAATAATACAGTCGTTCTTTAGTCATTGCATTTCCATTTTGCATACCTTGTGACCTACATAAATCAAAGACTCAATTCATCACAATTAATTTCTATTATTTTTCTTCCATTTTTTTTTCTGCAGGATATTGTACCAATGGAGCAAATAAGTTCAATGGTTTCGAATGGTGGTGGCAGTGTAACAATGCAACGTGATGATGATTACCGGAAACGCATAATGCAAAGTGAGTATGACCCAGTAACGATGGTGGTTTGAAAGGACAGAAAACACAGGACTGCAGCAGGAATTTATATAGATCACATTTCACTGTAGTAAAAGGAACATATTTTTTGTTAGTTTTCAATCAAAGCTCAGCATTTACAAATAATTTAGTAAAGTAAAAAAAATGTCTTCTATAGTAATATTGTAATATTAAAAATTGTTTAACGAATCTCTAGTATTGGTGGGTCCTTTTCTTCTACATAGGTAGTTGAGAAATAAATATATATTTAACAAGTAAAATAGCTGTAAGGCCGAACTTTTAATACCCTCCACCATTTGGTACAAATTTGGCAGTTTCAAAAAAATAAAATAAAATAAAATCCGTTAAAAATTCTGTTAAAATCTTAAAAATACCGAATGCCTATACGACTACGTGGACCTGAATAAGCAACTTTTGTCATAAGTTGTGACAATATTTAAATGCGAAACTTGAAGAAAAATCTGTTTATAATGTAGCTAAAATCATCAAAATACCGGATATAGGGGGTACAGTTATATGGGGGCTATACGAAGACGTGGACCTGCACAGACAATTCTCTGGCATGGGATGACGTATCCATTACGAACTTCACATGCGAAATTTGAAACAATTCCGGTAAATAATGTCGCTAAAATCATCAAAATACCGAATATCGGGGGGTACGGGGGCTATACGAAGAAGTGGACCTACATGGCTCATTTTCTGTTTTATACTGCAGTATCTATTACAAATTTCAAATACCAAATTTGGAACGATTCCGTTAAATAATGTCGCTAAAATCATACAAATTCCGAATATCGGGGGTACCTTTATATGGGGGCTGTATGAAGACGTGGACCTACATGGCTCATTTTTTGACTTAGAATGTTGTATCCATTACGAACTTTAAATACCAAATTTGAAACGATTCCGGTAAATAATGTCGCTAAAATTATGAAAATACCGAATATCGGGGGGTACCGTTATATGGGAGCTATACGAAGACGTGGACCTGCACAGATAATTTTCTGTCTTAGGCTGTAGTATCCATTACGAACTTCAAATGCCAAATTCGAAACATTTCCGGTGAGTAATGTCGCTAAAATCATCAAAATACCGAATTTCGGGAGGTACTGTTATATGGGGACTGTATGATAACTTGGACCTACATGGCCCATTTACGAACTTAACCTGCCTATTGGCAAAATATACATGTGTGCAAAATTTTAGCCTTCTATCTCAACTTGTTCGAAAGACAGACGGACATGGCTAAATCGTCTTAGAATTTTACGCTGATCAAGAACATATATACTTTGTTGGGTCTCAAATGAGTATTTCGAGGAGTTACAAACGGAATGACAAAATTAATATACCCTCCATAGTATGGTGGAGGGTATAAAAAGAATTTAACGACGAAATATACATCAAATAGTTAAATGAAGCCTTTGTATGAAGGTTGGCTGTGAACTTGTTTTCAAATATGGGGGAATCTGAAAGAAGTATAATATTATCTATTATAAATAATTGAAGGCTTTGGTTCGATTTATGCTTTCCATGCGACATTTTATATTTATGCTTCAAAAATTGAAATTTCTCATTGTAGTCCTGTGTAATCCACATCCATCCCTCATTTAATCACTTTCAATTCTCCTTCCTGATTCTTTGCATCACGAATGGAAAACAAATAACTACGTTAAAACAAATAACGATCTTTACGAAAAAAAGAGTAAAACCAAAGTTTGTTTTTTTTTTGTCCCGATTGAAAGACTAATTGAATTGTGTGCTGCCAGCAAAAGTTCATCATTTGTTCAATGACAGTTTTTTTTGGGATGCCTCCATGGCTTGGGGATAATGGGAGTAACGGTGGTGCTGAATTTTTTTTAATGTGGTTCGACATCAAACAATGAAAGAATAAAATAGGACTTGATTAAATATTTACCAAAATTCAAATTGTTGTTTGTCATTGAATGGCGAATCGCATGCTAATTTAAGGTGAATGGTGAAATGAAAACAAAGTAATGATAGGGTAAAAAAGAAGAGGGTGATGAAGTTGCTGCATTTTAATTAGGGTGTGTTTTATGTTGGACATATTAAGTGAATATATATTGTGGCCATATTGAGATTATCAAATCAGTAAGGACGGTGCCGACTATATGATACCCTACACCCATATGCATATTTAGTAGAGCTCTCGTATAAAAGTTTTGTATTGAGCCAGAAATGCTCATGAGATATCTCTATGAGATATCTGGTACAAAATAGCATTATTGTAGAGTGTATATTCCGAAAGTGGAGGCAAATTTGAACTACTTGCTTCTAGGCTAAATTCGATTGGAAGTGCAAAAATTCACTCAAATTTAGTGCACAACAAACCTGAAATTGGATAATGATATATATGGAAACTGTATCTGATATATGGTGCCAAATATCACGGGTGTGGATTGCATATTAGGAACGTGAGCGGCTTTCGTCTTTAAATCGGATGAAACATATATATGCGCGCTATAGCTATATCTGAACCAATTTTCACTAAATTTGATGTTCGTTCTTCTAGACCGAATTTGGTCGGATGGGCCAAACTTCAGGCCACTTGGGCTTGGACGAAATCGGATGAAAATATATATGAGACCTATATATAAATCTTAACCGATCTTGATAAAATATGGCAGAGGTATTTCTGGGCTGTATCTGATAACTGGTATTTATTGTCGAATGCATATTACGAATGTGAGGGACTAAAACAACAAATCAGATGAAACATATATATGGGAGCTATAGCTATATCTGAACCGATTTTCTGCAAATTTGTTTTACTTGCTTCTAGACCAAATTTGGTGGGATGTACCAAAATATAGGTCATTTGGACTTATATTAGCCATTTGGTGCACAATTAACCCGAAATCGTTTGAAGATATATGGGAGATACATTTAAATCTGATCCGATTATTACCAATTTCAATACGATTCATCCAGGGGCCAAATAAATATTATTTGCAAAATTTCATATCAATACCAAGGTGTCTTTGACAAATATTTAAAAATTACGATTTAAATTATTCCCGATCTATGGGCATTAAATACTTTTTAAAAAGTCCGAGATTTTTTGGTTAGGAACTTCTTGAAAAATATTTTTCAAAATATTAAAAATATTTAATTTTTTACATCCACAATTATTGCCCAAGAAGTCAAAGAAATTAATTTATGGGGAGTCCACGATCCGCTAGGAATCTTATTTTAAAAAATGCACATATACTGTCTAAGATTTCCTCGCCGAAACTATAACCAAATCCAAAATTGTTTCCAAGAAAGTGAAAAAATATCATTCAAGAATATTTGCACATGGTTAATGTTTGGCAAAAATGTTAAGATGCCAAAAATTGGATAACATCGAAGGCCTTGTTCGCATTTTACGAGATTTATGATTTTGAAAAATTACCTCCACCTCCCCCATGTTGCAGAAGAATTGGGAAATTATTCAAAATGTTTCCAAACTTCAAATTTGATATCATTTTGGAAAGAAAAATTGAATGGCGAAAGAAGAATATTTTTCTAATTCTGCGGAGGTGTATTTAAAAAAAGAAATCACAATTTATAGCCGCAAATATTTTTAATATTTTTAATAATTCCCTATCCTTTGGTATGAAATCCTTTTTAAAAAATCCGTGGTTCTTGGGCAGGAACTTCTTGAAAAATATTTCAAAAAATCCTGGTGGTTCAGCCAGGAATTGCTTAAAAGATATATTCAAAATTTTTATTAGTCAAAAATTCATTGAAATTATTTTATGACGAATCCGCGATGGCTAGGAATATTAAAAATCCACGTGTCCTGGCTAAAAAGTCTTTGTAAGTACTGCTGAAAATATAAACAAATCCAGAAATCCGTATAAACAAATCATAAAGTCCTTTAAAAAAACAAACATTTTTGCAAAAGGTCCTAGAGAAACTAATCTTCAAAAATATTTTCATATCATCAAAGATAGGCGAAACATCTAAGGCGCCAAAAATTGGACCACATCGAAGACCTTGTTCGCATTTTATGAGATTTATGATTTTAAAAATTTGCCTCCGAAATGAATCAGAAAAATTGTGGAATTATTCAAAATGTTCTCCATTGCTTAAAGTAGATTTAATTTTGAAAAAAAAAAAAACAAAAAATTGGAAGTGAGAAGATTAAAAAATAGGAAAAACAAGTAAAAAAGTATCGGTCGGTTTTGCCGACAGATGTATACCCTCAGCCCTCTATGGAGTGGGTTTTGAAAGAATCGTTCAATATTGTCCATTTCGTATCCCACATAAATAAATATGATATAAATATAATTATATATAAAACTAATTATATATGTAAACAAATAAATTATAGTAGATGGATATAGCAATTGTAAAGAATCGCTGAATCGCTTCGTAATTTATGATAGATGAAAATATTGAAAATTGTGTCCCTTTGTGGGTGAGGTGCCAGAAGGTATTCGAAGATATATAGCATCTTCACAACAGATCTGGTGTTAGCAAAAATTATTGTATGTGTGAAATTTGAAGAGAGTTGGATCCTTATTTCGCTTTCTTTGAGTGTTATGTTTTTCAAAATTAGATTATTGCTTCCCTTTCTGTGCAGAAAATATATATTTTTAAAATTTCGACCATTTGTGGGGGATGTACCAGAAGAAGTGGACCGATATACTCCATCTTAACACCACACCTTGACTAATAAAATGATTAGGATGGGTGAAATTTGAAGACAATCGAACTCTTAAATCACATTTTATGAGAGTTGTAATTATTCACAATTTTGACCATTTGTGGGGGAGGTACTTGAAGGAGTGAACCGATATTATCCATTTTAAGACCAGTGCTAGGATGCAAATATTAGGATTTGCAAAGTTGGAGCAAAATCGGATCATCGTTTCTCTTTCTGTGCAAAAAATATATGATTTGCAAATTTCGACCTTTTGTGGGGAGGTACCAGAAGGAGTGGACCGATATTGTCCATTTTTACACCTAACGTAAAACTGATGCAAATATTAGGATTTGCAAAGTTGGAGCAAAATCGGATTATCCCTTCTCTTTCTGTGCAAAAAATATATTTTTTGCAAATTTCGACCTTTTGTGGGGGAGGTACCAGAAGGAGTGGACCGATATTGCTCATCTTAACACCAGACCTTGGGTTAATATAAATATTGGGATGTGTAAAATTTGAAGTCAATCGGACTCTTAAATCAAATTTTATGAGAGTTGTAATTATTCAAAATTTTGACCATTTGTGGGGGAGGTACTTGATGGAGTGGACCGATATTGTCCATTTTCACACCTGACCTAGCACTGATGCAAATATTAGGATTTGCAAAATTTAAAGCAAAATCGGATTATCCCTTCTCTTTCTGTGCAAAAAATATATTTTTTGCAAATTTCGACCTTTTGTGGGGGAGGTACCAGAAGGAGTGGACCGATATTGCTCATCTTAACACCAGACCTTGGGTTAATATAAATATTGGGATGTGTAAAATTTGAAGTCAATCGGACTCTTAAATCAAATTTTATGAGAGTTGTAATTATTCAAAATTTTGACCATTTGTGGGGGAGGTACTTGATGGAGTGGACCGATATTGTCCATTTTCACACCTGACCTAGCACTGATGCAAATATTAGGATTTGCAAAATTTAAAGCAAAATCGGATTTTCCCTTCTCTTTCTGTGCAAAGAATAAATTTTTTGCAAATTTCGACCTTTTGTGGGGGAGGTACCAGAAGGAGTGGACCGATATTGCCCATCTTCGAACTCGATCTAAGTTTGACAAAAATATTACGATGTACCAAGTTTGGACCAAATCGGATACTCCCTTCGAGAGTTATCGTGCGCACCAGCCAGCCAGACAGACAGACGGACGGACGGACGGACGGACATCGCTAGATCGACTCCAAATGTTCTGAAACGGATTTGGTCCAAAGAGACCTAGGGTCTAAAACCGTTATTTCGACTAGGCACGTTTTGACCGTATCAACTGATATATACCCTCTGTAGCCATATGGCTGAGGGTATAATCACATGTTCCAAGTGTTAAGAATATTCACCAGAAAGTGTGTAACGATACTTTCCAATTTTCCTGACATAATTTTTGTACTAGAATAGGATAAAATTTGCAGCTAATTGTGGTATCAGAATGTATAGGCCGATATATTCCAACTATATCCGTTTTATTCTGACTACTTAGTAAGGATACAATATGTTATGGAACGTTATTTATACCTCAAAATATTTCCCCAAATACCTTTCGCAGTATCATATCTTCCAATCTTTCTCACCCTCCTTTATCATTTACTCACTCGTTTCCAGTTCAAATTATTCCAACATGAACTTCGATGACGATAAAATTAGAACACGACACAGCAATGTAGCTCGTAACACAAATCTTCGAATCTTCTAAAAACGTAAGCCCTCTCCTCTTGGGCATTACTGAATCAACATCAAATCGACCTTAATGCTAATTAAATTCTGTTTTTCCAGACTATTGATGCGTTCCCATTTCATGTTTTACTTTACCTTTACATTATTCGATTTTTATTTTCATCATTTCTTCGTTCTCTTTCTTCTTCTCGCTCTCGCTCTCGCCCGGCCCCTTTAATGTGCTGTATTTATCGATGTCAACATTGTAATCATCAACGTTCTGGAAATATCATCACTTCTGTGACACCGATTAAATGCTGCCGTTGCTGCTCGACTTGTTCGATTCGCACGAAAAAAAAAACACCAACAAAAAAATAACGACAAAAACTGCTCTTTGGCAACTGAATGCAACAACACGACAACAAATTGTGAAATGTCATCACATCCGGCCGATATCTTTGTGTGGTGGTGTTTGTGTGTGTGTCGTCTGACTGTCAACAAAATTTTTGCATATTTCACTGGAATACCAACATGAAATTCAACATTATCCTTCAACTCTTCTTGATTGGATCATGGTTTTGCAACTTCTGGTATATCATCAACAACACCAACACCAACAACAACACCAAATTGTTTTTGATCCGGTTATATTCGCTTGGAATAACATAAAAATGCATGCGACAATGTTTCCAACGAACGAACGAACGAATGAACGACCAACCGAACATCAGTGCGTCAAATGAGTAAGTAAATGAAATTTTATTTTGCAATTCAATACATAGAAACACACACACACACGTAAATACATATGTATTTGATAATAAATATCAAGGTGCAACAACATATATACTACATACATGCCTTCACACACACACACACACACATACACACAATATGTAAACATAAATTTCATTTTGATTATTACATAGAAATATTAATATTTATACTATAAGCGCATATGTAGGTATATGTGAATGGCTTTCACGCAGGCCTTCGTCTGCAGCATTGAAATGTTTCCATTTTCTGGTAACTCTTTTGTGTTAATTTGTCAATAAAGTTTCATTTCATCTACAGTTCTCCAGTCAAACGTTTCTGTGAGAATTACCCGAATGTTTATGAATGCTTCCATGGAGGAGTACAAAAGGAAGAAATTTCCAATGTAAATACAAGTTGCATAATTTGAACAATGCAATGCAAGAAAGCTTAATTAAAATATAATAAATACAGTTGTTATTGTCTATTGTCTAAGAGTTTTGCAACGGATTCCAAATATCGGATTTTATTGATATTGCAGCGGAACAATTGTTATAGAAGGGATACAGCTGTTTTCATTTTTTATTACATTCAAATTGCATTCATTTAAGCTAGGGGTGAGAGAAGGGCTGAAAAAATCAATTAAAAATTAGCTAAGTTCAGCATACCTGAACTTTTAATACCCTCTGCTTTTAAAAAGAAGTAAACCTAAAAAAAAATCAAAAATAAGTAAAAAAAAAAGTAAGTTCGGCCGGGCCGAACTTTGAATACCTTTCACCATTTGGTACAAATTTGGCAATTTTCAAAAAAAAAAAAAAAAAAATAAAATAAATAAAATAAAATCCATTAAAAATTCTGTTAAAATATTAAAAATACCGAATGTAGCCGTATATTAGGGTCTAAACGACGACGTGGACCTGCATAGGCAACTTTTGTCACAAGCTATTACAGTATTCAAATGCTCAACTTGAAAAAATCTGTTTATAATGTAGCTAAAATCATCAAAATACCGAATAGAGGGAGGTACCATGGGGGTTATAAAACGAGGACCTGCACAGACAATTTTCTGGCATAGGCTGTAGTATCCATTACGAACTTCAAATACAAAATGTGAAATAGTTCCGGTAAATAATGTCGCTAAAATCGTCAAAATACCGAATATCGGGGGTTCCGTTATATGGGCGCTATACGAAGACGTGGACCCGCACAGACAATTTTCTGTCATAGGCTGTAGTATCCATTACGAACTTCAAATACAAAATGTGAAATAGTTCCGGTAAGTAATGTCGCTAAAATCATCAAAATACCGAATATCGAGGGGAAAGACGTGGACCCGCACAGACAATTTTCTGTCATAGGCTGTAGTATCCATACCAACTTCAAATGCGAAATTTGAAACAATTCCGGTAAAAAATGTCACTAAAATCATCAAAATACCGAATATCGGGAGGTACCATTATATGGGGGCTATACCAAAACGTGGACCTACATGGTCTATTTTCAGCCCTAAGCCGTAGTATCTATTACGAACTTTAAATACCAATTTTGCAACAATTCCGGAAAATAATGTCGCTAAAATCATGAAAATACCGCATATCGGGAGGTACCGTTATATGGGGGCTATACGAAGACGTGAACCTACATGGCCTGTTTTCAATACCAAAAGTTCTGCAGACATAATACACATTTGAGTAAAATCTTATCAACCTACTTCATTTCGTTCGGAAACTAGAGTGATTTCCACAGACGAACAAACCGACAGACATTGCTAAATCGGCATAGAATTTCATGCTGATCAAGAATATATATACTTTGTGGGGTCTAAAATGTATATTTCGAGGTGTTACAAATGGAATGACAAACTTAATATGCCCTTCATACTATGGTGGAGGATATAAAAATTGGCGAATATCGGCAAAATGTCGAATATGGAAGGTACTATTGTAAGGTTGTTTCTTTTTTCCTGTGCAATATTGGGTCTAAACGAAAATCTGGACTTGTGTGGATAATTTTCTATCAGAGTTTATAGTATATACAGGGTGAGATGAAAAAACTGCAACAAAGTCAACGCCATAATTTTTACATTTTTTTAATCTTATTGACTCAAATCAAAAATGTCGGGAATAGTATCAAATTTTAGAAAAGGTTTAGAGTTGTTCGAATTGGTCACCTTCGGCACGAATGATGGCTTTCAAACGGTCAATGAAACCGTCACACGCTGCCCGAATGTTGCGGTATTTTGGTCCATTCCCGGCGAAGCGCTTGCTTGATGTGATCGACACTTTGATATTTTTAGTGCTAACCTTGCTTTCCAAAATACTCCAGATACAATAGTCCAACGGATTGATATCCGGAGATTTTGGTGGCCATTGTGCGCTGGAAATTAAGCGAGGCAGCTAGTTTTGTAACCATTCTTGGGTGGCGCGTGCTGAGTGCGATGGTGTCCTAGAGTCCTGTTGGAATGTCCAATGTTTGCGGCCAAAATGTAGGCGTGCCCAAGGCTATAATACACCCTCCAGATTATTTTCGCGATAATATTCGGTATTAATTCTGATGCCACGGTCGATTAATACGAGCGGAGACGACCATCTTCTGTTATAGTGGCCCACACCATCACCTTGACCGGCGCTTGAGTTCTGGTGGCCAACCGAAGGTGCACATTTCCAGCTGACCTCTTTGACAAGTAAACACGATCATTTTGTTTGTTTACAAACTGCTGAACAACGAATGTTTACTCATCGGAGACGGAGAAAACGAAATTCGGCAGTTCAATTCGGTCCAGCGAAGCAACTCTTTAGCTCTTTTGAGTCTATTTTCTTTCGGTTGCGGTGTAAGTTCCTGCACCTTTTGGTATTTCAATGGCTTTACCCCGAGCCCCCGATATGTTCAGCTCACGAGCCATTTTTCGGCCACTACGACGTGGGTTTCGAGCAAGTCACTTCTTTACTTTTCGAACCATATCTGCTGATGTTGCGGTTTTCTTTCGTCCACTTCCCTGACGTCGGGCTACGCTACCAGTATCACGGTAACGAGCAATGGTATGAGACACAAATAATTTATTCACATTTAAATGCTGGAGTGCTCTAACGATAGCCTCTTGTGGTTTTCCAGCCAAATATAAAGAAATCACACTATCACGTTTGAATTCCATCACGAATAACTTTTTTTCTGGAAAATTCTCACCAAAATGCTTTTTACCCTTGTTAGCAATATAATGAGCTATTGCTGGAATAATTTTAACAGCTGTCGGACGAGTGGCTTAGAAATGACAGCAGTCTGAAGTTGGCTGATTTCGCCGGGATTAAAAATATATTTAGTGGAAATTTTCGTATTTTTTTTACATAAAAGTTATGGTTTATATTACCCGCTAAATATTGTCCAGTGAGCTTACCTAAATTGGTAGGTTTCTGCCCAGCCCTTAACTACAACTCCATGCAAGAGTCCGCGTCGATTGGTCCATAATTGTGGCCTGGACATTTTTCTGTTTTTGGTCCATTTCAACAGCTAAATATTTTGCGATCATACCGAAAAACAATAGGCTTTTATTTTGACCCTAACCAGGCCTACGTTTTCAATTTCATGAGGATTGGTCCATAATTGCAACCAGTAGCGTGATTACAGTTTAACATGGACAGACGGACACACGGAAGCGCGGACATACATAACTAGATCGACTCCGCTCTTCGAGATAGGAAGACCATATAAAGTTTCCTATGTCGGGGAGGAAAAATTTCGAGGAGTTACTTCTTGGCCCAATCGAACTTTTAATACCCCAACACATAATGCTGTAGGATATAAACATTAATTATGCAGGTCCACGCCTTCGCATAGCTCCTATATAACGGTAACTTCAAATATTCAGTATTTTATTATATTAGCGGTATTTTTCAATAGAATTGATTTAAATTTCGTATCTGAAGGTCCTAATGGGTACTACGTACAGTCTATGACAAGAAATTACGTATACAGGCCGTCGTCTTCGTTTAGTCCCCATATGACGGTTTTCATATAAACTGTATTTTTTGACGAAATTTTCATTTTGGAAGTCTCCTCCAAATGGTGGAGGGTACTAAAAGTTCGTCAGATTGTAAATGTCTTTACATTAGCCTTTTCAAAATCATTCGTTCCATTAAGATTCAATAACCTTTAGGTAAGTCAATCGCCCATTCAAACAATTATGATTTTGGTCTAATAAAATATTTGAATTTGAAATTTTACACGAATACCGCAATTCTTTTATTATTCTCATTTTCAATTTTTGGAAATGCCAAAAAATAGCCTCATTTCTATTTTATTTAATTATTTTACAATTTCCCTTCTTATCTTCCATTTCCAAATCTAACAAGTAAGCAAAGGCTACGGTCGAGCGGGGCCGACCGTTGAATACCCTACAACACTATAATAAACCATACAGTTTATATAGGCGAGATACTCGAAAGAATTCCACAAAATATTGTGACAAATAATAAAAGAAAACCATCACGTTTCGTTCTAGATGTTGCACGTAAATGGAACCAATATTTCCTAAAGACCTATAATCTCTCAGAAGTGGCAAAAGATTAACATTTATTATTGGTTTTTGACTGAAACGCATCTATATTAGATACAGACATTTGACTATATTCTTCAACGAAATCAGCGTTAACGAAATAGTCAGAAGTGCGTCTTTCCTGCATTTGTGAATTCTCCAAAACGTCGCTGGAATGGACATTTTCGTATTTAGTCTACAAAAGTTGGCAAACTCCTTTACACATTGAATATTTTTGGATGGCCATCTGAAACTGCTTGGCTTTTGCAATGTGCGGTAACCCCCTTTCAAATGTGCGTGAGGATCGGGCGATAATTACGACCTGCTGACAATTTTGCAGTGTTTTTTGGTCCATTTCAAACCCTAAATATATAACGATCATCTCCAAACAGAGTAGGCATCTATTCTGACCCTCATGTTATTTCGCAATTTTGTAAGGATCAGGCCATAAATGCGATCTGTATATGATATGCTGATATCCTAACTACTTAGTTTTGTTAGCTGTAGAAATATTACCAAATGTTTAATTCAAAATGAAAATATGCCAAAAATATGACAAAATTGAAAAAATATGAGAAAATATTACAAATCCAATATTTTCATCTTTAGAGAGATATTTTTATGCGATTTTTTAGACGTTTTTTTTTTTTTAATGAGAACTGTCGTAATCAGTTCATCCGTTCTCGACATATAAGAGATCTTTCAAGCATATCTTCTTTGATAGACACATATATCGAACATATTTTGCTATATATCCGATTTGTTGGATGTTAACATCAATGTAAAGATCAGAAGTGACCTTGTCATGGCTTTGTGATTTCGCCGGGATTTAAAATATTCGCGGTTTAATGAAAACTTTTGAATTTTTCAACACAAAAGATATGGTCTATTTTACCCGCTAAATATTATCCGATGACCACCCAAATTGGCTTCTTCCCCGCCCAAAACTCTAGCTACATGCGAAATTCCGATTCGATTGGTCTATAATTGCGACATTTTTTCGGTATTTGGTCCATTTTAACCCCTAAACATTTGGCGATCATCTCCAAAAATAATAGGGTTCTATTCTGATCCAAGCCCCACCTACATTCTAAATTTCGTGAAGATCGGGCCATAATTGCGACCTGTAGAGTGATTACAAATTAACATGGACAGACGGACAGACGGACGGACGGACATACATAGCTAGATCGACTCAGCTCGGCGAGCTAAGAAGATCCATATATACTTTCCTATGTGGGAAATCAATATTTCGAGGTGTTACATAATTTTTGGCCCAATCAAACTTATAATACCCCCAACACATAGTGTTGTAGGGTATAATTATTTTACAATTTTTCCTTTTTATCCTCCGTTTCCCAGGTTTAAAAATATATTATCTCCATTATTAATAACGCTTAGTAATACTTATCCATATCGATTGTCACAGCATGGTCTCAAGCCATAATGAGATGCATTTGCAGTGGAAAGAAAACAATGCCAAGAAAACAAACAAAATTTCCACAACAGCTAGGAAAAAAGGAAACCAGAATAAATATTTACTCAGTTTTTTTTTTTTTTTTGATTTGTGGCATGCCAAACAACCAACAACACAATTTGTCACAGACAAACAATAACAACAACAACAACAGCCACAACCACAATATGTTTCAAAATTGGTGATGAGTAGCCATCTGGAAAGTAAACAGAGCTCAGAATATTCCGAGTGTTACCGTCATCCAAATCATCATCGTCGACAGTTTTTCACTGAAGAATGGATTCGTCCTTCGTCTTTTGATCATTTTCTTGCATTTGCCACTTTGTTTCATTGGTTTGGGTTTTGGTGTCGGTCTGTTTGCAGGAACAATTCCTTGATGTGTTCTTATTGTAGTTGTTGTTTTTTTTTTGTGACATCAGAGAATTGTTCAGATTGTCGTGCCATTCCTTCTTCTTGTTCTTCGTGTTACTTTTGTTGCTGCTGAGGTTGTCACACAACGATGTTTGACTTGTCATATCATTTATCTTTATCTCTTTCTGTCTCCCTTTTCTTCCCCTTCATCTTCGTCTTGTGTTATGACTACACATAAACTTTTACAACTTGTATATCTTTGTGAGAGCTGTGCCAGTATTGCCATTGCTGTCACGGATGTTGATGTTATTGTCGATGGTGTTACTGTTCTTCGTCTTCTTCATCTTACTTTTGTTGTTGTTATTGTTGTTGTTCTGAACTATTTGAATTCGGTTCCTACTCTTTCAATATGTCTAAGAGCAGCCAACAACCCCGTACACTGAACTCGCCGTAATGCTGTTGCTGTTGTACTTATGTTTATTGTTGTTGCCGTTTTCACCCTCCAGCTATTGGCCAATATCTTGGCATTATTGTGTCGCTGTAGTAATAACTTGGCTGACTTGGTCTGCTCCTTTTGTTTTGTTTTGTTGTCCGTTGTTCTTGTTGGTCTCGCATCCTTTTGTTGCAAGGTGTCGTATCCTTCGTCTTGAGGCACTCCAAGAAATGCCATTGTTTTGCCTTTCTTCTGTCTTTGCCTTTTCCTTTTATTATGAAAAGCTGCCATTTTCATTTCAAGTTGTTCCTTTTCTTTGTCGAGCCCAAACTCTACATTGGATGCTGGTCGGGACTAGTTTGTAAATTATTACAAAATAAAAAAAATAAAAAGAAAACCAAGTAAACAAACAATGGGTTAAGTGATTAATAAATAGCTTTCGTAGCAGTTGATATAAAAAGTAAACGAGGTAAGCCCACACTTAACTAGTCTGTCCAAAAATCCAAGCAAATGAAGTTGGGTGAGATTTTGTGACTAAGGAGAGGAGAAATATTTCGAATCTGTAATATTTGGGATTAGGATTAATTTATTTTTTTCGTCCATCCCTTATGTGTTAAAATCAAACATACGATGAACGAAATTAATTTTAGACCAATAGAACTATCTGAATCGGAGGAATCAAGAACATATGTTATCGTTGTCAGGATACCTTCTTAAGCACTTTAATATTAATGTGCAAGGATGTGGGAAGATATTTTAATTTAATAAACAAGTAAGCAAAGGCTATATTCGTGCAGGGCCGACCATGTGATACCCTACAACACTACAAGATGTTAAAAGCTCTCTTATGTCTAAATCCATTTTGGAAGATTTCGCTTTTGAAATTATGTCACGAAAAACTGCCCAGATATTGCCCTTAGCATTTTGACCAAAGACATTTGCCCAATATTTACGCCCTCCGTCGTGCTGTTAGTTGTTGTGGTCCATTTTACAGCTCTATATATATATATATGGTCATCCAAAATGCTAGAACTCTTCCCTCAGGCGTGTCAATTGGCTTCAATTGTGTGATCAAGTATTTTTTTCTGTTTTTGGTTCATTTGAACCCCTAAATATTTTGCGATCATCTCCAAAAGTCTCTAAATGTTGACTCATCTATATGATCTGCTTGTCTATGATATTTGGCTATATTCGTCAATCAGCATAAAAGCCAGAAATTAGCCTATTGTGTATTTTCAGCGTTTCGGTAAAATGGAAATGTTGGTATTTTTTCACACAAAAGTAGTGGTCCATTCTACCTGTTGTCCTAATTTCTAACTTCGTGCGAGATTTCGTGTCCTTTTGTGACCTTTATGTAGGCTGCAAAATAAGGAGCATTTTTAGTTGTTGGTCCATTTCAACCCCTAAATATATTGCAGACATCTTTGAAAACAATAGGCGTAGCCCATCTGAGCCTAACCCTAACCTTGTGAAATTTTTGGGAGGATCGGACAATAATTTCAATTTGTTTATAACAACCCCCCCCCCCTGTGTTGTAAGGTGAAAAAATATTACAAAACAAGTAAGCAAAGGTGTAATGTCCACGAATTACTTCGATATGCTATGTTTATTAAAAGTGCATCATAAAATTTACGAGAGTTAGGACTGCGGGAGCCTTCATTCGCTAGCACTAGTCGGGTGGGGGAGTTCGGGTCCTTCCCTCTATAAATCTCTTTTTACATTACTGGAATTAATATTGTTGCAGACTCCCTATTTTTTATATTGACAAAAAAATTAATATATGAAAACAGGTGCTAGTGATTTGGGTATTTTCCTACATATGCTAAATAAAATTCTCCCTGCTGATGTTGGGAGAGGTGCTTCATAACCCACGCCTTCCTATGTTCTCTTAAGCACTATATATTTAGGAGAACCCCAAAATAAATTAAACTCCTCCCATTTTTAATATCTCATCTCTTTAAATGAAAACATCGCCAGGAATTTAACAATGCATTATAGATTTTATAACAAATTTATTGTAGACAGAGGGGAGATTCATTTTTGGCTTTAAAAACCATTTTAACTTATTTAAAAAAAATAATAATAATCTTATTAGCTTTCTTATACCTATTGTTCCTTAAATTATTAATATATTTTTAATTCATGGGGTTATCAGAAGTTATTTTCAAAATTACATAAAGATGGTACTGTACCAACAAATCCAATTTGGAGAAAGAAGAGTTCGATGAACTCTGAGTAAATAAGGAAAGAAATGGTGAGTTGCTTTAGCAAAACAAAGAACACAAAAAAAAAATCCAATGTCTATTCAAATTCTTTGTCTCTGCTTAACCCATAGGTAATGAAAGAGATCAACTAGACAAAAAGAACAAGGGGAAAATCATCATCATCATATTGTTTGTAATTATACTTCTCTTTACTCTGTAAATGATGATCATCTCGTTGCTCTTTTTCGCTCACTACAAACAAACTTACAATCTATGTAAAAGCCTATCAATGCAAATGATAGGACAAAAAACAGTTTTTTTGGTTTACTTACATACTTATTTAATTTGTCTTTTATTCAGACTCACCAACAAATATCACGAACAATATGAAGGCCTCCACGTTGTGTAATGTTGTTGCTGCTGTCGTTTTGCTGTATAGGGGGTTATAATTGATGTGATGATTATTTGTTGTCCCTTTTTGCATTGATCAACTTTGAATTTTTAACCATCGAAAAAAATACAAAAATTTAGTTGGAAATAACACTTGATGAAATAAAAAAAATATCATGTTTTGTAGTTATATAACGGAAGATTAAGGAAATAAAATTGTTGACTTTCAATAAATTATCGCCGCCAAATGTGACATGTTTAAATTTCGGTGCGGTCTTTTAACAAAATGGTGGCGGCTTACGAAGTGTGTGTTCTTTTTAGATGCTTAATCCCTTAGTTTTTACTTCATCATCCTTGTAAGAAAGTTACGGGTTTAAAGCTAGTAAAATTTAGTTAACCAGTCGAATTCAGAACAATTTCCGCAAAATAATGGATTTTTAGGTATTGACTGATGGCAGATTTTTCGAAGACCGGATGCTTATTTCAGTGCATTGTGCCTATCATCATGGGACAGCTATTTAGACGCATCCAAATATCGATTGGTCTGGAAGTTATGTCAATATCATACGGAAATAGCCTGGTGTATGGTAGTTTTTAGGCATCATTACTGTTCATGCTGATGCGTTATGAAATCGAAGCAAGTCTTTTTTTTTGCTGTTATCTCTATTATGTAGTAAATGCCGAGATTGAAGGTGGTATAGAAAGATATTCCTCCCAAGCCGCCACTGCCCTGTGGGTAGTCACGACCTGGGCTTAATATATCCAACGCCACTTCCACGTGACTAAGGAAGATAAGATCTATGTGTGGGAGGTGTCTGTTTAAAAAAAAGATATGCTTATGTCGCAATTTTGAACAATTTTTACTTTAAAACTTTCTATTACCTTTCAAGAGAAATATTGCTCGTTTTGATTAGTAAGGCTATTTTTATCCCTTAATTGACTTTAAGGTTAGGAATTTCCTTTAGGATCACAATAATAAACGCAGGTGTTTTTTTTGGTTTAAGTAACTAATGTTAATTTTCACTTTAACTTTATATTTTATGGGTGCAAGTTACCAAAACTGATGTGTACGACTTAAAGGTCCAAGAAAGAAGGAAGTTGGTTTACCTGAATTTTAACAAGAAGACCAATGACACTGTACTTTTTGACCTTCGATAAATTCTCCACAAGAAACCAAGTTTAGTAATATCGACAGTGATGATCTCGGTACGTTCAACGAAATTCTGATGAAAGAAAAAATTTCCAGTGGTTTTCAAACTTTTCAAGATTTATACACTTCGAAAACATATAATAATTAGGTGTTGTTTCATTTCAATAACACTTTTGGGGTTTCACTTATTTTTTTGTACTTAAATTAATTTTCGAATGTTTTGTCTTTGCCGAAAGTTGATAATTCATCTGTTAATATATTTTGATATTTTTGACCGAAACGCGAGTTTTATGGAAGTCGTTGTTTAATTACGTGCATCATGACTTTATTGAACAAACTGATCTAATAACCATGAGTTACGGTCAGGAAGGAAGGGAGTCGAAATTCAAATCAAAAACAAGATATGTAACACAAATTAATAAACTAGAGAGAAAAAAAGAAAACAACAATGAATGGAATGCAGGTTTGTCGCTGAACTATTGTTTTCTTGAATACCTTGTAACGCTTTGTTTTCGGTCTTCTCATTCTGTGCCAGTAAATTTGTCACCCACACCTACAGTGAAGTGTAAAAGTCAGCATCAGTTACCACCTTGACAAATATAATTTAAACCTGGATGATATTTTTTTTTTTTTTGGTGGGTTTGAAAAGACGACATTACAAAACCAGGTTATTTTCAAGGTTTCCGAAGAAATAACCAGGAGAAAGGCGTCTACTACTGCTTGAGGTCTTTGGCATGGAATGTGCCAATCACTTTGCCATCAACGTCTTCCAGTAGGTAATAGTGACTGCCAAGTTTTTCGCGTATTCTGGCCTTAACAAAAAGAGGTGCAAGTTTAGCATTGTAATTTTTTTCGAAATTACTTTGGGAGAAATTCCTCCTGTAAACCTCTTGTCCTATATTGTATGTCTGTTGCCGAGTTCGTAAATTATATTGTTGTTGATTGATTTTAAAGGCCTCTTTTATTCTCTCTTGCAGACTATTTCGAATATGTTGTAATTGGTCGTCTCGACATAGGGATGTGGTGGGTTCATTGAGCAAATTCAGTTTTCTAAGTAAATCATATGTCGAACCGTGAGTAACCATATCGAAACCAAAAATTGCATGGTATGGTGTACACTTTATGGACTGGTGTATAGAATTGCGTAAAGCACAGCTAATATAACTTAGGTGTTGATCCCATTCCTTATGGTCATTTTTAAGAAAGGTTCGAATTCCAGCGATTATCGACCTGTTCACTCTCTCCGAGGCGTTTGCCTGCGGAGAATAGAGTGCAGTATATATATGATTAATGCCGTAGCTCGTAAAAAACGCATTGAGATCATTTGCCTTAAACTGGCTACCATTGTCAGACACTATGGTCTCTGGGACGCCGAATATATGAAAGATATTGGTCAACAAAAATTCCTTTATAACGGATGATGTAAACTTTCGCAGGGGACAAAGCCACTGAAATTTACTAAGGTGGTCGAGTACGATTAGTATTCCTATATAACCCGACTTACTCCTTGGATAAGGGCCTAGAAGATCTATATAGAGGCGCTGGAATGGACGAACTGAAACTATTTGATTAACCATAGGCGGTTTCATGATCATATTTGGCGGTTTTGTGGTTTTACAAACCTCACAATTCTTCACATATTCTCTTATGTCCCGAACCATTCCAGGCCAATAAAAATTCCTTTTGACTAAGTCAAGAGTTTTGGCCATTCCACCATGTGCCGTGATAGCAGAATCGTGAGCTCTAGATATAACGTCCTTTCTTAACCGGATTGGAATCCAAAGTTTCCACGCCAGCTGCTCTTGTTTTTCGAGACCAGAGTAGTGCTCCGATCTATAGTACACGTAATTGTCGACAACTTTTACATCTGGAAATTGCGATGAATTTTGCTTAACCCTTTCTTGTAATTCTAGATATTCGGGATCTTTGAAATAAGGAGATTTCAAATCGATTTCAGGAAGTATCATATCAAGGCTTGAAACTTCATCGCAAGGAATCCTGGACAGAGCATCTGGCACCACATGATCCTTACCCTTCCTATGACTAATAGTAAATTGATAGGGCTGGAGCTTGAAAACCCAGCGAGCCAGTCGTCCACTTAGATCAGGTTGGCGCATTAGCCACAGCAGGCTTGAATGATCAGTTACTACCTCGAAATCTTGGAGTTCGAGATAGCATCTAAACTTCTTAATTGCTTCGACGGCGGCCAGACATTCGCGTTCAGTAACACTATAGTTTCGCTGGGCCGTTGTGAGCTTCTTGCTCATGAAGGCTATTGGTTTTTCCTGACCGTTTTCGTCTAACTGCACAAGGACAGCACCAATGCCGAAGTCGCTTGCGTCGCAGTGGAGATAGAATTTTTTTGTAAAGTCCGGGTTCGATAGTATAGGTGCTGTTGTCAAAATATTCTTAAGTCTTTCGAAGGCAAGCTGGGCTTCCGGAGACCATTGAAACTTCTTTTTACACTTAAGAACTTCCGTAATTGGAAACGTTTCTGAGGAAAAATCCTTTACAAATCGACGGTACCACCCGGTAATTCCTAAGAATCCTCGGACTTGCCGAAGGTTCTTTGGAACTGGCCAGTTGGTTATTGCAATGACTTTTTCCGGATCTGTGGCAATACCACCATTCCCAATTACGTAACCCAGATAATTAACTTTGGTTACACAAAACTTGGATTTCGATACATTAAGTGTGAGGTTAGCTTTTCGGAACTGAGAAGCTATCCTTACCAAAACATCTAAATGTGAGGGGAGATCTTCTGACACAATGACGAGATCATCCAAATAACCAAAAACGCAGTGACGCAAATCTGGTGGGATGATCTCGTCCATCAGCCTACACATCGTCTGCGGGGCATTACAGAGCCCGAAAGGCATAACCACAAATTGGTATAATGGCCTTCCGGGTACTGTAAATGCCGTCAGATGTTTTGATCTTTCATCTAGACTGATTTGCCAGAAAGCATCCTTCAAATCTAATTTGGAAATAAGATTCGCTTTCGGCAATCGTGCAAGGATTCCTTCAATGTTTGGTAAGGGATAGGCATCTTTTTTGGTAACCGAGTTTAGTCTTCTAGCATCCAAGCAGAGCCGGACCTTATTGGGTTTAATGACCAGTCGCATAGGAGAGCTCCAGGCTGAATTGGAAGGTTCGATAACTCCTAGCTTAAGCATCCTATCGACCTCACCAAACATTAATTTTTCGACCGCAGGGGATACAGGATAGAACCTCTGTTTAATTGGAGAAGCATCTCCAACGTCTATTGTATGTCGTATTAATGATGTTCTACCTAAACCCTGGGTTTCGAAATTAGGAAACAAGCCAATGACTGAGTTGAGTTGTTTCTTTTCCATAGAAGATAAGGGATATATATCCTGGTCTTCTGTGGATGTTTTGGTTGATAATTTGTCATTTTCCTGGCACGAACTCAGTTCTAACAAGGTTTTTGAAATATTTTCAGATGCCAGAAAATCGACCGAACCAACAATATCAGGAATTAAGTCAAATGCCTTGCAGAAATCAATTCCGAGAATAAGTCTCTGTGAGATTGATGGGATAATGAAGAGTTTAATTTGACTAAATTTTGTTTTAAACCCGATTTCCACATCTATCCACCCTAATACCGGTTGGAGTTTCCCGTCTGCTGTCTTTATATGCGACTTACAACGAGAAAATGATGAATATTTAGAAAAATCTAAAGTTGCTAAGTCTGACCCAACACAACTTATACTGGCTCCAGTATCCAAAAGTCCGTATTCGTCGAAATCGAGAAACGAAACTTTTGCATAATATCGCATATCCTTGGAGTTAGATATAATAGCTGAAACTAAGAACTTCTGACATAGTTTTTTCTTCCGATAGAACTCTTTTAAACGAAGTGTCGATCGTTTAGGTAATTTTACTTTCGTTTGGCAATTGTCCGATAATTGAAAAATTTCATTTCGTCGTTGCATATATTGGGCATAGCGTTGGTGGTATGGAAGTATTGGGTGTAATATTTTGTGGTCAGTCTCAAGAAAATATCGGTTTTCAATTGTTGGTCTCTTTAAAATTGTGATATTATCCGGCACAACATGAACGTCACATTTGGGTGTATTTGTATTTAAACTATTAGATTGTAACGAAACATTAGGATCCACTCTGTGGGTTAATCCATTTGTGGATCCATTTTGTTCGGGTTTTTTGAATGATTCGACTTTCTAGTTTTACATTCTATGCAATTCGGTTTGTAGACGTTTTTGGCCCCACAACCATAACAGAAAATAGATCTGTCATGTAGGCAATCTTGCCAGTGGTGGCCAACTACGTCGCAATTCCAGCATTTCGAAGAAGACATGGTTTTGTGAATAGCATCCACATTCTGCATTAAGTCTTCTGTGGATTCATTGGCGTCCTCGCCCTGTATGTCGGCAATATATTTCCTTGCAACGTTATTAGTGTTGATTGCACGGGAGGGTAAGTTTTTTCTAACATATTCGTCACTGAGAAAATGCTCTCTTGTTTGCACTAACTGTCGCAAATGAGAAATAGAATTAATTTTAATATACAGTAAGTCCTGACGTACTTCCGGTCTAAGATTTCTCGCCAAAATTTCAATTAGTTCGTTATCAGTCATAGGACTAGGCAACCTATCCATTATAGCCGAAACAGCCTCAAAAAATGCATCGAATGATTCATTAGTACGTTGCTTGCGATTACGAAGCTCTTCCCTTATGTCATAGGAGGTTTTGAAGTCGCGGTACTGGGCTCCAATAGCTTGACAGAAATCTTCCCAATTCAGGCTAGGAGTCTGCTTGTGGTAGCGCCAGTACCAGTCTTTCGCTTTTCCAATTAATAATGTATTTAAATGTCTCAAAATTATAGTAAAATCTCCATTAAAATGATCACGTGTTAAGGACCGAATACGATATAAAAATTCTTCGATATTAATGCCATTAGGGGACCCATCAAATCGTAGTCCCCAACTCTGAATTATAGAGGTAGCTTTATCTATACTAACTTGGCTTGCTTGGGGATTATTCAACATGCTAGGCGATAAATGACTGAATCTAGGATTCCCTTGAGTAGTTTCTGCAGGAGCATTTTCTCTATTTGCATGATTATCAATGTGTGTGTTTGGCAATGTATTGGGGTTTTGAGATTGATTCTGAAGTGTGTTTGTACTGCCAGTGTTTGGCATCAAGTTAATATTTTGCAGAAGTCTAGACAAATTTAATTCAATCATGCGGTTAATCACATTATAATCAATAGCAACCTCTTGAGGTGAATTCAAACGATTTGTTTGTAAAGGATCCGGATTATGAATAGGAGTTCCGGGGTTTGGAACGCTAGTATTAAGGCTAAATGAACCCTCCTGTAATAAATTACGATTCGCATGACGGGTGTTATACCGTTTAGACATCGCCCCTCTTCCTTTTCCTCTAGGTGCGGGCTTGCCGTTATTCACACCTCTTTGTAAATTATCAGAAGACCTCAGCTCGCTAAGTTGGCAGGGTCTCTTACAAATAGGACAATTAGAAGTTGTGGATAAATACTCTTCGATACATGATCGGTGAAAATTATGTGAACATTCACTAATAAGAAGACAATCTTGTCCTTCACCCATTAAAAGACTGCAAATTGTACAAATACTTTCAACTTCTTCGGAAAGTGCAGATGCCACAGGGGCAATCGATGGTGGAGGAGTACGTTCCAGAGACATATTAAATAATTAATAGTAGTTATATAGTCAGTAAGTCTATTCAATTGACCTAGGAAGATTATTTCCAAAGCAGAGTATAAAGTTGAAGTTGTAGACACACTAATGTCTTAGATAAAACAATGTAAAGATAGATCAGATCAATAAATGTGATGTTTTCATTGTAGAGATGAGATATAATGTAGGAGTATGAATACTAAAGAAAAATATAAGAAAATATAAAAAATACTGGTTGATGGAGCAGCTGTAAATCTAAAATCTTAACTATAATGAACACACCAACTAATATCATTTTTAATACTATCTCCATAGAAAAGCGGTCAAAAAATGCTCTATATCTGGCAAATACAATGAAATCCAGTCTTTCCTACAGATGTTGATTCCTCAGTTATTTATAGTTAAGAAAATAAATCTATAGAAATGCTACAACTTGATGAATTATCTTGCCCATTGAGTTTGGAACAGTTAAAAGGGTTATTTCAACTAAACGGTTGGCTAATCCGAGCACTTCAGATTCCCAAAGATCCAGAATAACTTTAATAACTATTTACCGAAACAAAATCAACAGTTCATATAATTCCAACAACTATTTCGAATTGAATTTTATAAGTACAACAAATTTAAAATAGAGCCATGAAGATACTGTCATCTTATCGGCCCCACGTTGGGCGCCAAATTCTGTAATGTCCACGAATTACTTCGATATGCTATGTTTATTAAAAGTGCATCATAAAATTTACGAGAGTTAGGACTGCGGGAGCCTTCATTCGCTAGCACTAGTCGGGTGGGGGAGTTCGGGTCCTTCCCTCTATAAATCTCTTTTTACATTACTGGAATTAATATTGTTGCAGACTCCCTATTTTTTATATTGACAAAAAAATTAATATATGAAAACAGGTGCTAGTGATTTGGGTATTTTCCTACATATGCTAAATAAAATTCTCCCTGCTGATGTTGGGAGAGGTGCTTCATAACCCACGCCTTCCTATGTTCTCTTAAGCACTATATATTTAGGAGAACCCCAAAATAAATTAAACTCCTCCCATTTTTAATATCTCATCTCTTTAAATGAAAACATCGCCAGGAATTTAACAATGCATTATAGATTTTATAACAAATTTATTGTAGACAGAGGGGAGATTCATTTTTGGCTTTAAAAACCATTTTAACTTATTTAAAAAAAATAATAATAATCTTATTAGCTTTCTTATACCTATTGTTCCTTAAATTATTAATATATTTTTAATTCATGGGGTTATCAGAAGTTATTTTCAAAATTACATAAAGATGGTACTGTACCAACAAATCCAATTTGGAGAAAGAAGAGTTCGATGAACTCTGAGTAAATAAGGAAAGAAATGGTGAGTTGCTTTAGCAAAACAAAGAACACAAAAAAAAAATCCAATGTCTATTCAAATTCTTTGTCTCTGCTTAACCCATAGGTAATGAAAGAGATCAACTAGACAAAAAGAACAAGGGGAAAATCATCATCATCATATTGTTTGTAATTATACTTCTCTTTACTCTGTAAATGATGATCATCTCGTTGCTCTTTTTCGCTCACTACAAACAAACTTACAATCTATGTAAAAGCCTATCAATGCAAATGATAGGACAAAAAACAGTTTTTTTGGTTTACTTACATACTTATTTAATTTGTCTTTTATTCAGACTCACCAACAAATATCACGAACAATATGAAGGCCTCCACGTTGTGTAATGTTGTTGCTGCTGTCGTTTTGCTGTATAGGGGGTTATAATTGATGTGATGATTATTTGTTGTCCCTTTTTGCATTGATCAACTTTGAATTTTTAACCATCGAAAAAAATACAAAAATTTAGTTGGAAATAACACTTGATGAAATAAAAAAAATATCATGTTTTGTAGTTATATAACGGAAGATTAAGGAAATAAAATTGTTGACTTTCAATAAATTATCGCCGCCAAATGTGACATGTTTAAATTTCGGTGCGGTCTTTTAACAAAATGGTGGCGGCTTACGAAGTGTGTGTTCTTTTTAGATGCTTAATCCCTTAGTTTTTACTTCATCATCCTTGTAAGAAAGTTACGGGTTTAAAGCTAGTAAAATTTAGTTAACCAGTCGAATTCAGAACAATTTCCGCAAAATAATGGATTTTTAGGTATTGACTGATGGCAGATTTTTCGAAGACCGGATGCTTATTTCAGTGCATTGTGCCTATCATCATGGGACAGCTATTTAGACGCATCCAAATATCGATTGGTCTGGAAGTTATGTCAATATCATACGGAAATAGCCTGGTGTATGGTAGTTTTTAGGCATCATTACTGTTCATGCTGATGCGTTATGAAATCGAAGCAAGTCTTTTTTTTGCTGTTATCTCTATTATGTAGTAAATGCCGAGATTGAAGGTGGTATAGAAAGATATTCCTCCCAAGCCGCCACTGCCCTGTGGGTAGTCACGACCTGGGCTTAATATATCCAACGCCACTTCCACGTGACTAAGGAAGATAAGATCTATGTGTGGGAGGTGTCTGTTTAAAAAAAAGATATGCTTATGTCGCAATTTTGAACAATTTTTACTTTAAAACTTTCTATTACCTTTCAAGAGAAATATTGCTCGTTTTGATTAGTAAGGCTATTTTTATCCCTTAATTGACTTTAAGGTTAGGAATTTCCTTTAGGATCACAATAATAAACGCAGGTGTTTTTTTTGGTTTAAGTAACTAATGTTAATTTTCACTTTAACTTTATATTTTATGGGTGCAAGTTACCAAAACTGATGTGTACGACTTAAAGGTCCAAGAAAGAAGGAAGTTGGTTTACCTGAATTTTAACAAGAAGACCAATGACACTGTACTTTTTGACCTTCGATAAATTCTCCACAAGAAACCAAGTTTAGTAATATCGACAGTGATGATCTCGGTACGTTCAACGAAATTCTGATGAAAGAAAAAATTTCCAGTGGTTTTCAAACTTTTCAAGATTTATACACTTCGAAAACATATAATAATTAGGTGTTGTTTCATTTCAATAACACTTTTGGGGTTTCACTTATTTTTTTGTACTTAAATTAATTTTCGAATGTTTTGTCTTTGCCGAAAGTTGATAATTCATCTGTTAATATATTTTGATATTTTTGACCGAAACGCGAGTTTTATGGAAGTCGTTGTTTAATTACGTGCATCATGACTTTATTGAACAAACTGATCTAATAACCATGAGTTACGGTCAGGAAGGAAGGGAGTCGAAATTCAAATCAAAAACAAGATATGTAACACAAATTAATAAACTAGAGAGAAAAAAAGAAAACAACAATGAATGGAATGCAGGTTTGTCGCTGAACTATTGTTTTCTTGAATACCTTGTAACGCTTTGTTTTCGGTCTTCTCATTCTGTGCCAGTAAATTTGTCACCCACACCTACAGTGAAGTGTAAAAGTCAGCATCAGTTACCACCTTGACAAATATAATTTAAACCTGGATGATATTTTTTTTTTTTTTGGTGGGTTTGAAAAGACGACATTACAAAGGCTAGAGTCGTGCGGGGCCGACTATGTTATACCCTACAACACTACAATATGTTAGAAGCCCTTATGTCCAAATCCATTTTGCAAGATTTCGCTTTTGAAATTAGGATTTTGACTATGGACATTTGCCCAACATTTATGCACTCCGTCAGGCTGTTAGTTATTGTAGTCCATTTTTCAGCTAAATGTAAACCAATGGTCATCCAAAATGCTAGAATTCTTCCCTGTCCTTAACTCTCTTCACAGGCGTGTCGATTGGCTTAAATTGTGTGATCGGAAAAACATTAATTTTTTTTTTTTTGGTTAATTTTGCAATCATCTCCAAAAGCAAGAAGCCCCTCTGTATCTCCAAATTTGCTTGTCTACGATATTTGGCTATATTCGTCAACGAAATCAGCATAAAAAGGCCAGAAGTTCGCCTTTTGCGTATCTCGGATATCGCCTGTAAGTAACGCTGGTATTTTTTCACACAAAGTGGTGAAAACTGGTGTCCTAAACTCAAACTTTATGCGAAATTTCGTGTCCTTTGGTTTCTATTTGTGACATTTATAACGGCTGCAAAATCAGGAACATTTTTAGTTGCTGGTCCATTTCAAACCTCTAGTATATTGCGGACATCTTTGAAAACAATAGGTCTAGCCCTTCTGAGTCCAACCCTACCCTTGTGAAAATTTTCGTGAGAATCGGACGATATTTGCAATACTTATATAATATCTCCAACCTGTGTTGTAAAGTGAAAAAATATTACAAAATATTGAAAGTCAAATTGAAAAAATCGCATTCGATAAAAAATATGAAAAAATAAAAAAATCACAAAATATTAAAATATCTATAATAACACCATTATTGGCATCTTTTTTTGCGATTTTGTTAGATTTTATTCTTTAATGCTAAGAGGGCATTCTGAATTGACAAAATTTTTAAAAATCGCTCAACCATTCCTTTTATATATACATTGTGTATATTTCGCTATATACATCAGATATATACTATCGGCATCTACGCAACGGTCAGAATTGACCTGTTCGTCTATTTGTGATTCGCCGGGACTAAAAATATTCGCGGTTTAATGGAAAATTTGACTTTTATTTAACACGAATGTTATGGCCTAAAATTGGAAGGCTTCTGCCCAGCTCTAAGCTTTAGCCCCATGTTGACTTTCGCGTCGATTGGTCTATAATTGCAACCTGTAGAACAACATCAAAATCATGAAATTTTTAATTTTTTGGTCCATTTCATCCTATTCTGGCCCAAGCCCCACTTCCATTCTAAATTTCGTGAAGATCGGACCATAATTGCGACCTGTAGAGTGATTACAAATTAACATGGACGGACGGACAGACAGACATACATAGCTAGATCAACTCAGCTCAGCGAGATAGGAAGATCCATATATACTTTCCTATGTGGGAAACGATTATTTCGAGGTGTTACATAACTTTTGACCCAATTAAACTTATAATACCCCCAACACAATACCGTAGCAAGAATGACAGAATGCAGGAAGTCCATGGTCACTTGACATCTTCGTTTGAAATTCGCTATTACTTTAGGAGGTCAGGCTTAATAAGTGGAAAGGACTCCACAATTGGGGTTTTTTTAAGTTTCATATATTAGTCAAGTTTTTCCTTTTTCGGAAAGACTAATAAGAAAATGTTTACCTTTTGTACCAAAAATCTCAAAGCATAAATTTTGAAGTTTAACGAGGAGGATAACAGTAAAATCATTGCACAATGGATCTCCATCCAATTTTCTTTGTCCAAAACTATTTCGACGTCTCCATAAGTCAACTCTAGAACCCAATATCAAATATCAGAATTTTAGATCTATCCCTTTATCTAATGTCAAATTTAGTAACATTTAGTACACACATCCACAAAAATATAAAGTTCTCCATCCATCGAATAATTATAGTATACATTTCGAAAACCAACTTCATATTCACATTCTATATAACAAGAGAAAAATTAATTTCAATTTTGACGAAATCAATATCAATTTTATGCCTATGCCTTCATATAGTACCAAGTTTAGTACCATTTGGTACTTTCCGTACAAATATATGGCGCATTTCCAAAGCACCGCCAAATCTCAAACTCACATATCAACACTGAAACCTATATCTAATTTCATGATTTCGGCTCAATTCTTTCACTCAATTTAGTACTTTTCGTACAATTATAATACACATGCCTATTTAGTACTTGTTGTACAATTATTATATATTGGCGAAACCACCTCCATATCTTAACCACAGTGACCTCAACATAACATTTGAGAATCCCAGCTGTATCCAATCACAAACTCCAAATTTAATATCATTTACTACTTTTCGTACAAATATAGTACCCATTTCCGGAATCACCACCACATATTAACCACATACACCAACAGAGACCTCAATCTAAAATTTGTGGATCATTGCCATATCCCTTCACCCAATACCAAATTTAGTACTATACAGTTCCTTTCATACAATTATAGCACACATTTCCGAAACCGTATCATTATCCTAAGCACAGACACCAATAATGATATCTACATCGAAACTCAGGATGTCGGCTCTATTCCTTCACCCAATACCAAATTTAGGAAAATGTAATGCTTTTCATACAATTAAAGCACACGGTTCCAAAACTACCTCCATTTCTCAATGACAGAATCTTCAAAGAACTCAGTATCAAATAGCAGCTGCATCCCTTCACTCAATACAATTTAGTACTCTTCGTACACTTATAGTTTTTTTTTTCGGGATAATCATGAACATATGTCCTAATACCAAATTTCAAATTTCTCACACTATACATGACACCGAACACCAAACTGTTTCAAATACAGTACCATATAGTCCAGTTCGCACACCCAGCACACTTCCTTTCCAACTTTGATTCTTATACAAAATACAAATAAAAAATTCAAATAATATGTAGTACATTTTAGTACTTTTCGTACACTTATAGTGCCTTTAGTACATCCATCATAACCTCTGTGACAGTCATTCTAATTTAAAAGTTTCAGCTCTACTGTTTCGTCATTTACAAAGGGTGCCATATTAAGTACTTTTGTACTTTCAAACCATTTTAGTACGAATTTTCAAAAACAGAGACTTATCTGACACGTTAGGACCAAGAGTCACCTTCAGTCAAATTTGCAAGTTTCAATCACTTTACTTTTTTATTAATATACAGGGCGAGAAAAGAAACTGCAACAAAGACAAAGTCAATCGCCACAGAAAGCAAAATATGTCGGAAATAGCTTCAAATGTTAGAATAAGTTTAGAATTTTTCGAATTGATCACATTTGGCACGACTTATGGCCTTCAAACGGCCAATGATATGTTGCTGCGGTATTGTGGCCCATTCACAGCGAAGCGCTTGTTTGAGGTGATCGACACTTTTTTAGTGCCAACCTTGCTCTCAAAAATACTCCAGACACAATAGTCCAACAGATTGGTATCCGGAGATTTGCGTGGCCATTGTGCGCTGGAAATGAAGCGAGGAACCTCATTTTGTAACCATTCTTGGGTGGCGCGTGCTGCGATGGTGCTGAGTCCTGTTGTAATGTCCAAGGTATGCGGCCAAAATGTTTGCGTGCCTAAGGCTTCAATACACCCTCCAGAATATTTTCGCTATAATATTCGGCATTTATTCTGATGCCACGGTCGATTAATACGAGCGGAGAACGACCATCGGCTGTTATGGCTGCTCACACCATCACCATTACCGGCGCTTGCACATTACGAAGTTGCACATTTTCAGCTGACCTCTTTGGCAAGTAAACACGATCATTTTGTTTGTTTACAAACTGCTGGACAAAGAATGTTTTCTCATCGGAGACGGTGAAAACTAAATTCGGCAGCTCACCACTTTCAGCAAAGCGAAGCAATTCTCTCTTTCTGTTGTTGTGTATGTTACAGGTTTTGGAATTTCAATGACTTTGCGCCGAGCTCATTTTTCAATATTTGCGGAATGGAATATTGCGATATGTGCAGCTCACGAGCCACTCTTCGGCCATTGCGACGCGTGTTTCGATCAATGCGCTTCTTTACTTTTCGAACCATTTCTGCTGATGTTGCTGTTTTTTGCCGTCCATTTTCTTGACGTTGGTCTACGCTACCAGCATCACTGTAATGCTAGGAACACAATTGGAGCGAACGACGAATTTCGCCCTACGCGGCGACAAAATGAGCCGCGAAAATTCGTCGTATGGAACACAATACCGACGAAATTATAAAACAGCTGATGAAGTTGTTTACTTTTTGCTCATTTGTTGACTACAATGAAAATTATACAAGAACCCATAATTCTTTTCGTTCTCTATTATAATTACAGTTATGTCCATCTTCTCTATTATAAATTCACTGATATCCATCTTCACTCAGGCGCAAGTGCACAAATAAATAAACAAATTATTTATGTTTTTTTATACGAATAACAGATAGTAGAGTGACCATAACAAATTTTAAAGTAAAAAGTAACTTTATGTACTAAAACACATAAAATTCGTACAAGTATGGCCACCTTGTACTGTTTTGTCGCCGTTCGCCGGCGTATGAAATAGAAATAAAGCTAATTGAGTTCGCGGCGACCGACGAAATTTTCGCCGGCGCCGTTATTGTGTGCACTTCCATATACACATATGTTTTCTATTTTTGACGACGAACCTACGCCGCGAAAAAATTCGTCGTTCGCTCCAATTGTGTTTCTAGCATAATGAGCGATGGTCCGAGACACAAAAGATTTATTCACATTTAAATGCTGAAGAGCTCTAACGATAGCCACTTGGGTTTTCCAGCCAAATATAAAGAGATCACACTATCATTTTTTTCTGGAAAATTCTCACCAAAATGCTTTTGTACGCTTGTAGACAATGAGAAATGACAGCTGTAGAAATGACAGCTGTCTGAAATTGGTTGCAGTTTTTTTTTTTTATCTCATCCTGTGTGTGTAGTGACTACACTATGCTATTGTTTTCGACGCAATATTTGCTCAGGTTTAATTAATCTGTAGCCGTCTTGGGAAGGTGGTTTGGTATGGGATGGTTTTCTATAGCTAGAAACTCCCTTTCTTCCTTTCATAGCTCGATTTAGGAAAGAAAGCTGGGATCTGCCTCGTCTCCGTCTCCAGTTGGTGTAAAGGAAGAGAAACATGAAGGTTTTTGTTTGGCAATTAGACTCGGTGATGGCCTGCTGGCCTAAGTTGGCCTCTTCTTCTCTGGAGAGGAGTATTTAGTGATTTTCTATCCTACGGTTTCGAAACAAGAAAGCTACTCCGAGACATACTCAAATTTTTGTGGAATCCTATCTCGGTCGTTTTATAACTCCGTAGATGCATTTGCCGACGAAACAGTTATAACCTCTGCTGGAATGTTTTTGTCCATCTCCGACAATATTTCCTCGACCAAAGAGTGATCCATGTCCCTTCTTGAAATCGGCCACCTGGAGGAAAAAACCGATATCAAGAGATCTTTTCCAAATCATTTAAAGAGATTATCTTTCTTTTTGATATCGTAAAAAAGAGTCCTGGTTTATAAACTTTCTGCAAATGATCTCTCAAGCCTCCCTAACTCCTAAGTTTAATTTATTTTGACGGTGTGCCAGTATATTCCTCATGACGAAAATACAATCTCATGTTACTGTTTAATACGTATTCAGAGAAATAGAGCCTTAATTTCAATTCATTGTTTTGCTGTTGCAAATTAATAGACAATTGGTTGCACATTTTATGTTTTCCTACCCTACCTAAAATATTATAAATATAATATTTTTCTAATGCTCCTTACTAACTCTTATAAGATGGCTCAATAAGTTAATTATTTAAGCAATTATTTAATAACAATTTTGTGAATTTAAATTCATATTCAATTAACCCTTAAAAACAACATCAAAACCCACAATGTATTTTAGATTGATTTTCAACAATCTTTTAGTTGTCTGTTGTTGCATTGTGCCCGAAAAACCTAGAAAACTTCCAACGAAGTTGTATTCTATTCCAAAAAAAATATAGGCTTGAATATAAGAGTGCATATATTTGAATATTGTGTCTATAGTGACCACTTACACGCTCTGAATACCAACAATTTACCTCGAGGAGCATGTCTGAAAAGTTTCTTTTTTTATTATTGTTATTTTTTGTTGGGGGTTGCATTCAAAAATAAACATTCAAAGAAAAGGAGTAAGAGAGAGAGAAAAATACAAAACACAGCTATTTGAATAAAATCCACTTTAGACAATATTCAGTCTCTGAGGTTTTTAAATAGGAAAACAAATATGACTGAGAGGGAAACAAAAGTGAGGATGCTAAATCTTTTGAAAGGGGGAAGTAGTCTTTAGAGACTATTCAAATCTAAAAAAGGGAATTAGAAAAGGATTAAAATTCAATTTGATATTATCTGTAATAAAATAAAAAGAAATCACTCATTCCATCAATAGAGTTCATTGACTAATTTAGCTACCAGCTTCTGATAAAAAGTCAGATTTGCCAAAAATAAGAGAGTATGGGTCGGATTTTACACCAATTATAAATAAGACAATTTAAAAAATATAATTGGTTAATTAAAACTAAGTAAAAAAGCTGTAAGTTCCGCCGGGCCGAACTTTGAATACCTTCCACCATTTGCAACGAATTTTTTAAAAAAAATAAACCCGTTAAAAATTTTGTTAAAATCTTAAAAAAAACCAAATGTAGCCGTCATATTAGGGTCTATACGACGACGTGCACCAACATAGACAACAACATAAGTTAATAAAATATTCAAATGCGGAACTTAAAAAAATCGTTGAATAATGTAGCTAAAATCATCAATATAGGGAGGTACTATTATATGGGGGCTATACCAAAATGTGGACCTGCACAGACAATTTTCTACCTTAGGCTGCAGGAGGTCTAAATTGCATATTTTGAGGTGTTACAAATTGAATGACAAACTTAATATACCCTCTATACAATGGTGGAGGGTATAATAAATTAATGAACAAATAAATAAATTAATAAAATAATCTATATCAATAAAAGAGTAAACTAATAGTTTCACTGAATCTTGAAAATTTGATTGAAGGTCATTCTTGGTCCCAAGATGTCAGATAACTCTTTTTTTGACAAATTGTACCAAAATGGTTCAAAGGTACAAAAAGGTACTTAATATGTTACCCTTTTTATTTGACGAAAGAGTGGAGATGGACCTCTTAAATTCAGAATGAGAGTCATTTATAGATGGATGTGTACGAAAAGTACTACATTTGGTACAATTCGGAAACTTAGAATTTTGTGTAAGAATTAAAGTTAGAAAGGAAGTGTACTAAGTGTTGGAACTGGACTAAATGGTACTGTGTTTGAAACAGTTTGGTTTTCGGTGGACTGATAAAGTTGAAATTTGAAAATTTTGTATTAGGATCCCTGTGGGTGGTAGGTTTGTGATAAAGAAGTGATTTTAGATATGTGTACTACAAATGCACGAAAAATACTGAATAGTACAATATATGGTATTGGTTGAACATATAGTGTTAGAAATTGGAAATTTGGTATTACGATGTATGTTTAGCCCGAACATACAATCAAACGCCATAATTTTTAATTTTTAATTTTATTGAATGAAAGGAAAAAAAATGTCGGGAATAGCATCAAATTTTTGAATAACTGTAGATTTGTTCGAATTTGTCATCTTTGACAGGAACGGCCAATGAAACTGTCACACGCTGCCCGAATGTTGCTCTGCGGTATTTTGGCCCATTCACAGCGAAGCGCTTGTTTGAGGTGATCGACAATTTGGTATTTTTTAGTACCAGCCTTGCTTTCCAAAATACTCCAGACACAATAGTCCAACGGCTTGGTATCCAGAGATTTTGGTGGCCATTGTGCGCTGGAAATGAAGCGAGGAACCTCATTTTGTAACCATCCATGGGTGGCGCGTGCTGAGCGAGATGGTGCTGAGTTCTGTTGGAATGTCCAAGGTCTGCGGCTAAAATGTTTGCGTGACCAAGGCTTTTAATATACCCTTCATAAAATCTTCGCGATAATATTCGTCATTTATTCTAATGCCACGACCGATTAATGCGAGCGGAAAGCGGCTGTTATGGCGGCCCACAGCATCATCATGGCCGCCGTTTGAGTTATGGTGGCCAACCGAAGGTGCACATTTTCAGCTGCTTTTTTGGGTAAACACGATCAGTTTGTTTATTTACAAACTGCTGGACAACGAATGTTTTCTCATCGGAAAAAAAAACAAATTCGGCATTTCACCACTTTCGGCCAAGCGAAGCAACTCTTTAGCTAGAATTTCAATGGCTTTACCCCGAGCTCATTTCTCAATATTTGCCGAATGGAATATTGCGATATGTTCAGCTCACGAGCCATTTTTCGGCCACTGCGAAGCGAGTTTTCTCTTCTTTACTTTTCGAACCATTTTTGCTGATGTTGCTGTTGTCTGCCGTCCACTTCCCTGATGTCGGGCTACGCTACCAGTATCACGGTAACGAGCGATGGTACGAGACACCATAGATTTATTCACATTTAAATGCCGGAGTGCTTTAACGATAGCCACTTGTTGTTTTCCAGCCAAATATAAAGAAATCACGCTAGCTTAAATTCCATCACGAATAACTTTTTTCTGGAAAATTCCCACCAAAATACTTTTATACGCTTGTAAACAATATAATGAGGTGTCACTGAAATAATTTTAACAGCTGTCGGACAAGTGGCTTAGAAATGACAGCAGACTGAAATTGGTTGCAGTTTTTCCATCTCAACCTGTGTGGAGGTGGTTTCTGAAATATGTTGCATAAGTGTACAGAAAATACTAAATGATACTAAATGGAATTGCGTGAAGGGATGCAGCTGAAATTCTGAAATTTGATATTAAGGTCTCTGATGATATCTGGAATTGAAATATGGAGGTGGGTTTGGAAATGTGTACTATAATGATTCTAGAGGTACTAAATAAACTTATTTAACTTATCATTTAGCATTAACTATATTGTTTAAAGATCGATTATATCGACGAAAATTATATTGCACCGGTTCAGCAACTGACACAAACTTTGAATACTCATAAATCTGATATAATTCGAGGATTGTATAAAAATCGCAAAATTGAAACACAAATTATGTCCGTTAGTGAATTAAATTCTAAATTGTAAGATTCACATAAATTCAATTGAAGTTCCGAATTCTTTAATTGGAGAAGTACCAGCAATTGGCAGTGTATTGACACATTAACCTAGATCGTTAATCGTCATATACTTTCCAAATTCTATGTATTTCTTAAGAAAATAAAAAAATATTTTCTAGTATTATAAACAGCAACATGCTGTGAAACTACTTTGTCAACACCTAATCGCCCGACATCTTAAAGCCATTCCCACAACTCGAATACTTTTGTTCAGAAACTCATGGGATTAGTATTTTTTAAGTAAACATTGTTTGCAAGCAAAATTCTTTGAATACATTTCAAATGTAAAGATTTATGTCAGCTTCCGCTTTGTGTCTCCCCTCCAAAAGAAAAGAAACGAGAGAGAAAAGAAGAAATGAAAACTCAGTTATTTTCGTGTTGGATTAAAAGGCTCTCACTCTCACACACACACACACACACACACCTAAAACTGCCACACAAAACGTGGCGTTTGAAATACAAATTAGCGAAGTGAAAAAATAAAACGCAGCGCAGAAAAGCATCAACACCACAGCCATAGTCATAACCACAACGGAAAATACCAAAACAATTCCCATGTTCGAGGATATTCGAGAAAAGAACAAAACAATTTTCAAGTTATTGGAGCATAAATAATGTTAGAGCGATTTTAATTGCCTAGGTTTTCTGCCCAGACTAATTGAAGGCTGACTGACTGACTGCAAATATTTTTTCAGATGTCCTGGTGTGCGGGGGGAATTTGAAGTGCTTTGCTGCTGGTCCTTCACTGGAGAATATCCTGAGCAGAGTAATTTGTTGTTTGTGTTAGGACATTGACTTTATGGGTAAAAGTTGTTGTTAACATTAACGCTCGCTCGGCAGTTAAAGTTATCCTCTGATATCCGATTTGTAATTTTGTTTTGAATACTTTTGTTGGGTTGTTATAAAATTTTTTCTTGTTTAATTACCAATTAATGGGAATGTAATTCAGTGTATTACACTTACATAAATACAACGGAATTTGTAATTTCTCAAGGAGATTTATTAACCTAATATACATTTTGATGAGAGGGAGATGAGACTGGTGTTTATGAAACAAGATTTGTTGAAATGAGGGATAGTTTAAAAAATTTCGTTAAGGAACTATATAATTTCATGGAAGAAAAAAATATTTGGGAAAAATTTATTAGTGGTAATAAAAGCCCTTAAAAAGTATTTTAAATCCAACAAATGCCAGCTACTTCGTCAGCGAAAAGTCCTCCTTAAAATATAAGATTTGTTCCAAATTATTTTTAGTACTCAAAATTCACAATTTGTTCAGTTTGCCATAATTATTTACTCAAATCTTAATACATTGTACCAAATTTTCAACCATCTAGGACGTAAAGAAAAATGGGGAAAATTTACACCAAAAAGTCTTCAGAATCTTAATTTTGAAGTTGACCGAGGAGGATATTTGTAAAACTATTGTTCAATGGGCCAACATCCTAATTTTCTGTCCAATACTATTTCACATATGGAGAACCCTTGAATCCTACATTAACATCTGTATCAAATTTCAGTTTTATCCCTTCAAACAACAATATTATAGTAATATACAGGGTGAGATAAAAAACTGCAACAAAGTAGAACTCCAAAATTTTTACATTTTTTTAAATTTTAAAAAATATCAGAAATATCGGAAATAGCAACAAATTTTAGAATAAGTTTAGATTTGTTCGAATTGATCACATTTGGCACGAATTATGGCCTTCGAACGGCCAATGAAACCGTCACACGCTGCCCGAATTTTGCTATGCGTCATTTTGGCCCATTCCCGGCGAAGCGCTTGCTTGAGGTAAACGACACTTTAGTAGTTTTTAGTGCCAACCCTGCATTTCAAAATACTCCAGACACAATAGTCCAACGGATTGGTATCCGGCGATTTTGGTGGCCATTGTGCGCTGGAAATGAAGCGAGGAACCTCATTTTGTAACCATTCTTGGGTGGCGCGTGCTTAGTGCGATGGTGCTGAGTCCTGTTGGAATGTCCAAGGTCTGCGGCCGAAATGTTTGCGTGACCAAGGCTTTAATACACCCTCCAGAATATTTTCGTCGGAATTTTCATGGCTGGCGCTTGAGTTCTGGTCGCCAACCAAAGTGGACATTTTCAGCTGACCTCTTTGGCAAGTAAACCCGATCATTTAGTTTGTTTACAAACTGCTGGACATGTTTACAAACTGTTGAATGTTTTCTCATCGGAGAAAACATAATTCGGAAGTTCACCACTTTCGACCAAGCGAAGCAACTCTTTAGCTATTTTGAGTCTATTTTCTTTCTATTGCGATGTAAGTTCTTGCACTCTTTGGAATTTAAATGGTTTGACCCCGAGCTCATTTTTCAATATATTCCGAATGGAATATTGCGATATGTTCAGCTCACGAGCCATTTTTCGGCAACTGCGACGCGGGTTTCGATCAAGTCGCTTCTTTACTTTTCGAACCATTTCCGCTGATGTTGCTGTTTTCTTCCGTCCACCTCCTTGACGTCGGGCTACGCTACCAGTATCACGGTAACGAGCGATGGTACGAGACAAAAAAGATTTATTCACATTTAAATGCTGGAGTGCTCTAACGATAACCGTCACGAATAACTTTTTTCTGGAAAATTCTCATCAAAATTCTTTTGTACGCTTGTATACAATATAATGAGCTGTCACTGGAATAATTTTAGCAGAAGTCGGACGAGCGGCTTAGAAATGACAGTAATCTGAAGTTGGTTGCAGTTTTTTCATATTACCCTTATATCAAATATCAGGATTTTAACTTAATTCCTTCCTTCACCCAATATAAAGTTCAGTAGTATTTAATACTTTTCGTAAAATTTTCACATTGCCAAAATTACCTCCATATCTAAATTGAAGACACCAACAGATACCCCTATATCAAATTTGAGGATTCCAGCCCTGTCCCCTCAAATTTGGTAATTTAGTACTTTTCGTACAAATATAGAAGGCATTTCCAATCTACTGAAAAATCAGAAACACACGTATCATCAGTAAACCAAATATCAAATAACAGAATTTTATCTCTATCCCTTCACCTAACACCAAATGTAGTACCATTCAGTACTTTTTTTGCAATTATAGTACACATTTCCGAAACCACATCCATATGTCCAGGCTACACATGATCGGCGACCCTAACACCAATTGTCAGATTTCAAGCACTGTATGTTTACCCAATACCAAATTGTACAAAATATGGTAGAATTTAGTTCTTTCGTGTCCTTGTAGTACACGTTTCTTAAACCACCTCTTTATCACAAACCTACCACTAGCACGAACCCCAATACCAAATTTCAAAATTCCAGCTTCATCCTTTCACCCTTAATCAAACGCTTGAAAATTTAGTACCAATCAATACAGTTCGCACATTTAGTACATATTTCCAAGACCACTTCGTAAATCAAACTTGCATTCCAACTTTGATAGTCTTACCAAATTTCAAGAGTTTAGTTCTATCTGTTCACATAATACCAAATTATATCATTTTTGTAGTTTAGTACCGTTTTGGGACCCTTCGTAAACTTAAAGTTCGAATTTTCGATCCTACACTCCATCAATGACTTTCATTCTAAATTTCAGTATTCTAGCTCATTCCGTTTGTCCACTACAAAGTATTCAATTTTTAGTAAGATTTGTTATTTTTTCGAGAAAAAAAACCTTTTTATACGCCTACGCACCAAAACTGACCCACGTGCAAAATTACAAGATTGTAGCTTCAGATGTTTCGTCTGGGTGCTGATTCTCATTCTGTCACTTATTTCACTTATCTTTTGTATATATCGAATATTTACTTCTTCTGGCACTAGGCCCTTGAAATTCCATTGGTACTTAAACATAACGATTTAAAATTTTCGTAACGAGACTCTGCTTCAAATCTATTTCCATATTAAAAAAAAAAAAAAACAAGTAAGCAAAGGCTGTAGTCGTGCGGGGCCGACCATGTGATACCCTACAACACTATAACGTGTTAGAGGCCCTCTTATGTCCAAATTTGCTTTGAAAGATTTTGCTTTTTAAATTATGTCACGGAGCACTGCCCAGCATTTTGACCAGTGACATTTGCCCTATATTTTCGAACTCCGTTGTGCTCTTTGTAGTTGTGGTCCATTTTACAGCTAAATATAATATAATGGTCATCCAAAATGCTAGACTTCTTCCCTACGATATTTGGCTATATCAGCATAAAAAGCCAGAAGTTCGCCTTTTTCTGTATTTTGGATATCGCCTGTATGTAATGTTGGTATTTTTCACACAAAAGTAGTGGTCCATCCTACCCACTGTTCTAAACTCTAACTACAAGATCTCGTGTCCTTTGCTTTCTATTTATGACCTTTATAAGGGCTGCAAAATCAGGCCCTTTCAACCCCTAAATATGTTGCGGACATCTTTGAAAACAATAGCTCTAGCCCTTCTGAGCCTAACCCTACCCAGCCTGTGTTGTAAAGTGCAAAAATATTAAAAAATACACATCAATATTATAAGTCAAATTGTAATAAAAATCGCATGCGATAAAAAATATAAAAAAATAAAAAAATGTCACAAAATACTACATAATCTATATTAACATCATTTCATGCGATTTTTTTAAATTTTATACATTTATGTCAAAAGGGCATTCTAAATTTACAAAATTTGTCAAAATCGCTCCATTCTGGAGATATAAGCATTATAGCTAACATCCCCTTCCTTTATATATATATATATATATATATATATATATATATATATATATATATATATATATATATATATATATATATATATATATATATATATATATATATATATATATATATATATATATATATATATATATATATATATATATATATATATATATATATATATATATATATATATATATATATATATATATATATATATATATATAAAGGAAGGGGATGTTAGATATAATGCTTATATCTCCAGAATGGAGCGATTTTGACAAATTTTGTAAATTTAGAATGCTCTTTTGACATAAATGTATAAAATTTAAAAAAATCGCATGAAATGATGTTAATATAGATTATGTAGTATTTTGTGACATTTTTTATTTTTTTATATTTATATATATATATATATATATATATATATGTATGTATGTATATATATATATATATATATATATATATATATATATATATATATATATATATATATATATATATAAATATATATATATACATTGCATATATTTCGCTATATATATCCGAAATTTATACTATCGACATCTACGTAACGGTCAGAATTGACCTGTTCGTCTATTTCTGATTTCGACGGCATTAAAAGTATTCGCGGTTTAATGGAAAATTTGAATTTATTTTTATCACAAATGCTATGCTCTATTTCAACCACTAAATATTACCCGATGACCATCAAAATTGAAAGGCTTCTGCCCAGCCCAAAGCTCTAGCCCCATGCTAACTTTCGCTTTGATTGGTCTATAATTGTGACCTGTGCCCCTAAATATTATGCGATCGTCATCAAAAGAAATAGGGTTCCATTCGTGAAGATCGGGCGATAATTGAGACCTGTAGAGTGATTACAAATTAACATGGACAGACGGACAGACGGACAGACGGACGGACGGACATACATAGCTAGATCGACACAGCTCGCGAGATAGGAAGATCCATATATACTTTCCTATGTGGCAAATCAATATTTCTTGGTGTTACATAATTTTTGGCCCAATCAAACTTATAATACCCTCAACACAAAGTGTTGTAGGGTATAAAACACTTTTTGAGGTTCTATTGTAGGAAAGTATATATGAAAAATATTTTTAAAAATCCAAGGTTTTTACTCCTGTAGTCCTATCATATTCATAGCCCTGATTGTATTCATATTTTCATTTCATATTTTCACATATGTTATCATAACGAATTTTCGATTTGGTTACTTCCTCGCATTCCAGCAGTAGTGGTGGATTCGACATCCCACATCATTACAAGTGTTGTTCGCTTCACACCCCAATGAATTTTCTCAAAAGTTTTCTCTTTGAATTTCAACCAAACGGAAACTTTGAAGAATACAAGTAATGATGTACCAACACCAACACCACCCCCATCATCATCTCCATAAGAGGGCTTTTGTTTGGCTTTCGCATATGTGTACGTCTGCTTGTGACGGATATGCCAGATACTACAACTCAATAATGGATGAAACGGAAGAACTTGTTTGTGAAAAAGGTTATTCGACTCTCGAACACAAACGACAAGAGGAAACTTCCCAAAAAAATGCTATCTGCTTTTTAATTCTCATGTGTAGCAGCCACATCGTTTTCTTTCGTTCGATTGCAATTCGTAGTGGCATTGATTGATTTTGGTTTGTTTGACGATTGCAATGGTATTATGGAAAATACGTTTTTATATATATATATATATATATATATATATATATATATATATATATATATATATATAAAGGAAGGGGATGTTAGATATAATGCTTATATCTCCAGAATGGAGCGATTTTGACAAATTTTGTAAATTTAGAATGCTCTTTTGACATAAATGTATAAAATTTAAAAAAATCGCATGAAATGATGTTAATATAGATTATGTAGTATTTTGTGACATTTTTTATTTTTTTATATTTATATATATATATATATATATATATATATATATATATATATATATATATATATATATATATATATATATATATATGTATGTATGTATATATATATATATATATATATATATATATATATATATATATATATATATATATATATATATATATATATATATAAAATATATATATATATACATTGCATATATTTCGCTATATATATCCGAAATTTATACTATCGACATCTACGTAACGGTCAGAATTGACCTGTTCGTCTATTTCTGATTTCGACGGCATTAAAAGTATTCGCGGTTTAATGGAAAATTTGAATTTATTTTTATCACAAATGCTATGCTCTATTTCAACCACTAAATATTACCCGATGACCATCAAAATTGAAAGGCTTCTGCCCAGCCCAAAGCTCTAGCCCCATGCTAACTTTCGCTTTGATTGGTCTATAATTGTGACCTGTGCCCCTAAATATTATGCGATCGTCATCAAAAGAAATAGGGTTCCATTCGTGAAGATCGGGCGATAATTGAGACCTGTAGAGTGATTACAAATTAACATGGACAGACGGACAGACGGACAGACGGACGGACGGACATACATAGCTAGATCGACACAGCTCGCGAGATAGGAAGATCCATATATACTTTCCTATGTGGCAAATCAATATTTCTTGGTGTTACATAATTTTTGGCCCAATCAAACTTATAATACCCCCAACACAAAGTGTTGTAGGGTATAAAACACTTTTTGAGGTTCTATTGTAGGAAAGTATATATGAAAAATATTTTTAAAAATCCAAGGTTTTTACTCCTGTAGTCCTATCATATTCATAGCCCTGATTGTATTCATATTTTCATTTCATATTTTCACATATGTTATCATAACGAATTTTCGATTTGGTTACTTCCTCGCATTCCAGCAGTAGTGGTGGATTCGACATCCCACATCATTACAAGTGTTGTTCGCTTCACACCCCAATGAATTTTCTCAAAAGTTTTCTCTTTGAATTTCAACCAAACGGAAACTTTGAAGAATACAAGTAATGATGTACCAACACCAACACCACCCCCATCATCATCTCCATAAGAGGGCTTTTGTTTGGCTTTCGCATATGTGTACGTCTGCTTGTGACGGATATGCCAGATACTACAACTCAATAATGGATGAAACGGAAGAACTTGTTTGTGAAAAAGGTTATTCGACTCTCGAACACAAACGACAAGAGGAAACTTCCCAAAAAAATGCTATCTGCTTTTTAATTCTCATGTGTAGCAGCCACATCGTTTTCTTTCGTTCGATTGCAATTCGTAGTGGCATTGATTGATTTTGGTTTGTTTGACGATTGCAATGGTATTATGGAAAATACGTTTTTTTATTTAAATATCTCTATATACACAAATGTATAAGAATTTTTGGTAATATTTTGTACAAGACTGCTTTTATTTTTTTTTTAAATTGGAGCGCCATACCCATTTGCCATGTATATTTGTCTTATTTCATCGAATTATTTATGTATATTTGTTGTGAGTATAAAAGTAGACCACATGTGTTCGTTAATGCAATTATAAGGATCATTTAATTGGAATGAATGATATGCAAATCCAAGCATTTTTATTGACAATATTTTATGCAAATCTTACAATGTCAATAATGATTAATATGAATGTGGAGAATATAGCAAGAGGGTGTCCCATTCGGCTAGGTTATGCTCACAGGAAAAAATTACTTCATGTAGATATTTAAAAATGTTTTCAGAAGCAAATATATGGCGTAGGAAAGTGGATTTCGATTTATAGAATGTAGAACAGTATGTAAATTTTACAATATTTTTTAAGGGATCAACAGATCCACAATACGGGGGTTGTAAGATTAAATGTTTTAAGGACCGATAAAAACATTAAACGTGAATTAAAAAAGGTCTTGCAGGAAAAATAGATTAAAAAAAGACCCTCAGCTCATAGTGTTGCAGGGTGAAGAAAAACTGTAGAAAATGTATTATTCAAAATTGTAAGCCAAATTAAAAAAAAATGTTTGCTTATCGCAAAATATGAAAAAAAAAATTAAAAAAAATTTAACAAAAAATATTCACTAATTTATTGTCATATTTTACGCAATTTTATTAGATATTATCCTTTTTGGCAACAGAGCATTCTGAGTTGACGAGAATTGTGAAAATGTGTCCAGCGGTTCTTGACTTAAAAAGATAATACTAAAATATATTTCTTTTACATATATATTTTACAGGGTTGCCCATATTCGACGGACCCATGACCCATTCCAATCGACGAGGCATGTCCGAAGGCAACATTCTTTGCGTCAATTGAATTTTGTACGGGAACAATTGCAAATCAATGCGAATAATCCGTTGTAAAGTGGACCGAGCCATGCACAACTGCTGAAAACGGCGTTTTTGGGATGTTCTTGGGGACCTCTCAACACTGGCTCGTACGGCAGCGATATTCTCGACCGATCGCCTTGGTCGACTTTTATATGGCCTCTTCGGATTAGAAAGAGCCTTACCAGTCGAAAATTTTTCGTATAAACGCTTAATGGTGTTCTTAGAAGGCGCACTTCTCACATTTTTTAATGTTTTAAAAGCACGTTGAGTTTTCACAATTGACTTCTTCCGTTGAATGTAAATTTCAACTATTTCAGAGCGCTCGCGTGGCGTGTATTGGTTCATAGTAAAAACCTGCTTGGACTGACACTTCAAACGCGGTATGTCATTAAGCGATGTGACATCTCTGTCAAAAGTTATGGCATTTCCAGATGGGTCCGTCGAATATGGGCAACCCTGTACCTATTTTGCTACATATCCAATATCTTGGCTATTAGCATTATTGTAATGGTCAGAAGTGACATTTTAATGTATTTGTTATTTGACCGGCATTACAAATATTCGCGGTTTAGTGGAAATATTCGAATTTTTTTACATAAAAGTTATAGTTTATTTTACCCGCTAAATATTGTACGATGACCGTCCAAGTTGCTTAGCTTCTGCCCAGCCCGCGTCGATTGATTCATATTTGTGGCCTATAGAGCAACTGCAATATCAGGAAATTTTTTTTGGTTCATTTAAACCCCTAAATATTGTGCGATCATATCCAAGAACAATAGGCTTCTATTCTGACCATAACCCACCTCCATTTTCAATTTTGTGAGGATCGGGCCACAATTGCGACATATAGCGTAATTTCGATGTAACATGGTCAGACGGACAGACACGCATAACTAGATCGACTTAGCTCGGCGAGATAGGAAGCTCCATATATAGTTTACAATTTTGGAAACCGCTATTTCGAGGTGTTACATAATTTTTGGCCCACACAAACTTATAATACCCGCAAAACATAGTGTTGTAGGGTATAATATAATATTATGTATAAAACGTGGATTTATAAGAATAGCTATTCAAGATCAATTTTGATTTTTCAAAAATATTTTTCTCGACAATAAAGATTTATGAAAATTTTTTTTCAAGGCTGAAAAGTGGATTTTTTATGAAAAGTTTTTAAAATAAAAAACGTGATTTTAATAAGAATTTATAGAGGCTTAAAATTTCAAGGGCAGAACGTTAATTTTTAAAAACTAATTTTTAATGCCATGGCGTGCTTTTTTCCAAATATATTCCAGCACCAAAAGCGTGTTTTTCGGAATATTTTTGCTAAGATTTAAAACACGTGCGGTCATTTTTCAGGACTAAAAGCATAGATCGCTATTTTTTCTAGCACCAAAACATTAATTTTTTAAAGTGGTTTTTCACAAGGACCGAAGTGTGAGTATTTTTTAGGATTAAAAAGCCAATATTTAAGAGTATTTTTGTCAGGACAAAAAAATCGAGAATTTTTAAGCTCACTTTTTCAAGACCAAAAATGTAAGCCGGTATTTTTCCAGAACCAAAAATATGGTTTTTTTAAGATAACTTATATCAAATTTTCCCAAAAGTGATCACAACACCCTCGTAAATATTTTGTATCATCTCATCGAAGCAAGCTGGATATGTTGACATCTTACAAATTGTAGCTATAATAAATTACAATTTACATGCACCATGTGAAGCAAAGACATGATAATCGACAACAATTTATTTTTAAAACAAAAATAAATAAGGCTTTAGTATTGTTTTTTTATTTTTTTCGGGGCATTCTTCAATAAGAATTTCTTGTTGTATGCAAACAAATACAGATATGATTTTCTCTTAATACCAAAAATAGAATAAACATTTTTGTTTACACCAATGTCAAGTTGTACAAAGCCTTTATGCAATACAATACATCCATCCATCTATGTGAATAGGCATGTTGTTTTTGCTCCATTTTTTGTTGATTTTGTGTTGTCTCTTTTCATTGCAATTTTATTATCAAACAAAAGAAATCTTGATGCCGTATCAGGCCATATCAATGTCTTAAAATGTCAAACCTCTTGAGATGTTATGTCGTTCCATGCACCCAATCTCTAGCATGCAGCTAGCGAGTGAGTGCCAGCAGCACGTTCTTCTAACAGCAGTTGTAGGTTCTTTTTTATTTTCTTTCGCTTTTGCTGTGTCTCCTCTATTATTTGAATTCCGTTTCATTGAATCTGACATATTAAGACTTTGCATGACATTCAATTTTAGTAGCTTTACATTTCGTTAGTGAACTCAGCAATTTAATTGGATGGTTGGGATGAAAGGGGGAATACGGGCCTACTATGGCGATGGAAGTGGTGAAGTTCCTTAGCAATCAAGGACATGGATTTAGGACAAAATGTTTAGCCATAGGAGATATTTGAATGTCTCAGCGGTATAAAAATATCTCATTTGAGTTATGTATGTAAGTTTTTACGAGTATGTGTGCGAGCGTGTGGAATTTAGTTCTTCTTCATTGACAAATGAATGTTAATATGGTGCGAAGCTCATTCCAATGTTGTACAGCATTTGGGTCGGAAAATTATTTTTAGGCAATTTATCTATTAAACAAGTAAAATAGTATCAGTCGGTTGTTCCGACAGATGTATACACCCAGCCTTGAGTTATGATTATTCTAATTATTTACCCTTTATGAGGAAGGTTTCGAAGCAATTAGCCAATATTGACCAATTCGTATCTGACTTAAGACTGATATAAATATCACAACGTGGCAGATTTGGGCTATATCGACTACTTCCTATACTTTATATGAGATATATGCAAATTTTGGGAAAATGTGGAAGTATGCGTTAGGTACCAAATATTGCCGACAGGAAGGAAATCGAACATTTTATCCAATTTTATGCGAAATCATAAATTCCGACATATTACATATTCATATCAGATTCCCGGTTAAGAGAAATATTTACATATAGGAAGTTGTAAAGAATCGCTGACTTGTTTAGCAAGTTATAACAAATGTAAGCATTTGAAACTGTGACCCTTTGTGGGTGAGGTACCAGAAGAGGTTGGCAGATACATACTATCTTCACAACAGATCTTGCGTTGATAAAAATATTTGGATGTGTGAAATTTGAAGAGATTTCGATGCTTATTTCGCTTCCTTTGACCGTTTTGTTTTTCAAAATCTTGAAACCTATGCGGTGGAGGTACCAGAATAAATGGTCTAATCTCTACCATCTTTATAACAGATCCTGTATTGATGGAAATATTGAGATATACCAAGTCGGAATGGAATCGGATGTTAATTACGCATTTTATGAGTTTCATGGATGCTCAAAATTTTTGACCCTTTGTGTGGGAGGTATCAGAAGAAGTGGTTCGATATATCCCATAATCATACCAGACATTGGGTTAATAAAAATATGGTTAAGTGTGTAATTTGAAAAAACGGGATGCTTATTTCGGATTTTATAATCGTTTTGGTTGTTCAAAATGTTGTCCCTCTGTGGGGAGGTACCAGAACGAATGGTCGAATCTCTACCATCTTTATAACAGACCTTGTGATGCTGAAAATATTGAGACGTGGCATGTCTGAATGGAACCGGATTTTAATTTCGTATTTTATGGGCTTCATGAATATTTAAAATCTTGATCCTTTGTGGTGGATGTACCAGAAGGAGTGGACCAATATATTCCATTTTCACACCTGGCCTAGCACTGATGCATATATTAGGATTTACAAAGTTGGAGCAAAATCGAAAGATCATTTCTCTTTCTAAAAGGTAAATTATTTTATATGAAAATGTTGACATATTGTGGGGGTGGTTCCAGAAGGAGTAGTCCGAATTTTCCCATCTCCTAATTCGATCTAAGTTTGACAATAATATTACGAAGTACCAAGCTTGGACCAAATCCCTTCGAGAGTTTTCTTGCGCACCATCCAGAGATACAGACGGACGGACGGACATAGCTAGATCGACTCTAAATATACTAAACCGGATTTTTGTCCAAAAAGACGTAGGGTCTATAACCGTTATTTCGATGAAGCACGTTTTTGCCGTATCAAATGACATATATTCTCTGTAGCCATATGACTGAGCGTATCAAATTGTGATCTAGTTTTTATTATTTTATTTATTTATTTTAAATTAATATGAAATATTAAAAAGATTTTGACTCAAATTGGATACGTATAAAATTAGTATTTCAAAAAAAATTAAAAAAGGGAGTAGCTTTTTACCTATTTTTAGGTTCCTTTGTGATTTTTTCTTTTTTCTCTAATTATAAACAATTTCACGACATTAAATTGTTTATAATGTGATCTGGTCCAAAATGTCCAAATGGAAGTGTTTCTCTATGTATCAAATTAAGATCCAGCGCGCAATATTATCTTCTAATAACATAAATCCATAAGAAATTATTTATATCTATGACACCGAAGAATGAGTTCAAGAAAATTATATTGAACTCATTGTGGCGTATGAGTATTATTTGTTATTTATTTCTCATTCTGTGTAAAGTATACGCACTGGTGAACATTAACACGACTGAGTTATTCCATGTATATATACTGAATTCTTGTTTTCAATGAAATTTTTTCAATATTTTTTTTTTTTTATATTCGCTTCCAATTCACTGTCCTAACACTGTACAATGACTGCAAATAAAAAAAAAAAACGAAATCCCAAATGTACAATATCCACTATTGATGTTTGCCAATAATTTCTATGGATTGGCAATTTTCTTTCCGTTTCGATTCTCATTACTGTAATTGCTCAATATCCACTGGAAGTAGTCAATAATTAAGTTAAGTGCAATGAACCAAAGTTCATTGTATCATTAAATGATGGCTAATTAGTATTCCAAGCGTGTGTGTGTGTGTGGTCTGGTCTGGGAATATAGAGTCACACAAGCATGCACATATTTCACATTTCCTTAATATATTCCTTACCATGACGAAGAAAAAAATTGATTAGATGCTGGGTATTAATTTGTATTCATTATATTAACGAATTCGAAGAGAGAAATGCTGACATAATATTAAATTATATGTAAAAGGAACTATTTAGAGAAAACATTGATATAATATTAATATGCAAATAGTGGAAAATGGTTAATTGACGGGCTCATTTGTGAAACAATATTATAATCATATAACATAAAATCTAAAAATATTATTATTAAAAAAATCCTGTACATTAAAATATTATCAAATGCTGATTTGGTCCATTATATTTAAATACTTCCAATATTTTTATGGTATAAAAAAATTATTAGAATAAAACTGTTAATTTTCCCTCTAGTTGAAACTTTCCAAATTCAATGGATTAACATTTTTGAAAAAGTGGCCATAGAATTTGCATTTCGAAATTTGATCTAAGTTCAGATTAAAATGGAAAAATTAGACACAGAGAGATTCAAGAGGAAATTGGCAGCTCAGTGGTTCATATTTATGTGTTTCACACTGAGTACTAATTTTGGTATTATTTGTACAATTTTCATTTCAAAGTCATTTTATTATACTATTCGTTATTACGTTATAATTCATCGAAGTAATAATTTTAGTCCAACAAAGTATATATATTCTTGATCAGCGTAGAATTCTAAGACAATTAAGTCCTTTCCGTCCGTCCGTCCGTCTGTTGTAATCACGCTAAAGTCAAAACGAATTAAGATGGGAAGCTAAAATTTTGCACATATAAGTCTTTTGTGGGCAGGCAGGTTAAGTTCGTCAAGTTCAATGGCATTATCTGAAATTCTACACAAGAAGTTCTCTGTTAGTACTTTACCCCCTAAAGGGGAATTTTCTATACAGGACCTCGACATTGTATAGACCCCATACGATGGTACCTGTGATATTCGGTATTTTGATGATTTTAGCCACATTTTTCTATGGAATATTCTGAAAATCCACACAAGGTGTTCCTTATGAGTACTTTACCCCCTGAAAGAGGATTGTCTACATAGGTCCACTATATTTTTTATACCCCGTATAACGCTGTCTCACTTTACTGATGATATAAGCGACATTATTTACCGAAATTATTTCGAATTTAAAGTTCAAAATCGTTACAATTTTTTTTCCGAATAGTGGAAGGTATAAAAGGTTCGGCCTGGCCTGGCCGAACTTAGCTGCTTTCTTACTTGTGTGGAATTTAATCCATTCTAATCACCATACTCTTTATATCCTCTCCAACATTTACATTTTTTGCACATATTGCTGTATGTTATTGTCATACAGAAACGCAGTTTGGGGGCTACCTAACAAATAACCAAACAAACAAATCATTTAAAATATACTAAAAATGGGAAAAATAACCATTTCAAAATGGTTCGACCACTGAACTTTTTCCTTTTTCTAGCTTCAGAACACTTGGTAGATCCAATAATACCAGTGCATAAAAAAACCACTGCGAACAATTTGAGCCACCAACTGACCGTTACTGACAACAACATTCACTGAAATTCAGGGCAGACTTTTTAGTACCCTAAAGGTACATCTGTCAATTTTTTATACCCTCAGTCAAGTGGCTAGAGAGGGGATATATCAGGTCTCTTTCGATCACATCAGTTTCGGGACATTTAGAATCTATCTAGCTATGTCCGTCCGTCCGTCCGTCTGTCTGGCTGGTGCGCGTAATATTTTTATCAAACTGAGATCGAGTTCGGAGATGAGCAATATTCCACACAAAAGGTCAAAATTGTCAAAAAATAAAAAAAGGATTTCCCAAGTTTGCTTCAATTTGAAAATCTTAGTATTTGCATCAGTGCTAGGCCTCGTGCGAAAATGGACAATATCGGTCCACTCAATCAATTTTAAATATCCATGAAGATCATAAAACACGAAATTAACATTAATTTTCATTTAGACTTGAAACTTTTCAATATTTCTATCAACTCAATATCTGTTATAAAGATGGGCACAAAGGGTTAAAATTTTTATTAACAAGAACGATCATAAAATCCGCTTAATCTGTTTCGAAGATGATAGATATCTGCGAACCTCTTTTGGTACCTCACCCACAAACGGACACAATTTTCAATATTTTATCTGTCATAATTTGTGAAACAAGTCGGCGATTCTATACAACTTGCTATATCTAAATATTTCTCTTAACCAGAAATCTGATACGAATATGTAATTTAATGATTCCGTAAAATATTGGGTATAAATGCTCAATTTCCTTAGAATTTTGCACATACCAACATTTTTATCTGTATTAGATGAAGTGAATTATTTCGGTCTGCTATATCTGGTACCTCACGTATATTTCCAAATTTTCCCAAAATTTTGCACATATCTCATATAAATATATCATGTCGCTCAAGTCATTTTAGGACGAATTTCTAAAAATCCGTGTCAAAAGCTACTCTTATGCAACATTCGGCATTAACAAATAAATACTAACTTCCGCCTTCGGCTTAGAGAAAGTATAAAATCATTTGAGATGGCTAAAATTTCGAGTTTAAAGATGGGCACTACAGGGTTGCCCATATTCGACGGACCCATGTTTTTTTAAAAAAATCAAAGAAAAAAATTAAAATTTGGCGGTTGGCAATGTTAATCATTTAATTTGTTCCAAGTAGATTTGTTTACATCAATTTTTGAATATGATATCTCCCAAATGGCCGCCTCTGGCGTTGATGACGTATTGTGCCCTTTTTGCTGCATTTTCCATCGTTTTTGCCAACATTTCGGCCGGAATAGCGGCTATTTCTTCACGAATGTTGTCCTTGAGCTCTTCTACGGTCCTTGGCTTGTTAACGTAAACCTTTGACTTCAAATATCCCCACAAGAAGAAGTCAGACGGCGTCAAATCGGGCGAACGCGGTGGCCAGTCCAAATCACCACTTTTCGACATCAAACGGCCCGGAAACACATTCTTCAGAAAATCGATTGTTATGCGACTTTTGTGCGGTGGAGCGCCGTCTTGTTGAAACCAGAACTGCCTCATACGCTTTCGACGAATAATTGGCATCACAAAATTGGTCATCATGTCGCGATAACGCTCCTGATTGATGGTAACAGCATGGCCATTTTCATTTTGGAAGAAAAACGGCCCAATGACAGTTTTCGCACTAATGCCGCACCAAACTGTGACTTTTTCGTCATAAAGAGGCACTTCTTGAATCTTCTGAGGATTGTCGGTGGCGTAAAAACGGCAATTTTGCTTATTTACGGTCGCATTCAATGTGAAATGGGCTTCATCGGACATGATAATTTTGTTCCAAAATTGCTCGTCATCTTCGGCCATTTCGATGACTCTTTGGGTCCATTCCATCCGACGAGGCTTGTCCGCAGGCAACATTCTTTGCGTCAATTGAATTTTGTACGGGAACAAATGTAAATCAATGCGAATAATCCGTTGTAAAGTGGACCGAGCCATGCCCAACTGCTGAGAACGGCGTTTTTGGGATGTTCTTGGGGACCTCTCAACACTGGCTCGTACGGCAGCGATATTCTCGGCCGATCGCGTTGGTCGACTTTTATATGGCCTCTTCGGATTAGAAAGAGCCTTACCAGTCGAAAATTTTCAGTTTGAAGCACCGACGTTCTTCAAATTTGAACATTCCAATATGATTATCAGTACTTGATCCAGGGCCATTTATTGACCATGTTATCTCCCCTACAAAAGTTCAATATCTTCAAAAAAATATTAGATGTAGTTGCAATTTGAAACATCGTAATAATTTCTCAGATTTACCTCTATCGGTATATACTCCACAAAGGGTTAAACTTTTGAATAAAAATGCTCCTTATGAAATATGAAATTAATAAAAGCTTTTATTAAAAATGCATCCTCTCATTATGTTACTTAGCTTTCTTACACAGAGATATACCCCTTGCCTCCTTGCAATCTTACATTCAAATTAGAAATAAAAACTTTATTTTACGGATGTATGTAAAAAAAAGATCCCACAAAAGAAATTATCTCATGGGACATTGTAATTCTGTAAGAAATGAATAGAGTCCCAATCCTACTTTCCTTTTCTATTTTATTGCCTTCTGACTTATTGAAATACAAAAGTTGTTTGGACATGCTTCCCATGTTAATCCAATTCAGGCGGGAATAGTTCGGAACGGCAATAAAGGAAGTAAAATGGTAATACTAATGAATTGAAGGCAATTGTTGTTTAGCACAATGGACTTAAGATATTATATTTCGTTTAACTAGCCTCCTCTACATCTCTACTTTGCTCGCAATAGAAGAAGAAAATAAGGGGACCAAAAAGGATATAAAAAGGAAATAGTTTTTCATATTAATAACAAAGCAACATCCGTATGATACCATTTTGCCGTAGCCGTAGCTAGACATTAATATACATATGTATGTACGTACGCATACATCTATCTATCTGTCTATCTGTTCAGCCTGACATTACTATATTTATCTCTACGAGATATTGTAATGTTAAAATGTCTTTATTGTTTAGGTCGTCCGTTTCCTTTTTATTTTTTGTTATTGCAAATAAAGATTTGATGGCCATTACAGAGATGGGTTAGCTTTTTTTTCATGTTTTTATTTTATGCGCTCTTTGCTTTATGCTTCTCTGTCTCTCAATGGCAGGGCATGGTTTTGCCATGCCTTCCGTTCTGACCGTTTTGGGGATTACCACAATCTCCCCAAACAACGACGACAACAAAACAAGCTTGACATCCTTTGACAAAGCAAAAAAAAAAAAACGAAAGGAAAAATAAAATAACAAACAAACAATAGGAAAACGCTTATGCAGGCCCAGCGGAAGAAATGATCTAAGCTGGGCAACAACGAACCATATTACGAAAAAAAAAACAAATCACAACTAACAAAATTCTTTAATAAATGCAAAACTATAACTGACGGAAAAGGACAAATCCGACCGCCGGTTTCATTCTTTGGTTTTTGAGGTTGGCCACAAAAACAACAAATAAAAATATTATAAACCTTGAGCCTATAACAGCAAAAATTCTTAACATTTCTAAACAAAACATTTTACAGAAATTGTTCGACTCTGGCTTTTCTTTTGGCCAAGTGGAAACAAAAGATTTGCAATAAAGGTTCACCGCTGGGTTTCGTAATTAACATAGAGCCAAAAAAGAAATAAAAAAAAACAATTAGCAAATATTTGACGTTATTTTTTTAACGCAAATCTTGTTGCCAAGCAAAAAAAGAATTAAAATATATTTGATTTATGTGCATCTTATGGGCTGTACCAAATAAATGTACGTGTAAAAGAGTAATGAAATGACTAACTGACTTAGAATCAACGCCCAGACGAAACGGCCGAAACTAAAATCTTTAAGTTTTGCACGAGGACCAGTTTTGCTACGTGGGCGTGTTTTTGGAAATTCGTACTATAAGTTCTAAAATGGTAAGAAAGGTACTAAAATGTACAAGAAATTTAATACTTTGTATAGGACAAACGTATTGAGCTAGAATTTGCAATGAGAGTCACTGATGGATTATAGACTAGCTGTACAAAAGGGTTTTAACATAGAGTCGAACTTTAAGGTTACGAAAAGATCTAAAATGGTAACCTTTGGTATCTTGTGAACGGAAAGAGAAAAAAACTTTAAATTTAGTATTGGGATCGTTTGATATATGAAGATGGTTTTGGAAATGTGTACTCAGTATGCGAACTGTATCAAGTGGTACTAAATTTGGAAGAGTTTTTATACCCTACAACACTATGTGTTGGGGGTATTATAAGTTTGATTGGGCCAACAATTATGTAACACCTCGAAATATTGGTTTCCCACATAGGAAAGTATATATGGATCTTCCTAGCTCGCCGAGCTGAGTCGATCTTGCTATGTATGTCCGTCCGTCCGTCTGTCCATGTTAATTTGTAATCACTCTACAGGTCGCAATTATGGTGGGGTTTACGTCAGAATAGAACCCTATTTCTTTTGGAGATGATCGGATGATATTTAGGGGTTGAAATGGACCAAAAACTGAAAAAAATCCTGATTTTGCAGTTGCAGGTCGCAATTATAGACCAATCGAAGCGGAAGTTAGCCTGGGGCTAGAGCTTAGGGCTGGGCAGAAGCCTTCCAATTTTGATGGTCATCGGGTAATTTTTAGAGGGTAAAATAGACCATAACATTTGTGTTAAATAAAAATCAAATTTTCCATCAAACCGCCAATATTTATAATTCCGGCGAAATCGCAAATAACCGAACAGGTCAATTCTGACCGTTACGTAGATGCCGATAGTAAATATATCGGTTATATATAGCGAAATATATACAATGTGTATATACAAAGGAAGGGGATGTTAGTTAGAATGCTTATATCTCAAGAATGGCAAGACCGATTTTGACAAATTTTGTCAATTCAGAATGCCCTCCTGTCATTAAAGTATAAAATCAAAAAAAAATCACAGAAAAATATGCCAATAAAGATGTTAATATCGATTTTGCAGTAATTTGTGACATTTTTTTATATTTTCATATTTTTTATCGCATGCGATTTTTTCCATTTGACTTATAATGTTGAAGTGTATATTTTGTAATATTTTTTCACCTTACAACACAGGTTGGGGATATTATATACAGATTGCAATTATCGTCCGATCCTCACGAACATTTTTACAAAGGTAGTGTTGGGCTCAGAAGGGCTGGGCTTATTGTTTTCGAAGATGTCCGCAATATATAAGGGGTTGAAATGGACCAACAACTAAAAATTTTCCTGATTTTGCAGAAAAAATTGAAGCCAGTCGACACGCCTGTGAAGAGAGTTAAGGACAGGGAAGAATTCTAGCATTTTGGATGGCCATTGGATTATATTTAGCTGTAAAATGGAGCACAACAATTAACAGCGCGACGGAGTGCGTAAATATTGGGCAAATGTCCCTAATCAAAATCCTAATTTCAAAAGCGAAATGGACATAAGGGGGCTTCTAACATATTGTAGTGTTGTAGGGTATAACATAGTCGGCCCCGCACGACTATAGCCTTTGCTTACTTTTTTTTGTTTGTTTTTGAATGAACGGATGAAGTTGGAAATATAAAACTTGGTATTGGGGCGTCTGTTGGTTTTAGCATTGTGATAATGAGGTGGTTACGGAAATGTGTACTATAATTGTACGAAAAGTGCTAAATAGTACTGTATTTGACACAATTTGTAATGGGTGAACGGATAGTGTTTGAAATCTGAAATTTGGTATTAGGGTCGCTGTTCATGTGCAGCCCGAACACATAGGGGTGGTTTCAAAAATGTTTACTATAATTGTACGAAAAGTACTAAATGGTACTAAATTGGTTATTGAGTGAAGGAATAAAGAATAAATTCTGAATTTTGATATTTAGATTACCGATCTTACCTGTGCGTAAGGTGTCGTACAATTGAAAATGTCACCAATATTTGTACAAAAAGTACTAAATGGTACTAAATTTGGTATTGGGGGAAGAGATAGGGCTGAAATCCTATAATTTGATATTGAGGTCTGTGTTGGAATCTAAATTGAGATACGGAGGTGGTTTTGGAATTGTGTACTAAATTTGTACGAAAAGTACTAAACAGTACTAATTTTGGTATTGGGAGTAGGAATAGAGCTAGAATTCTTAAATTTAATATGGATTCCACTGTTGGTATCAGCGTTTGAGATTTCGTACAATTGGAAATGTGTATTGGGTTAAGGGATATGGCTGCAATCCTCAAATTTGATACTGATGTCTCGGTTGGTATATGGAATCGAGATATGGAGGTGGTTTTAAAAATGAAGAGATGGGTCTGGCATCCTCAAATTTTGCATTAAGGTCTCTGTTAGTATCTTAAATTGAGATATGGAGTTGCTTTTGGAAATGTGCCCTAAATTTTTACAAAAAGTGCTAAATTGGTATTGGGTTCAGGAATAGAGCCGGTGCCTGGGGTAGAGAGAAGGAGCTGTTTTTGAATATACATAACATAATTGTACTAAATTGTACTTTATTTGGCAATGGGAAAATTATAGAGCTGAAATCCAGAAATCTGATATTAAGGTCACTTTTTGTATCTAGGGTTGAAATATGGAGATTGTTTCGAAAATGCAAACCATAATTGTTCGAAAAGTAATTATTGATACTAAATTTGGTACTGGGTGAAGGGTTGATGCTTTCATCCTAAAATTTGATATCGAGGTCTCTGTTGGTATCTGGTGGTGGTTATGAAAATACGACTACAATTTTACGAAAATACATAATAGTACTAAATTTGGTAATGGGTCGAAGGCTAGAGTTGAAATCCTGAAATTGTATAAAGATGTCGCTGTTGGTGTCTAGGTGGGTCTCGAAATCCCTACTATAGATGTTCGTAAAGTACTAAGTTTGGCTTTGGGTGAAGGGATAAAGCTGAAACTGTGACATTTTATATTCCGATAAATGTTGGTGTCTAGGAACGTTTTTGCAAATGAGTACTAAAATTATAATAAAAGTAAATGTTACTAAATTTGGTATTGAGTGAATGTATAGAGCTGGAATCCCGAAATTTGATATCGATATGATATCTAACTCGAACGAACGAACTAATTCCTTAATTTGTTCAGTGGACTTCGGTCGTTAGTATGAAAATTCTGCGTATGAGTGATATGAAACATATGAAATTGATGACATCACTCATACGTTAAAGTGTACTGAACTATAAACTAGATCGACACAACTCTATAAAGACCAATGAAGTCCTTCCGTAGACGATTTACACATCTATTATATTTCTTCAATAAATAGAGAGCTTATAATTATCTAAATAGCAAAACTGTTTAGTTGTGTATATTTCTAATGGTTTTTGTCTACCTCAGCTCAGGAAACTCTTGTTATTAAGGACATTAATCCGTCCAAAGTCGACCATTCTCACATCCCACTAACATCATTATGTAGATTATAATTGTAAACAAAGCATTGAACAATGGAAACAGAGAAAAAAACTAGAAGACCTCCGACATGCATATGAATACATCTAAATAGAACGCAACATATGTGCATGTGTGTGTATGTGTATTTGACATTGCATGCAAATCTGGGTATCCATAGCCAAAGGGTGGGTGGTGGTGGTCATGGAAATTCCATTAAAAAAAAAATATTTGAATAACATTTTACCTTCAACATTAATTGAATAGAAACAAGTAAGCAAAGGCTACAGTCGAGCGGGACCGACCGTTGAATACCCTACAACACTATAATAAACCATACTGTTTATATAGGCGAGATACTCGAAAGAATTCCACAAGATATTGTGACAAATAATAAAAGAAAACCATCAGATTTCGTTCTCTAATTTTCGAATAATAGCAACTTTAAGTAATTTGCTCATTTCCAATTTATTGGTAGATGTTGCACGTAAATGGTCTTTCTAGATCTGGAACCAATATTTCCCAAAGACCTATAATCTCTCAGAAGTGGCAAAAGATTAACATTTATTATAGGTTTTTGACTTAAACGCATCTATATGAGATACAGACATTTGACTATATTCTCCAACGAAATCAGCGTTAACGAAATAGCCATTTTAACCCCTAAATATATGGCGATCATCTCCAAAAAGAGTAGGCTTCTATTCTGATCCTCATTTTATCCCCATGCAAAATTTCGTAAGGATCGGCCATAAATGCGATCTGTATATGATGTCCTGACATCCTAACTACTTAGTTTTGTTAGCTGTAGAACAAGTAAGCAAAGGCTACAGTCGAGCGGGGCCGACCGTTGAATACCCTACAACACTATAATAAATGATACAGTTTATATAGGCCAGATACTCGAAAGAATTCCACAAGATATTGTGACAAATAATAAAAGAAAACCATCAGGTTTCGTTCTCCAATTTTCGAATAATAGAAACTTGAACTAATTTGCTTAATTCCAATTTATAGGTAGATGTTGCACGTAAATGGTCTTCCCAGATCTATATGAGATACAGACATTTGACTATTTTCTTCAACGAAATCGGCCTTAACGAAATAGTCAGAAGTGCGTCTTTCCTGTATTTGTGAATTCTCCAAAAAGACACTGGAATGGATATTTTCGTATTTTGTCTACAAAAGTTGGCAAACTATTTCACACATTGAATATTATTGGATGGCCATCCAAAACTATTTTGCTTTTGCAATGTCCGGTAACCTCCATTCAAATGCACGTGAGGATCGGGCGATAATTACGACTTGCTGACAATTTTGCAGTTTTTTTTTTTTGTCCATTTCAACCCCTAAATATATGGCGATTATCTCCAAAATGAGTAGGCTTCTATTCTGACCCTCATCTGATCCCCATGCAAAATTTCGTTAGGATCGGACTATAAATGCGATCTGTATATGATATCCTGATATCCTAACTACTTAGTTTTGTTAGCTGTAGAAATATTACCAAATGTTTAATTCAAAATGAAAATATGCCAAAAATATGACAAAATGGAAAAAATATGAGAAAATATTACAAAATCAATATTTTCATCTTTAGAAAGATATTTTTATGCAATTTTTTAGACGTTTTTTCTTTCCTGCCAAGAGGCCATTTTGAATTAATGAGAACTGTCGAAATCAGTTCAGCCGTTCTCGACATATAAGAGATCTTTCAAGCATATCTTCTTTGATAAACATATATATCGCACATATTTTGCTATATATCCGATTTGATGGATGTTAAAATCAATGTAAAGATCAGAAGTAACCTTGTCATGGCTTTGTGATTTCGCCGGGATTTAAAATATTCGCGGTTTAATGAACAATTTTGAATTTTTTCAACACAAAAGATATGGTCTATTTTACCCGCTAAATATTTTCCGATGACCACCCAAATTGGTAGGCTTCTTCCCCGCCCTAAACTCTAGCTCCGCGTCGATTGGTCTATAATTGCGACCTGTAGAGCAACTGCAAAATCAGGATTTTTTTCAGTTTTTGGTCCATTTCAACCCCTAAATATTATGCGATCATCTCCAAAAGAAATAGGGTTCTATTCTGGTCCAAGCCCCACCTCCATTTCAAATTTCGTGAAGATCGGGCCATAATTGCGACCTGTAGAGTGATTACAAATTAACATGGACAGACGGACAGACGGACAGACGGACAGACGGACGGACATACATAGCTAGATCGACTCAGCTCGGCGAGCTAGGAAGATCCATATATACTTTCCTATGTGGGAAACCAATATTTCGTGGTGTTACATAATTTTTGGCCCAATCAAACTTATAATACCCCCAACACATAGTGTTGTAGGGTATAAATATTACCAAATGTTTAATTCAAAATGAAAATATGCCAAAAATATGACAAAATTGAAAAAATATGAGAAAATGTTACAAAATCAATATTTTCATCTTAGAGAGATATTTTTATGCGATTTTTTTGATGTTTTATGTTTCCTGCCAAGAGGCCATTCTGAATTAATGAGAACTGACGAAATCAGTTCAGCCGTTCTCGACATATAAGATATTTTTCAAGCATATCTTCTTTGATAAACATATATATCGCACATATTTTGCTATATATCCGTTTTGTTGCAATGTAAAGATCAGAAGTAACCTCGTCATGGCTTTGTGACTTCGCCGGGATTTAAAATATTCGCGGTTTAATGAAAAATTTTGAATTTTTTCAACACAAAAGATATGGTCTATTTTACCCGCTAAATATTATCCGATGACCACCCAAATTGGTAGGCTTCTTCCGCTCCCTAAACCTGTATAGCTACTGCAAAATCCGAAATTTTTTCAGTATTTGGTCCATTTCAACCCCTAAACATTTGGCGATCATCTCCAAAAGCAATAGGGTTCTATTCTGGTCCAAGCCCCACCTACATTCTAAATTTCGTGAAGATCGGACCATAATTGCGACCTGCAGAGTGATTACAAATTAACATGGACAGACGGACAGACGGACGGACGGACATCCATATATACTTTCCTATATGGGAAATCAATATTTCGAGGTGTTACATAAATGCTGGCCCAATCAAACTTATAATACCCCCAACACATAGTGTTTTAGGGTATAAAAATGGAATTCTGAGAGAAAACAAAAATCTGCAGTTAATTGCAAAATATGACGTTTTTCCAGTCAAAGAATTGAGTTTCGCGTTCTCGTTATGTACGGCATAGGAGAGAGAGGGCGAGTGCTGCAGCCGCTATGGAAGCTGTATCATTCAGTTAACATATTTATTCTCATACATTTAAGGCATCCACAGAATTCTTATTTTTTTTCTCTCTCTCACACACACACACATACGTATGTACATGTGCATGTCTGTTAGTGTGTATGTCCATAAAATCTTGTTATGCTTTCGAAATCCTCTTGAATTTGTAATTTTAACGTTTACCCACTTCGAGTGAGTATGTTTGTTCGCGTGTGTGTGTGTGTGTGTTTTTTTAATGTAATCTTTTATGAAAGTCCTTCTCCTACTGTAAGTGGAACCGGGTAGGTTGGTGGCTGGTTGGCTGTATGTTGTCATTCTCTTAATTTGAATATAAACATACTCGGAACAACTGCAAAGAAACCCACATGCACACACACACATTTGACATACAAACAAACACTTGCATTTATTCTACTTAGCCTTACTAACACACATAAACTAGTGGTTTCCTCTTCTTTGTTTCTCTGGGTAACAACTGACTTGCATTTGAAGGAATCCTGATTACAAACATACATAAATTCATATGGCTATGAGTGTGTGTGTGTGTACAAATAACACAATGAGAGGGTGAATGGTAACTTGCCTTAATATCACAACAACATAAACAACCGTTTGTAGTTTGTGGTTATTTGTATGTGTCTGTGGCATTAGTTATTACCACAATTTACCAAATAAAAACACTTGCAGTACAGTGCAGCACACACACACACACATACCCACAGCCGCTCATTCATATCCTTGCATTCTTATACACTAACTTATATTGTTACATTGTAGTCTTCATGAATATGTATCCGTACCAACACTTGAACATGCATAAATTTGTGCAGTTGTTTTTGACTGTTTGCCATTGTGGCCAGATAGGATACTTGCATACAGCCAGACATACATTCATACATAAATATATGAACGTTAATATTTTTCTTAGCAAACAGCTGTTGTCGTAAACGGATGGGACACAAATAAGATTTTGTACTGTGGTTAGGAGAGGTATTCATAAATATGAAACATGCTTTTAATATACAGCAATAAAATTGAGTTAAGGATAAAACTTAAAACAACAAATATAATAGTCTAAGATTTAAAGAAACATGTTTTTACGTAGAGCATATACAGGGTGAGATAAGAAAACTAAAGATGAGAAAACTAGAAAACCAATTTCAGACTGCTGTCATTTCTAAGCCACTCGTCCGACAACTGTTAAAATTATTCCAGTGACAGCTCGTTATATTGTTTACAAGCGTACAAAAGTGTTTTGGTGAGAATTGTCCAGAAAAAAAAGTTATTCGTGATGGAATTTAAGCGTTATAGTGTGATTTCTTTATACTTGGCTGGAAAACCACAAGTGGTTATCGTTAGAGCACTACAGCATTTAAATGTGAATAAATCTTCTGTGTCTCGTACCATCGCTCGTTACCGTGATACTGGTAGCGTAGCCCGACGTCAAGGAAGTGGACGGAAGAAAACAGTAACATCAGCAGAAATGGTTCGAAACATAAAAAAGCGACTTGATCGAAACCGGCGTCGTAGTGGCCGAAAAATGACTCGTGAGTTGAAAATATCGCAATATTCCATTCGGCAAATATTGAAAAACGAACTTGGCGTAAAGCCATTAAAATTCCAAAAAGTGCAAGTACTTACACCGCAACAGAAAGAAAATAGTCTCAAAAGAGCTAAAGAGTTACTTCGCTTGGCCGAAAGTGGTGAACTGCCGATTTTAGTTTTCTCCGATGAGAAAACAGTCGTTGTCCAGCAGTTTGTAAGCAAACAAAATGATCGTGTTTACTTGCCAAAGAGGTCAGCAGAAAATGTGTACCTTCGGTTGGCCACCAGAACTCAAGCGCCGGCCATGGTGATGGTGTGGACCGCCATAACAGCTGATGGTCGCTCTCCGCTCATATTAATCGACCGTGGCATCACAATAAATGCTGAATATTATAGTATTCTGGAGGGTGTATTAAAGTCTTGGGCACACAAACATTTTGGCCGCAGACTTTGTACATTCCAACAGACTCAGCACCATCACACTCAGCACGCGCCACCCAAGAATGGTTACTAAATGAGGTTATTCGCTTCATATCCAACGCACAATGGCTACCAAAATCTCCGGGTACCAATCCGTTGGACTATTGTGCCTTGTGCATTTTGGAAAGCAAGGTTGGTACTAAAAAATACCAAAGTGTCGATCACCTCAACCAGCGCTTTGGCGTGAATGGGCCAAAATACAACATTCGGGCAGCGTGTGACGGTTTCATTGGTCGTTTGAAGGCCATAATTCGTGCCAAAGGTGAAGCGAAACTTATTCTAAAATTTGATGCTTTTCCGACATGCTTTCTTTCAATAAAATTTAAAAAGAATGTAAAAATTATGGCGTTTGACTTTGTTGCAGTTTTTATACCTTCCACCATACTATGGAGGGTATATTAATTTTGTCATTCCGTTTGTAACTCCTCGAAATACTCACGTCAGACCCAACAAAGTATATATATTCTTGATCAGCGTAAAATTCTAAGACGATTTAGCCATGTCCGTCTGTGTGTCTATGTGTCTGTCTGTCTGTCAGTCCGTCTGTCTGTCTGTCTGTTGTAATCACGCTATCTTTCGAACAAATTGAGATAGAAGGCTAAAATGTTGCACACATGTTTATTTTGCCAGTAGGCAGGTTAAGTTCGTAAATGGGTCATGTAGGTCCAAGTTTTCACATAGCCCCCATATAACGGTACCTCTCGATATTCGGTATTTTGATGATTTTAGCGACATTATTCACCGGAATTGTTTCAAATTTGGCATTTGAAGTTCGTAATGGATACTATAGCCTAAGACAGAAAATTATCTGTGCAGGTCCACGTCTTCGTATAGCCCCCATATAACGGTACCCCCCGATATTCGGTATTTTGATGATTTTAGCGACATTATTTAACGGAACCGTTCCAAATTTGGTATTTGAAGTTCGTAACAGATACTGCAGCAGAAAACAGAAAATGGGCCATATAGGTCCACGTCTTCATATAGCCCCATATACCGTACCCCCCAATATTCTGTATTTTGATGATTTTAGCGACATTGTTTACCGGAATCGTTTCAAATTTGGTATTTGAAGTTCGTAATGGATACTACATCTTAATTCAAAAAATGAGCCATGTAGGTCCACGTCTTCATATATCCCCCATATAACGGTACCCTCCGATATTCGGTATTTTGATGATTTTCGCGACATTATTTAACGGAACCGTTCCAAATTTGGTATTTGAAGTTCGTAATAGATACTGCAGCAGAAAACAGAAAATGGACAATGTAGGTCCACGTCTTCGTATAGGCCCCATATACCGTACCCCCCGATATTCGGTATTTTCATGATTTTAGCGACATTATTTACCGGGATTGTTTTAAATTTCGCATTTGAAGTTCGTAATGGATACTTCAGCCCATGCCAGAAAATTGTCTGTGCAGGTCCACGTCTTCGTATAGCCCCCATATAACGGTACCCCCTATATTCGGTATTTTGATGATTTTAGCTACATTATAAACAAATTAGAATCAAGGTTGAAAAGTAAATTAGATTTATTAAATTGGTTTTGTAAAGGTGTGCTAAATATGAGTACTAAATTGTACTACATTGGGAATTGTTTGGTTTAGGTTGAATGGATGAAGCTGGAATTTAAAAATTTTGTTTTGGGTTGCTAGTTAGTGGAAGGTTTGCGATAAAGAGGTGGTTTTGGAAGTGTGCACTACAATTGCAATAAAAGTACTAAATAGTACCATATTTGGTACAATATGTAATTGGGTTAACAGATAGTGCTTGAAGTTTGAAATGTTGTATTATTGTAGATATTAATTTGTAGCCAGGACATATGGAAGTGGTTTCGGAAATGTGTACTATATTTATAGAAAAATTACTGCATGGTACTATATTTGGTATTGAGTGAAGGGATAGAGATAAAATTCTGAAATTTTACACTTTGATGGTATTTATGTTTAAAAATTTGGCGATTGGTTGGAAATGCGAAAAGTACTAAATTGGGTATTGGGTGAAGAATCCTCAAATTTGATATTGGGGTCTGTTGATGTCTGGAATGGAGATATTAAGGTGGATTTGGATATGTGTACTATAATTGTACGAAAAATACTAAAAAGTACGTACATTTTTATTGTTTTCGTGTCTGCTGGTATTAGATATGTGCAAAATTTTACTAAATGGTACTAAGTTTGGTAATGGGGGAAGTCACAGAACTGCAGTCCTGAAATTTAATTTTGATGTGGTTTTGGGAATATGTAATCTAATTCTTCAAAAAGTACAAAGTGGTACTTAATTTGGTTTTGGGTGAAGGGAAAGGACTGGGATACTCAAATTTGATATTGAGGTCTCTCTTGATATCTGGAGTTGAACTCTATAGTTGAATTTGGAATGTCCTATGTTTGTACGAAAAGTGCTAAATGGTACTACATTGTGCATTAGGTAAAAGGATGGGACTGGAATACTTACATTTGATATTGAGGTCTCTCTTGGTATGTGGAATTTAGATATGGAGCTAGATTTGAAAATGTGTACTTTATTTGTACAAAAAGTACTTTTTGGTACTAAATTTGGTATTGAATGAAGCAATAGAGCTGAAATCCCCAAATTTGATATCTAGGTCTCGTTGTCATCATGTGTTGAGATCTGGTAGTGGATTTGCAAGTGCGTACGATTATTGGTCTAAAAGTACTAAATAGTACAAAAATTGGCATTAGGTAAAGGGATAGGGCTGAATCCTCAAATTTTATATTAACGTATCTGTTAGTATCAGGGATTGAGATATGAAGGTGATTTTGGAAATGTCTAACACATTTGTTCAAAAAGTACTAAGTGGTACTAAATAGGGTATTGGGTTAATGGGTTGAGCTGGAATTCCGAAATTTGATAATGACATACGCTTTTAATTGGTATTGAGAAATGGAAGTGGTTTTGGAAATGTGTACTATAATTGTACGAAAAGTGCTAAATAGCTGAAATTCGAAAATCTAGGTATGAATGTCACTGTTAGTATCTGTAGTTGAAAGAAGGAGCTGGTTTTTGGATATGCATACTAAACTGTACTAATTGTTACTGAATTTGGTTATGGGAGAAATTTCAGAGCTGAAATCCTGAAATTTATATCGTTGTCATTGTTTGCAACTGAGGTTGAGTTATGGAGATTGCAAATGCCTAAAATAATTGTTCGGAAAGTACTAAGTGGCACTAAATTGTGTATTGGGTGAAAGCATAAATCTGAAATCACCAAATTTGATTTTTAGGTCTATTTCAGCAATGGGGTTTGAGATATGGAGGTAGTCTTGGAAACGTGTTCTATAGTTCTATGAAATGTTCTAAATGTTACTAAATTTGCACTTTACCATGGTTTTACTAATATACTCCTCACTATACTTCAAAATACGAAAGATTGATGAGATTTTCCCATTAGGAAAAGCTTGAAAAATATGTAAAACCCTGAAAATCCAGTACGATGTAGGAAGTTTTGATTAAAAAGTTTTGTCAAACTGAATAATTTGCGCATTTTGAGTACTAAAATAGACTAAGGCGAACTGTTGGAACGAATCTTTATTATACCCTCCACCATGGAAAGGAGGGTATATTAATTTTGTCATTCCGTTTGTAACATCCTTAAATATTCGTCGTAGACCCCATAAAGTATATATATATTCATAATCAGCATAAAATTCTAAGTCGATTTAACGATGTACGTCTGTCTGTCCGTCTGTCTGTTGAAATCACGATGCAGCCCACATTATTTGACGTAGAGCGCCAAAATTTAGTAGAGCTATTTGTATTGTGTCTAGGATGGTTTGTATTGAAAATGAGATATATCGGTCCACGGTTTGATGTAGCCCCCATATAAAGGTACCTCCCGATATTCGGTATTTTGATTATTTTTGCCAAATTTTTTTACGGATTTGTCTAAACATTGGTATTTGTTGGTCATAATGGGTTCCAGCTCCGGTAGCGAAACATTGCGTGAATGGGCCCACGATTTGGTATAGCCCCCATATAACGGTACCTCACGATATTTGGCATTTTAATGGTTTTTGTCACATTTCTTCTAATGTTTCCTTTACCCTAAGGTGGAGGGTATTAAAAGTTTGGCCCGGCCGAACCTAATGTTTTTTTTTACTTGTTTTTAAGGTGGAATTTTCTCTGACAACATAGCGGGCACTTGCTAATAGGACAAACAAGTAAAAACCTGTAAGTTCAGCCGGGTCGAACTTTGAATACCCTCCACCATTTGGAAAGAATTTGGCAATTTTCAAAAATATAAAATCCGTAAAAAAATCTTTTAAAAAATTAAAAATACCGAATGTAGCCATTATATTAGGGTCTATATAACGACGTGGACCTGCATAGGCAACTTTTGTCATAAGACATTACAATATTCAAATGCGAAACTTGAAAAAAATCAGCGAAATATGTCGCTAAAATCATCAAAATACCGAATATAGGGAGTTACTATTATATGGGGGCTATACTAAAACGTGGACCTGCATAGACAATTTTCAGTCATAGGCTGTAGTCTCCATTACGAACTTCAAATACTAAATTTTAAATAATTCCGGTGAATAATGTCGCTAAAATCATCAAAATACCGAATATCGGGAGGTGCCGTTATATGGGGCTATACCAAAATGTGGACCTATATGACCCATTTTTAATACCGATAGTCCTGCAGGCATAATATACATTTGAGTAATATTCTACTTCATTTCGTTCGGAAGTTAGAGTGATTTCCACAGACGGACGGACGAACGTCGCTAGATCGGCAAAGAATTTTATGCTGATCAAGAATATATATACTTTGTGGGGTCTAAAATGAATATTTCTAGGTGTTACAAACGGAATGGCAGGTGGAGGGTATAATAAAATCATATGAAGTGCATCAATATGTTATTAAATTAATATGCAGTCTCCATACCACTGTGCCTCAACTGATTATGATTTCCAGCAGGGCAGCTGGTTAATGCCTCAGCTGGTACTGCGGCCAATGCTGCCATTCATGCAACTGCTCTATGGTCACCACTACCAACAAAGCAGCATCAGTCGCCATTTCAGCCGCTTTCCATCTCACAACTGCCACACTGTTTGAATGTGGCAGTGTAGCCTTTATCAGAATTTGAAATGCTTAGCATGCAGCTCATAGAGCAGAGCTTAGTTCAGTTTGGATTTTCAGTTTGAAGTCGGTTAGTGGAAGGCATCAGAGCCACAATTCTCTGGGTTTTGTAGTGTTGTGTGTTTGTTGTTTGTCGGTGGTACGGTTTTTTTTTTCGAAAAAAAAAATTGTGACGAAAAGCGGGACAAAAACCTCGAGACCAGATAAAACAGCGTTAAGCTCGCGTTTGTTGCTCTTCTTCGTGTTGGTGTTGTCTTTTTTTGTTTTTTTTTTTTTTTTTTTTTTGGAAGTATCCGAGAAAGTGTTACACTGGCGGTATTCCTCCATCCACCACCTCAAACTCATTACGAATTGACATTTGTGTACAATCGCAACATAAAACTGACACATTTACATTTTCAAATTACAATTCTGTGAGCATTTGCATTTGCTATTCTGCAAGGCAAATCGCATTTCGAGCTGATATTTGTTTTGAGTTCACATTTGCAGAGGAGTTTTTTTTTCGCCAACATTTTTTTTTTTTTTTTTTTTTTTGCTTTTGTGATTTGGTTTGGTTTGGTTAATCTAGTGTTGGCTCTTGGTATAATGCTAAAGTCTATCCACACAACGTTGCGCTGTGTGTGTTAGTGCGGGTTAGTGCGTATATGTGTTGAGTGTGAGTATTTTTGTGTGTTTAACAGTGAGTGTATGTACATAAATTAAATATTCGACTGACTAACTCTACGACTACGAGACACAGCTATTCCACTTACATTTGTAAGTAGACTAAGTTGGCTATTTGCACGATAGTGGAAACAAATGCCCGCTTATAACTCTTATTTATGTATGCATGTGGAGCACACAATGGCAAACACAGCTACAGCAACAGCAACAACGACTACGACAACTACATTGGAAACTTTTGTCCCGAAAAACAAAACATTCCGAAATGAGGAAATGCTCCAGACGCAAAAGGCAAAATAAAATTTGCCGTTTTACACCAAAGACTTCTATTCGGACAAAGTGTTGTGTTGTTGGTTTTGTGAAACACTGTTTCATACTGGCTGGCTGGCTGGCTAGTGTTTGGCTTAATGGCATTTGAGTTAATAGCATCGTAACTAAAGTTTTTGAAAACTTTTGCTTTTAAGAGCACTCGATTACAGTCTAGTTATTGTTATTCAATTTCAACAAAAATATAAAATGTTCAACCACTTTTTTGTGGTTCTGAAAATGTTTTTGATTCGAAACATTATCTTTTGTTTGAAATTAAATTAAAATTGTTTTTTATGTCGATATTGTAAGAAGAGTGTTTGGAAAGAGATAAACTTGTGATAATGGCTTGGAATTGGTTTTGAATTGAATTCAATAGTTCAATAATTCGTAATAGATTATTCAAAAATTTAATAAAGAAGTATGAAAATATCAGGTATGGCCCATTAAACATTCTGTATTTTATTAGAACTACTGCGTCACTAAAAATTCCACCTTAAAGTTTTAGATTCATTCTAAAAGTTCATGCTTGTCCTTTTTATACCCTCCACCATACTATGGAGGGTATATTAATTTTGCCATTCTGTTTGTAACTCCTCGAAATACTCATGTCAGACCCAACAAAGTATATATATTCTTGATCAGCGTAAAATTCTAAGATGATTTAGCCATGTCTGTCTGTCTGTCCGTCTGTCTGTTGTAACCACTCTATCTTTCGAACAAATTGAGATAGAAGGCTAAAATTTTGAACACATGTATATTTCGTTCGTAAATGGGTCATGTAGGTCCAAGCTATCATATAGCCCCCATATAACGGTACCTCCCGATATTCGGTATTTTGATGATTTTAGCGACATTATTGTTTCAAATTTGGCATTTGAAGTTCGTAATGGATACTACAGCCTAAGACTGAAGATAATCTGTGTAGGTCCACGTCTTCGTATTTTAATGATTTTAGCGACATTATTTAACGAAATCGTTCCAAATTTGGTATTTGAAGTTCGTAATAGATACTGCAACATAAAACAGGAAATGGGTCATGTAGGTCCACGTCTTCGTATAGCCCCCCGATATTCTGTATTTTGATGATTTTAACGACATCATTTACCGGAATCCTTTCAAATTTTGCATGTGAAGTTCGTAATAGATACTTCAGCCCATGCCAGAAAATTGTATGTGCAGGTCCAGGTCTTCGTTTAGCCTCCATATAACGGTATTTTGATGATTTTAGCTACATTATTAACAGATTTTTCTTCAAGTTTCGCATTTAAACATTGTAATAACTTATGACAATAGTTGCCTATGCAGGTCCACGTCGGCATTTTTAAGATTTAACAGAATTTTTAACGGATTTTATTTATTTTTTTTTTCTTTTTTTTTTTTTTTTTGGAAACTGCCAAATTTGTACCAAATGGTGGAGGGTATTAAAAGTTCGGCCTGCCCGAACTTACAGCTTTTTTACTTGTTAGTACTCAATATGCACAATTTGTTCACTTTGAGAAATTTTTATAAGCAAAACTTCATGCATCACACTAAATTTTCAGACTTTCAAGGTCTTACATATTATTCAGGATTTTAGCTTTTCGGAAAAAATATTAAAAAAAAAATGTTTACATTTTATACCTAACAGTTTTCAAAATTATTCACTTTGAAGTTTACCGAGGAGGAAAATAGTAGGCCCATTGCACAATGGATCCACATCCAATTTTTTTGTTCAATTCTATTTCAACGTCTCCATATCCAAAACCTAGAAACCAACAGAGATCTCAATATCAAATTTGAGAATTCCAGCTCTATAAGTTCATTTAATACGAAATAATCTACATCTCTCCATCCTAGGCACCAACAGTGAACTAATATTAGTACTATTTAGTTCTTTTCCACCAAAATCAATTCCAAACCGTTTAGTAAGCATTTGTAAAACCACCCCCTTCACCCAATCTTTATAGTAAAAATTTCCGAAACCAGTAAGCAAAGGCTACAGTCGTGCTGGGGTAAACATGTGATGCCCTACAACACTGCAATATGTTAGAAGCCCCTTATGTCCAAATCCATTTTGGAAGATTTTGTTTTTGAAATTATATCACGGATCACTGCCCAGATATGCATTTTGACCAGGGACATTTGTCCAATATTTACGCACTCCGACGGGCTGTTAGTTGTTGTGGTCCATTTTACATCTAAATATAATCCAATGGTTATCCAAAATGCCACAATTCTTCCCAGTCCTTAACTCTCTTCTCAGGCGTGTCGATTGGCTTCAATTGTGTGACCAGGAATTTTTTCTGTTTTTGGTTCATGTGAACCCCTAATATTTTGCGATCATCTCCAAAAGCAAGAGGCCCCTCTGTATCTCCAAATTTAAACTCATCTATATGATTTGCTTGTCTAAAAAAAGGAAGAAGTTCGCCTTTTGCGTATTTCAGATATCGCCTGTAAGTAATGTTGGTATTTTTTCACACAAAAGTAGTGGTCCATTCTACCCGCTGTAATAAACTCTAACTTCATGTAAGATTTCGTGTCCTTTGGTTTCTATCTTTGACCTTTATAACGGCTGCAAAATCAGGAACATTTTTAATTGTTGGTCTATTTCAACCCCTAAATACATTGTGGATATCTTTGAAAAAAGGCGTAGAATTTCTGAGCCAAATCCTACCCTTGTGAAAATTTTCATGAGGAACGGACGATAATTGCAATCTGTATATAACAACCCCAACCTGTATTGTAAGGTAAAAAAATAGTACAAAATTTTCACTTCAATATTTTAAGTCAAATTGAAAAAATCGCATGCGATAAAAAATATGAAAAAATAAAGAAATGTCACAAAATACCTTTTCGTCTATTTGTGATTTCGCCGAGATTAAAAATATTCGCGGTTTAATGGAAATTTTGACTATCATTTAAGACAAATGTTATGGTCTATTCCACCCACTAAATATTACCCGATGACCATCCAAATCGGAAGGCCTCTGCCCAGCCCTAAGCTCTAGCCCCATGCTAACTTCCGCGTCGATTGGTCTATAATTGCGTCCTGTGGAGCAACTGCAAAATCAGGAATTTTTTTCAGTTTTCGGTCCATTTCAACCCCTAAATATTATGCGATCATAACCAAAAGCAATAGGGTTCTATTCTGGCTCTAGCCCCACCTCCATTCTAAATTTCTACAAACTAATATGGACAGACGGACGGACTGACATGCATAGCTAGATCGACTCAGCTCGGCGAGATAGGAAGGCCCATGTATATTTTCCTATGTGGGAAACCAATATTTCGAAGTTTTACATAATTTTTGGCCCAATCAAACTTATAATACCCCCAACACATAGTGATGTAGGGTATAAAAATGTTTATATTTTATACCAAACAGTTTTCAAAATCTTTCACATTGAAGTTTACCGAGGAGGAAAATAGTAGGCCCATTGCACAATGGATCCACATCCAATTTTTTTGTTCAATTCTATTTCAACGTCTCCATATGCAAAACTTAGAAACCAACAGAGACCTCAATATCAAATTTGAGAATTCCAGCTCTATAAGTTCATTTAATACGAAATAATCTACATCTCTCCATACTAGGTACCGACAGTGAGCTAATATTAGTACCATTAGCACCAAAATAGACATTTCCGAAACCCATTCCAAATTTCAACCTCAGATACTAGCCGAGACCTCAATTTAAACTTTGAGAATTTCATATTCCTTCACCCAATACCAAATTTACTACTCTTCGTACAATTATAACACATATTTCCAAAACCACCTCAATATTTAAATCCAAGATACCAACAGAGACCTCAATTTTAAACTTCGAGATTCCAGCTCAATCCTTTCAACTAATTCCCAACTTAGCACCACTTATAGTACACATTTCCAGAACCACCGCCATACCTTAACCAAATACACCAACAGATATTATCTATATCAAATTTCAGTAGTTCAACTCCATCCTTTCACCCAATACCAATTTTAGTACTTACTATTTAGTACTTTTCGTACAATATTAGCACATATTTTCAAAACAACATTCATATATAAAGCTGATATATTAACAGAGACCTCAATATAAAATTTCAGGATCCCAGCTCTATCCCTTCATTCAATACAACATTTAGTACCACTTAGTACTTTTCGAACAATTATATTACACATTTCCAAAATCTCTTCCATGTCTCATTTCCAGATACCAACAGAGAAATCAATATCAAATTTAAGGATCCCAGTCCTATACCTTCACCCATTACCCAATTTAGTACTATTTAGTACTTTTCAAATAACTGCAGTACACATTTCCAAAACCAACTCCATATCTCAATCCCATATACAAACAGAGACCTCAACATAATATTTGAGGATTCCAGCCCTATCGCCTCATCCAATACTAAATTTAGTACCACTTAGTACTTTTCGTACAATTATAGTACACATTTCCGAAATAACCTCCAAATATCAATTCCAGATGCCAACAGGGGCTTCATTATCAAATTTGATGATTCCAACCCCAGTACTTCACCCAATACCAAATTTAGAACTTTTTGTACAAATATAGAATACATTTCCAAAACCACGTGCTTATTCTAAAATCAGATACCAACAGAAACTTCAAAATCAAATTTCGGGATTCACCCAAAACAAAAGTAGGTTACATCTAGTACATTTCGTACACATTTCCAAATCCACCTCCATTTCTCAACTCCAGACAGGAGCAGGGACCTCAATATCAAACTTAAGGATTCCAACACTGTTAAAATTTAATACCTTTTAGTACTATTCGAACAAATATAGAACACATTTCCAAAACCACGTGCTTATCCCAAAATCAGATACTAACAGAAACTTCAATATCAAATTTCGGGATTCCAGATCTATCATTTCACCTAAAACAAAAATAGGTTACACCTAGAACATTTAGTACACATTTTCAAAACCACCTCCATATCTCAATTCCAGACACCAGCAGAGACTTCAATATCAAACTTAAGGATTCCAGCTCTATTCAAATTTAATACATTTTAGTACTATTCGTACAAACATAGGATGCATTTCCAAACCACTGCCAAATCTCAAACAAACGTACCATCAGTAATGTAAATATAACATTTCAGAATTTTATTTCCATTCCCTCACCCATTACCAAAACAAGTAAGCAAAGGCTATAGTCGTGCGGGGCCGACCATGTGATACCCTACAACACTACAATATGTTCGAAGTCCCCTTATATCCAAATCCATTTTGGAAGATTTCGTTTTTGAAATAATGCCAAAGAGCCCTGCCCAGAGGTTACCCTTAGTTTTTTGACCCGGATAATTTACTCCGTAGTGTTGTTAAGTATTCAAAATAATTTCACACGAAAGATGAGGTCTATTTTACAGCTAAATATAATACAATGGTCATCCAAAATGCCAGATTTCTTCCTTGTCCTAAACTCTCTTCTGATGCGAAATTCAGTGTGGATTAATTTTCAATTGTGTATAGAGCGACTACAAAATTAGGAAAAATTAAATTATTTTAGTCTGTTTTTACCTCTAAATATACATCTTAAGAACAATAGACTTTAAGTCTGACCCTAACCCTACTTCAATGCAAAATTTCGGAAGGATCGGACGATAATTGCAACATGCAAACCGTAGTGTTGAAGGGTGTAAAAATTTAGAAAATTTTCAATTCAAAATTGTAAGTCAAATTGAAAAAATCGCATGCGATAAAAGTATGACAAAAATTGAAAAAAAATTCGACAAAATATATTCACTTTTTTATTGGAAAAATCCGCGATTTTCTTAGTTTTTATCGTTTTCTGACAAGAGACCATTGCGAATTGATGGAAATTGTGAAAATCGGTCCAGCGGTTCTTAATTTATAAACAGAATAAATTATGTAAATTCTTTTACATATATATTGTACCCATTTTGCAATACATCCGATTTCTTGGCTATTAGCATCACTGTAATGATCAGAAGTGCTCATTTAATGTATTTTTGATTGGACTGGGATTGAAAATATTCGCGGTTTAGTGTAAATTTTCCTATTTTCTTACATAAAAATTAGGGTCTATTTTACACGCTAATTATTGTCCGATGGCCGCCCAAATTGGTAGGTTTCTGCCCACTCCTAAACTCTAACTCCATGAAAATTTTCGAGTCGATTGGTTCATAATTGTGGCCTATAGAGCAACTTCAAAATCAGGAAATTTGTCGGTTTTTGGTCCATTTCAACCCCTTAATCTCGTGCGATCATCTCCAAAAACAATAGGGTTCTATTCCGACCATAACCCCGCCTCAATTTTCAATCGGTTCATAATTGTAGCTTGGTTACAAATTAACATGGATAAACGGACGGACGGACATACATAGCTAGATCGACTCATCTCGATGAGATAGGAAGATCCATATATACTTTCCTATGTGGGAAACCAATATTTCGAGGCGTTACAAAATTTTTGGCCCAATCAAACTTATAATACCCCCAACCCATAGTGTTGTAGGGTATAAATAATCACTACTTTCCGAACAATTATAGTACTCATTACCGAAACCACCTACATATGTCTAGGGTACATATGAACAACAACTCTTATACCAAATTTCAGATTTTAAACGCTATTTCTTCAGCCAATACCAAATTGTTTCAATATAGTACTATTAAGTACTTTTCGGGCACTTGTAGTATACATTTTCAAAACCACTTCTTTATCACAAAACTACCACAAACAGGACTCCGATACAAAATTTCGAAAATCCATCTTCATCCATGCAGCATAAACGAAACTTTTCTAAATATAGTACCATTTAGTACAGTTCGCACGGTTCCAAAACCGCCTTCATATATCAAACTCATTTTCCAAATTTCAATTTTTTTTATCCGTTCACATATTACCAAATAGTACCATACCGAACTTTAAATTTCGAATTTACAATAACCCTTCAGTACATCTATCATTACAAACTTCAGAATTCTAACTTATTCTGTTTGGCCAATTAAATTTTTAGTATATTTTAGTACTTTTCGTACCCTTATAGTACCTATTCCAAAAACGTAGCCCTTCCACAGTCCTACGAACCAAGACCGACCCTCGTGCAATATTTCAAGACACTTGATCGTTGCGGCATTGATTTACAACTCTTTTATATATAGCTATAAATATACTCTCTAATACATCCAAGGATATAACTGGTTCCATCTCCATAGACCTACACAAATTTAACATTCCTTGATAAATACTTAACATTACACATTTCTAAACAAAACCAACGCCATCAACATCCATTTATTTAAGTTACGAGGACAAAGTTATAACAAACTTCCTGGTTTGCAGCTATTTGAAACATAATTTCTCTATGAAAATAAATTTCAAAACTTTACAACCGCCCTAAGTCATGTGCATTTTACCAGCGCACAAACAGAAAACAAAAAAACGTAAAAGCGGAAATATTATCCCAGCCAACCATTAAAGTTCTTGTCTATATGTTTTAGCTACCTGCCGACAACACATTTTCTTAATTTGCTTATCAACATTGTGCCAACAAACAAAATATTTTAATTCCAAAGTTAAAACTTTGATACGAAACGCAAATAGACGTTCAGACGAACACAAATTTATGGCAAAAGTTTTGAGTTCAATGTTTGCATATCGTCCTTAAATGTTGACTTGATAATAGGTTTTACCTCATCCTCTCCATTCCTCTCTTCGTTTTCTCTCGCTCTCTTTACTTAATCTGGAGTATTTTACATTGTTTTTACAATGTAACAACGGGCAATTTTGAAACAACTTTACAAATGTGGAAATAGAGTTTATCGCTAGTTTGTGTTTGGCATCAACTCGATAACTTTTGACGAAGTAATATACTATGCTGTGTGGTTTGTGAATTAACATTATTTATTTTGGGCTTTTTGTACGACTTAATGGATGATGTGGTCAAACATTGTTTCCTAAGCTAAATATATTTTAGGTGCATATGCTGATTGGCAACATTCAGGTATTATAGGCTTACAAACATTGAATCATGTCGTTAAAATTGCGTCATGCGCTCCTGCACTCATATTATCAAAGTCAAATTATTTGGAACTCATAATGTTTTAATAAAAACAAGTAAGCAAAGGCTACAGTCGAGCGGGGCCGACCGTTGAATACCCTACAACACTATAATAAACGATACAGTTTATATAGGCGAGATACTCGAAAGAATTCCACAAGATATTGTGAAAAATAATAAAAGAAAACAATCAAGTTTCGTTCTCTAATTTTCGAATAATAGAAACTTAAACTAATTTGCTCATTTCCAATTTATAGGTAGATGTTGCACGTAAATGGTCTTCCTAGATCTGGAACCAATATTTGCCGAAGACCTGTAATCTCTCAGAAGTGACAAAAGATTAGCATTTATTATAGGTTTTTGACTGAAACGCATCTATGTGAGATACAGACATTTGACTATATTCTTCAACGAAATCAGCCTTAACGAAATAGTCAGAAGTGCGTCTTTTCTGTATTTGTGAATTCTCCAAAAAGACACTGGAATGGATATTTTCGTATTTTGTCTACAAAAGTTGGCAAACTATTTCACACATTGAATATTTTTGGATGGCCATCCAAAACTGCTTGGCTTTTGCAATGTCCGGTAACCCCCAGTCAAATGTGCGTGAGGATCGGGCGATAATTACGACCTGCTGACAATTTTGCAGTTTTGTTGGTCCATTTCAACCCCTAAATATATGGCGATCATCTCCAAAAAAAGAGTAGGCTTCTATTCTGACCCTCATCTTATCCCCATGCAAAATTTCGTAAGAATCGGACCATAAATGAGATCTGTATATGATATCCTGGTATCCTAACTACTTAGTTTTGTTAGCTGCAGAAATATTACCAAATGTTTAATTCAAAATGAAAATATGCCAAAAATATGACAAAATTGAAAAAAATATAAGAAAATGTTACAAAATCAATATTTTCATCTTTAGAGAGATATTTTTTGCGATTTTTTTAGACGTTTTTTCCATTCATTAATTAGTGAGAACTGTCGTAAATCAGTTCAGCCGTTCTCGACATATAAAAGATCTTTCAAGCATATCTTCTTTGATAGACATATATATCGCACATATTTTGCTATATATCCAATTTGTTGGGTGTTAACATCAATGTAAAGATCAGAAGTAACCTTGTCATGGCTTTGTGATTTCGCCGGAATTTAGAATATTCGCGGTTTAATGAAAAATTTTGAATTTTTTCAACACAAAATATATGGTCTATTTCACCCGCTAAATATTATCCGATGACCACCCAATATGGTCTATGGTCTATAATTGCGACCTGTATAGCTACTGCAAAATCCAATATTTTTTCAGTATTTGGTCCATTTCAACCCCTAAACATTTGGTGATCATCTCCAAAAGAAATAGGCTTCTATTCTGACCCTAACCCCACCTTCGTGCAAAATTTCGTAAGGATCGGGCCATAATTGCGACCTGTAGCGTGATTACAAATTAACATGGACAGACGGACGGACGGACATACATAGCTAGATCGACTCAGCTCGGCGAGCTAGGAAGATTCATATATACTTTCCTCTATGGGAAACCTATATTTCGAGGTGTTACATAAATTCTGGCCCAATCAAACTTATAATACCCCCAACACATAGTGTTGTAGGTTATATATTTAATTACATACAATAATCAATATAATTGAAAATATTGGAAAGAGTAAAGAAACGCGAAATATCAGTATTCCTGATCCATTAGCTAGTTGAAAGGAACTTCATTTTACATTTTCGCTCCTATTTATAGCCGATCCTTATTTGTGATTTGTTTATCTTATCCAAAGAAATGTCTAATATTGATATTGGTGACGTATGATGCATCCAATATTGCATAAAATATTTTTCATACGCCCCAGCGTTCTTAATGGATATTAACCTTTTGGATTGAGTATTATTGAGACTTTTTTCTCCGCCTAATATTACTGCAACAAATTCGAGTTTAACTAATTAACAAGTAAGCAAAGGCTATAGTCGCGCGGGGCCAACCACGAGATACCCTACAACACTACAATATGTTAAAAGGCCCCTTATGTCCAAATCCATTATGGAAGATTTCGTTTTTGATAAGATTTCATAGAACCCCACCCTTAGTTTTTTGACCGGGGAATATTCACGTCCTCCGTCGTGTTGTTAGGTATTCAAAACAATTACATACGGAAGTTGTAATCCATTTTACAGCTAAATATAATCCCATAGTCATCCCAATGCTAGACTTCTTACCTGCACTTAACTCTCTTCTAATTCAAAATCCCGTGTCGATGGGATTTGAATTGTGGCCACTGCAAAATCAGGAAAATTTTAATTTGTTGGTCTAGTTGAACCCCTAAATGTACATCTGCAAACGCGATAGGCTTTAATTCTGACCCTAACCCCAACGCCATGCTAAATTTCGTGAGTATCGCACGATAATTCCAGGGTGTAGAAAACTTTAAAAATTTTCAATTCAAAATTTTAAGTCAAATTGAAAAAATCGTACAGGATAAAAAGTATTAAAAATGTAATAAAAAAAGTTCACTTTTTTATTGAAATATTTTTATGCGATTTACTTAGATATTATCCTTTTCTGGCAGGAGACCATTCCGAATTGATAAGAATTGTGAAAACCAGTTTAGCGGTTCTTGACTTATAAGGAGAATAACTAAGACCTATTTCTTTTACATTTATTTTTATTTTTAACTAAGAACTATTTCTTTAACAGGTTCAGATGAAAAACTAAAACAAAGTAAAACGCCATAATTTTTACATTTTTTTAAATTTTATTGAATAAAGGCAAATTATTGAATGAAATCAAAAAATGTCGGAAAAAGAATCAAAGTTTAGAATAAGTTTAGATTTGTTCGAATTGGTCACCTTTGGCACGAATTATGGCCTTCAAACAGCCAATGAAACAGTCACACGCTACCCGAATGTTGCTCTGCGGTATTTTGGCCCATTTACGGTAAAGCGCTGGTTGAGGTGATCGACACTTGGGTATTTTTTAGTGCCAACCTTGCTTTCCAAAAGACTCCAGACACAATAGTTCAACGGATTGGTATCCGGAGATTTTGGTGTCCATTGTTCGCTGGAAATGAAGCGAGGAGTGCGATGGTGCTGAGTCCTGTTGGAATGTTTAAGGTCTGCGCCCAAAATGTTTGCGTGCCCTAATACACCCTCCAGAATATTTTCGCGATAATATTCGGTCGATTAATACGAGCGGAGAGCGACTATCGGCTGTTATGGCGGACCACACCATCACCATGGACGGTGCCTGAGTTCTGGTGGTAAACCGAAGGTGCGCATTTTCAACTGACCTCTTTGGCAAGTAAACACGATAATTTTGTTTGTTAACAAATTGCTGGACAAAGAATGTTTTCTCATCGGAGAAACGCAAACTCACCCCTTTCGGGCAAGCGAAACAACTCTTTAGTTCTTTTGAGTCTATTTTCTTTCTGTTGCGGTTTAAGTTCTTGCACTTTTTGGAATTACAATGACTTGACCCCGAGCTCATTTTTCAATATTTGGCGAATGGAATATTGCGATATGTTCAGCTCATGACACATTTTTCCGCCACTACGACGCAAGTTTCGATCAAGTCGCTTCTTTGCTTTTTCGAACCATTTCGGGCTACGCTACCAGTATCACGGTAACGAGCGATGGTACGAGACACAAAAGATTTATTCACATTTAAATGCTGGAGAACTCTAACGATAGCCACATGTGGTTTTCCACGCAAATATAAAGAAATCAGCCTATCACGCTTGAATTCCATCACGAACAACTTTTTTTCTGAAAAATTCTCACCAAAATGCTTTTGTACGCTTATAAACAATATAATGAGCTGTCACTGGAATAATTTTAATAGCTGTCGGACGAGTGGCTTAGAAATGACAGCAGTCTGAAGTTGGTTGCAGTTTTTTTCATCTCACCCTTTATTTCATATATCTCATATTTGTGTGAAACTTTAATGCGATAACGTAAAAGTGTATATAATTGATGTCAAAAACACAGTATCCATTTAGTTCGTAGCACGAATTTCCAAATTTCCAAAAGAATCTTATCTGATATCCCGTTCTAATAAGGAGCAACATGCGAGGTATAAAAATTCGAGCAACACAAAATAAGAATTTTAGCCAAAAAGGCTCAGTTATTAGCACATTTTAGTACAAGTTTCCATAGACCCACTTTCTCACTGTCCAGACGTTTCTTCTGGGAGATGCTGAAACATATTTTTAAATTTGTTTTACGAAATTACCAGACCTTTTCAAATTGCCCAAAATCGGGCAGTATGTTATATGAGTGATATGCCACAACCAACACTTCTCTTACTCGACCTTAAGTTATATTTGTACTACGAGTTGATAGCAGAAAACCCATACGCTTAAATCGAAGCCATCATTCAGGTGGACAAACATGTCCAGTTTTCTCGTATCTTTTTTTTAGGACAACAAAAACTCACACATTTCACTTTTTGTGTGGAGAAGAGGTTGTGACTGCTCATTTTCCCGAAAAAGAATCACCTCTTTTCACTCAACGACAAAAAAATCGAGGTTTCAATTTTTTTTGGGTGAAAAAAAGGCCGTGACTATTCATATTTCGAGAACGAACAAAAACGATGTCACACCAGATGAAACCTCAACCATTTGCCAGCTGTTGGTTGGTTATATCCAATTTCAAACAATGATTGCCGTGGAATCACGTACACTCAATATCTGTTTGCAATGGACTTCAATTTATCACACGTAGAAAACAGCAGCAGCAAAAATGCCGCAAAATGCAAAGCATCGATTCCTCGGACAATCCAACACCAGAGGTATGTAGAGGACAATACACACATACGACGACACACCTTAATTTAGTTCTCACTACCATGACTAAGTGAATCAAACTACAGATGGAATGGCAAAAAACAACTGCTTGGGTTTGACCTCTATAACTGTTGGAGACAACAATTGCCTCCAAAAAAAAAATGCCACGTAAATGCATTTAATTACAAAAATATTCAAAATATCCAAACACGTTTGTGGCACAGGCACAAAAATCTAGAGAGAGATAGAAAATGGGATTTCCGTTGCCTCAAATTTTGTTTGTTAACCCTTTTTTGCAATTTAATCTCAAATCCCTTTGCAAAACATAAAATTATGAAAGTTTCGAAAAAAACGGAACAACAACGAACTGTGAATTGACTTTTTTCTGGGTTTTCTCTGTGGCAACCAACATTACCATTATTGTATTTTTTATCTTTCCCACCACCACCTTGGGGCAGCAGCCTCTGTTCTGGGATTTAGTGAGGAAACCCCAAGGCAATTGTTGATAAAATGGAATGCTGACCCAAATAGAGTGCGAAAATAAAAGTTCTTAATGCCTATGCCTGAATAATGGCTTCCAAAGAGAGATGGGTTTAAATTATGAAACTCATTTCTGTAATGAAATTCCCAGCTAAGTCTAAGCGATAGGAAGCATGAAGTACGTGTGAAAGACAGAAGAAATTATTATTTGTTGTTGTAGTTTTTTTTTATATATTGTTGTACCTGTCTGTTAGTCTCACTCCTCCCCCCCCCCCTTGCATATGATGTTCTTTCTTTATTCTTTTCAAAGAAAAAGGAAAAAAATAACAAAAAAAAAAAATTGTTTAAAACTAAAAGCTTTTGACAAAGGCCCACAACGTCCAGGAACTCATTTTGTTTGAATTGTATTCGCTTTGCTTGCCATTGTTCCATTAGAAAGTTGTGTGTAATTACGTCTCCATGGATGTTGTATCTAACCTACTCAAGCGTTATATGGGACGTATGAGTAATTCAAAATGTATGTGCAATATTAAGTATACGTTGATGTCAAACGAGAAATTGAGTAATAAGAGAGCATTAATAACACCAAGCGACAAAGTCATTTCTTTATAACTACATGAACAATTTATTAGATTATGAAAGTGTATCTAAAAAGAAGACAAGTTTATCTGTGTTTTTAAAGGTTTACTTCTCAAAGTGACACAAAAGAGGGGGCAAGCTTCCACTTTCCAAAATTTTTGGACATTTTCGGATTAAGAATACTTGGAATCCTTACATTTTAGGTATATGTTGTCCTCGGTAATATTAAAACAAGTAAGCAAAGGCTGTAGTCGTGCGGGGCCGACCATGTGATACCCTACAACACTACAATATTTTAAGAAGCACCCTTATATCCAAGTCCATTTTGGAAGATTTCGCTTTTGAAATTTTGTCATGGAGCACTGCCCAGATATTGTCCTTACCATTTTGACCAGGGACATTTGCGCACTCCGTCGTGCTGTTCGTTTTGTGGTCCATTTTACAGCTAAATATAATCCAATGGGCATCCAAAAAGCTAGAATTCTTCGCTATCCTTAACTCTCTTCTCAGGCATGTCGATTGGCTTCAATTGTGTGATCAGTAATTTTTTCTTTCATTTGAGCCCCTTAATATTTTGCGATCATCTGCAAAAGCAAGAAGCCGTTCTGCATCTACAAATTTAGACCCATTTACATAATTTGCTTGTCTACGATATTTGGCTATATTCATCAACGAAATCAGAATAAAAAAGCCAGAATTTCGCCTTTTGTGTATTACGGATATCGCCTGTAAGTAATGTTGGTATTTTTTCACACAAAAGTAATGGTCCATTCTACCCGCTGTCCTTTGGTTTCTATTTGCGACCTTATAACGGCTGCTAAATCAGGAACATTTTTAGTGGTTGATCCAGTGCAACCCCAAAATATATTGCGGTCATCTTTGAAAACAATAACTCTTCTGAGTCTAATCCTACCCTTGTGAAAATTTTCTTGAAGATCGGACGATAATTGCAATCTGTATATAATAACCGCAACCCGTGTTGTAAGGTGAAAAAATATTACAAAATATACACTTCAATATTATAAGTCAAATTGAAAAAATCGCATGCGATAAAAAATATGAAAAAATAAAAAAATTTCACAAAATGCTACAAAATCTCAAATAAAACCATTATTGACACATTTGTATGTGATTTTTTTAGATTTTATTCTCTTATGCCAAGAGGGCATTCTGAATTGACAAAATTTGTCAAAATCGGTCCAGCCATTCTTGAGATATAAGCTTTTTAGCTAACATCCCTTCCTTTGTATATATGTATTGTATATATTGCGCTATATAAATCCGATATATTTACTATCGGCATCTACGTAACGGTCAGGATTGACCCGTTCGTCTTTTTGTGACTTCGCCGAGATACAAAATATTCGCGGTTTAATGGAAAATTTGATTTTATATAACACAAGTGTCATGGCCTTTTCACCCACTAAATATTACCCGATTACCATCAAAATTGGAAGACTTCTGCCCAGCCCTAAGCTCTAGCCACATGCTAACTTCCGTGGTCTATAACTGCGACCTGTAGAGCAACTGCAAAATCAGGAAATTTTTCAGTTTTTGGTCCATTTCAACCCCTAAATATTATGCGATCATCTCCAAATAGGGAAATAGGGTTCTACTTTGACAGTAACCCCACCTACATTTTAAATTTCGTGAAGATCGGGCCATAATTGCGACTTGTAGAGTGATTACAAATTAACATGGACAGACAGACGGACAGACGGACGGACGGACATACATAGCTAGATCGACTCAACTCGGCGAGATAGGAAGATCCATATATACTTTCCTATGTGGGAAATCAATATTTCGTGGTGTTACATAATTTTTGGCCCAATCAAACTTATAATACCCCCAACACATAGTGTTGTAGGGTAAAAATAACAATACGAGGATCATTTTTATACTCTCCACCTTGAAAAAGAGGTTATATTAACTTTGTCATTCCTTTTGTAACATCCCTTAACATACGTTCGTAGACCCCATAAGGTATATTTATTTATAATCAGCATAAAATTCAAAATTTTGGCGGCAGAACACATTTATGTCCACATTTTCCTATAGCGCACATATAACGATACCCGCCGATACTTGATACTTTGATAACCCTAGTCACGATTTTTTTTCAAATTAGCCACTTAGGAAGATTTGATAGATGACAAGCCTTGAAGTATAAAATTGTCTATAGAGGTTCCCGTTGGTATGACTCCAACGGCCTCATCCACTTTATGGATTTTTGAAAATTTTAACAGCAATGTCCAAACGGTCTTACTGGTATATGTTGTTTAAAGAGGAATACGTTTGAATTCAGATACTATTATAAAAAAAAAGTTTTCTTCACCCAAAGGTAGTTCCCTAAGTTACCATATAAAAGAGAGGGTGTATATCACTTGATATGGCCAAAATGTGCATTATCGAAATAAAAGTTTAAGGCTCTAGGTCTCTTTGGACCAATTCCGTTTCAGGACATTTGGAGTCGATCTAGTCGATCAGTCCGTCTGTCTGTATGGCTGCTGCGAACGATAACTCTCGAAGGGAGTATCCGATTTGTGCCAAACTTCGTATATCATTGTCAAAATTAGATCGAGTTTGGAAATGGTCACTCCTTATGGTACCTCCCACACAAAATGTCAACAATTTCAAAGAAAATAATTTATTGCACAGAAAAAGAAAGGATAATCTGATAATATGTCAGGTGCGAAAATGGACAATATTGGTCCACTCCATCAAGTACCTCCCCTACAAAATGTCAAAATTTTGAATAATTATAACTCTTATAAAATGTGGTGTAAAAGTCCAAATCACACAAAATACGGTGTGAATATGGAATATTTTGGTTCACTCCTTCTGGAACCTCCCCCACAAAGGGTCAACATTTTGAATATTTATGAAGCTCATAAAACACGAAATTAACATGCGATTCCATTCAGACTTGGCACATCTCAATGTTTCTATCATCACAAGATCTGTTATAACGATGGTAAAGATCGGACCATTCCTTCTTGTACCTTCCCCACAAAGGATCAAACTTTTGAATAACCAAAACAATCATAAAATCCGAAATAAACATCCGGTTCTCTTCATATTTCACACATCCTATTATTTCTACAAACACAAGATCTGCTTTGAAGATGGGATATATCGGTTCACTTCTTCTGGTACCTCTCCAACAAAAGTTTTGAGTATCCATGAAGTCCATAAAACGCGAAATTAACATCCGATTCCATTCATACTTGGTACATCTCAATATTTCTATCAACTCAAGATCTGTAATAAAGTGGCAGAGATTGGACCATTTCTCCTGGTACTTTAGAAGTTCTTTGTGGGTACTTTACCCCCTGAAAGAGAACTGTCTAAATAGGTCCAGAATATCGTATATCCCGATATATCGGCACCTTCCGATATTCTGTGTTTTTATGATTTTAGCCACATTTTTCAATGGAATTCTCAGAAAATCCACACAAGGAAATCCTTGTGAGTACTTTATCCCCTGGAAGAGAATTATCTATAAAGGTTCACGATATCGTATAGCCCGGCTATACGATATCAGCTACATTTTTCAATGGAATTGTCTGAAATTCTACACAAGAAGTTCTTTGTGAGTACTTTACCACCAGAAAGAGAATTGTCTATATAGGTTCACAATATCATATATCCCCCATATATTGGCACCTTCCGATATTCGGTATTTTTAAGATTTTAACAGACTTTTTTTTGGATTTTTTTTTTTTTGAATTTTTTTGAAAATTTTTTAATTTGCCCCGAATGGTGTAGGGTATTAAAAGTTCGGCCGGGCCGAACTTACTGCTTTTTTACTAGTTTATCTTGTGTTTTTCTGCAATATTGCCGATATACAATATACATGTCTTCTTTTGCAGCTCTACTTTCATAATCTGTATGATTTTCCCGATACATTTCAAAGGAACCTTAATAGGAAAATTTCGAAACATGTGAAGAGTGGGGGAACTTACTTCCTCTATTTAGCTTACTGTGCAATGTAAAATTTCAAAACGCCAATACACGTTTCTTCGTTTTTAGATCTACCTTCTTACTCTCCTGAATTTGCCCCGTAATAATTGAAACCAGTAAGCAACGGCTATAGTCGTGCGGAGCCGACTATGTTATACCCTACAACACTACAATATGTTAGAAGCCCGCTTATGTCCAAATCCATATTGGAAGATTTCACTTTTGAAATCAGGATTTTGACTAGGGACATTTGCCCAACATTTATGCACTCCGCCGGGCTGTTAGTTGTTGTAGTCCATTTTACAGCTAAATATAGTCCAATGGTCATCCAAAATCCTGGAATTCTTTCCTGTCCTTAACTCTCTTCACAGGCGTGTCGATTGGCTTCAATTGTGCGATAGGAAAAACATTTCTGTTTTTGGTTAATTTGAACCCCTTAATATTTTGCAATCATCTCCGAAAGCAAAAAGCCCCTCCATATCTCCAAATTTAGACTCATCTATATGATTTGCTTGTCTACGATATTTGGCTATATTCGTGAACGAAATCAGCATAAAAAAGCCAGAAGTTCGCCTTTTGTGTATTTCGGATATCGCCTGTAAGTAACGCTGGTTTTTTTTTCACACAATTGTACCCGCTGTCCTAAACTCTAAATTTATGCGAGATTTCGTGTCCTTTGGTATATATATTGCGGACATCTTTGAAAACAATAGGCCTAGCCCTTCTGAGCCCAACCCTACCCTTGTGAAAATTTTCGTGAGGATCGGATGATATTTGCAATACTTATATAATATCCCCAACCTGTGTTGTAAGGTGAAAAAATATTACAAAATATTAAAAGTTAAATTGAAAAAATCGCATGCGATAAAAAGTATGAAAATATAAAAAAATGTCACAAAATACAACAAAATCTGTATTAACATCATTTTTCAGCGATTTCTTTGGATTTTATACTTTTATGTCAAGAGGGCATTCTGAATTGACAAAATTTGTCAAAATCGGTCCAGCCATTCTTGAGATAAAAGCATTCTAACTAACATCACCTTCCTTTGTATATACATATTGTATATATTTCGCTATATATAACCGATACATTTACTATCGGCATCTACGTAACGGTCAGAATTGACCTGTTCGTATATTTGTGATTTCGCCGGGATTAAAAATATTCGCGGTTTAATGGAAAATTTGACTTTTATTTAACACAAATATAGTGGCCTATTTCACCCACTAAATATTATCCGATGACCATCAAAATTGGAAGGCTTCTGCCCAGCCCTAAGCTCTAGCCCCATGCTAACTTCCGCTTTGATTGGTCTATAATTGCGACCTGTAGAGCAACTGCAAAATCAGGAATTTTTTCAGTTTTTGGTCCATTTCAACGCCTAAATATTATGCGATCATCTCCAAAAGAAATAGGGTTCTATTCTGACCCTAGCCCCAAATCCATTCTAAATTTAGTGAAGATCGGGCCATAATTGCGACCTGTAGAGGGATTACAAATTAACATGGACAGACAGACGGACGAACGGACGTACATAGCTAGATCGACTCAGCTCGGCGAGATAGGAAGATCCATATATACTTTCCTATGTGGGAAACCAATATTTCGTGGTGTTACATAATTTTTGGCCCACTCAAACTTATAATACCCCCAACACATAGTGTTGTAGGGTATAAAAATTGAATTTTAACGCACAGTACCTTAAAATTATTTCATAAAACTGAACCCGAATGAAAATGAAAAATTTCATATTTCTCCACTTTAAACAAAGAAAAAAAGGTATAATTGAAACACGCACTTTAAAATTATCCATAAATTATTCTGTTTATCTTTCTCTGTCTTTCGTTTACACATCGAGCATGTTTTTTTTAAACCAGTACACCATTATTCATACGAAACAAACAATTAATCTTACAAATGACCATGCATAAAAGTCTTCATCCTATGGGAATTTAAAGGGACTACCATTTGTTAAAAAAAAACACATGATGTCCTTTTGGTCAGCATGTGTGCGTGCCACACGGCAGCAGTGGTCATATAAAGGTGATTTTCGAAAGAACAAAAAACGAAACAAAACAAATAAAAAGGACAATGGAGGTGTTTGTTTTCTTGTTCTTTGTCCGAGTGTCGGGCGTAAGATAGAATGATAGATATTAATGGACAAATGTGATATACAATGCCCATTATTTTCAAGTACATGTATTTCATATTTTTTGCTGTGGATATGAAATAAACACTTGTTCCCTTTTGTAACCCGCTTGCAGAGTACTTATTTGATGTTGTTACATTTTATAAGTACTACAAGTAGAAATGAAATTGTTATTGTGAACATGAATATTTTCTTAGGAACATTGAAAAAAATATATTTCTTATTTGAAATAACTCCTTTCCAAAGTAGTTGTCTGCTAACAAGGCCTTCGGCTGAAATCCACAAATATTTAATACTTTTATTATTTGTTTGCTGCCTGGAGTATGTTTTCATTTTCTGTATGACAACTCTCTGTTTTTCGTATTCTCCTTAATACCATCATTCAAAGGAAGTCAATTTGAATGCCATTTTCGGGATATTCCTTTTGTTATTGGTCCTCTATCTTTCGGTAATACTGAGTAAATGAATTATTTTCTTCCTTCACTGGGATTTTCATTTGTGAGAAATGGATTATGAGTAAAAAAAATTTAAATATGTAGAAGAGAAAAAAGAAATGATTTAAGCTTCTCACCACAAGATAACAATTTATTTTGTTTTTGGCAGGTGAGATTGATGCAATTTATATTTCTGCGGAATTGATGCGCATTTAATTAGAAAGAGATTCACATGTGTTATGGCCAAACATTCAAGACAGTGTAGGCTTTTTCACAAGCTGAGACTACTAGAGTCAACTAGTACTCTGCATCATAAGAGCGGTTTTTAAATTTGGTGACTCTAATTTTGGAACAGTACAGGGTGAGATGAAAAAATTGCAACCAACTTGAGACTGCTGTCATTTCTAAGCCACTCGTCAAACAGCTGTTAAAATTATTCCAGTGACATCTCATCATATTGTTTACAAGCGTACAAAAGCATTTTGATGAGAATTTTCCAGAAAAAAAATTATTCGTGATGTAATTCAAGCGTGATAGAGTGATTTCTTTATATTTGGCTGGAAAACCACAAGTGGCTATCGCTGGAGCACTCCACCATTTAAATGTGAATAAATCTTTTGTGTCTCGTACCATTGCTCGTTACCGTAGCCGTGATACTGGTAGCGTAGCCCGAGGTGAAGGAAATGAATGAAAGAAAACAGCAACATCAGCAGAAATGGTTCGAAAAGTAAAGAAGCGACTTGATCGAAACCCGCGTCGCAGCGGCCGAAAAATGGCTCGTGAGCTGAATATATTGCAATATTCCATTCGCCAAATATTGAAAAATGATCTCTGGGTAAAGCCTTTGAAATACCAAAAAGTGCAAAAACTTACGATGCAACAGAAAGAAAATAGGCTCAAAAGAGCTAAATAGTTGCTTCGCTTGGCCGAAAGTGGTGAATTGCATAATTTGGTTTTCTCCGATGAGAAAATACTAGTTGTCCAGCAGTTTGTGAACAAACAAATTAATCGTGTTTACTTGCCAAAGAGGTCAGCTGAAAATTTGCACTCTCGGTTGGCCACCAAAACTCAAGCGCCAATTTAAGCTACAGTTTTGATGTGGAATTGTGAAAAACTCTGTACTTAGAGCTTTTACGGGTTCTACGTTCTGTGGCAGAATATTGTCTGTATATGTTCACGTTTTCCTATAGCCCCGATCATGATACTTCCTGATATTCGGTTTCTGATTACTTAAGCTTTATTTCTAACTAGGTTATTTAAAATTGGGTACTTAGAGTTCGTAATGGGTTCTACCTCCTGTGACGTCCACACCCACACGGGTTCACATTTAATTGTGATGATTATTGCCACATTTTCAGGGGAATCGTTTAAAGCTCGGTATGTACAATTTGTAATGTAAAGTTGGTATAGTGTGGCAAAAGACTGCTAGGATGTGCTCATTATTTCTTTTTATCACTCATTAGGCGGTACCTCTGAATATTTTATATTTTGTTGATGTTAGTCAAATTTTTTAGCAGTTTTTTAATTTGGTATTTTAAACTAGCAATAGATAACAACCAATTTAGCTGGAAACCGGTAAAAGTCGATTTAACGATGTCCGACTGTCTGTCTGTCCGTCTGTCTGTCTGTTGAAATCACGATACAGCCCACATTATTTGACGTAGAGCCAAAATTTAGCAGAGCAATTGGTATTGTGTCTAGGATGGTTGGTATTGAAAATTAGATATATCGGTCCACGTTCTGGTATAGTCCCCATATAAAGGTACCTCCCGATATTCGGCATTTTATTTTTTGCCACATTTTCACGGATTTGTCTAAAAATTGGTATTTGTTGGTCATAATGGGTTCCAGCTCCGGTGGCGGAACAATGCATGTATGGGTCCATGAGCACGGTACGGTACCTCCCGATATTCGGTATTTTGATGGCTTTTGCCACATTTTTTCAATGATTTGTCTAAAAATTGGTATTTGTGGATCATAATGGGTCCTAGTTCGTGTGGCGAAACATTGTAATTATAGGTCCACGTTTTGGTATAGACCCCATATAACGGTACCTCCCGATATTCGGTAATTTGATGATTTTTGCCACATTTTTTTCACGGATTTGTCTGAAAATTGGTATTTGTTGGTCATAATGGGTTCCAGCTTCGGTGGCGAAACATTGCATGCATGGGTCCATGCTTTGATGTAGCCCCCATATAACGGTACCTCCCAATATTCGCTATTTTGATGGCTTTTGCCACATTTTTTCACTGATTTGTCTAAAAATTGGTATTTGTGGGTCATAATGGGTCCTAGTTCGTGTGGCGAAATATTGTAATTATGGGTCCACGTTTTGGTGTAGCCCCCATATAACGGTACCTCCCTATATTCGGCATTTTAATGGTTTTTGCCAAATTTCTTCTAATGTTTCTTTTACACTAAGGTGGAGGGTAATAAAAGTTTGACCCGGCCGAACTTAATGTTTTTTTACTTGTTAAATTTTTTTGGTGGAGGGTATTAAACGTAAAGCTTGGCCGAACTTAATGCGTTTTTACTTCTACAAAAATTCCGTCTTTTCCAACACTTTCGTAATGTTTGTATGAGGATTAAATGTATATAGAAATCCTACGTGCCGAATAAACATTTCGTTGGATTTTTTTCAACTTTGATTTTTTATAAACACCTTTTATATAGCGGCAAATGACAATCCTCCAATTAGAACTGAACAAATTAAAAAATTCTAAAATTTTCTTCTTATACTTGACCGCGAATTCCCAAGAAAACATTTTGTACATTTTAATGCACTCCATCTTTTACAGAATTTTGACCAGGAATGTCGATTTAAATCCGCTTTTGACAACATTTTTAAAACAGATTGAAAAATACCTGTTTCAAAAATTCACAATATTAGCTTCGACGGTATTGGAAATGTATTCTTCGAAAATGGGACTCGCATTGTTTTATAAAATATAACTAATACAGATCCATAATTTAAAAACTTTTCCCCCACCTGAGTGGCATGGCATATTTTTCCAGGACTCTATCGAGCCAAAATAAGCTTATTATATTTAAAAAACGAAATATCCAACATTATTTGCCACTACACGCTTCAGTGAATATCAAAACATTTTTGTAACCCAATTTTTCAAATTCTGCAAAGTCCAAAATTCCTGTGTCGCTCATAATAATACACACTCTGTATTAATAATGCAATGCAGTTTGACGTGAAATCCCCATTTCATGGGGATATATATTTGTCGTCCTTTATGATTACGGACCATATTTATGTGTGCGAATTCAAATGACACACTTGTGAATACAAATCGCTGAATAGGAGCTGGCTTTTCTGCCCGAATGCATAACTGAACATTTGTTCGCCATTGAGGAGGAGGAGGAGAGCTAGAGGCTGAAAACTGTGGAATTCCCAAATATCACCACATAATGATGTGCACCGAAGGCTACCGCATTCTAGCCGCCATCGCCATCACCACCAAAAACAACAACAACAAGAAAGAAAATGAAAATAAACTTTTAATTAAAAATATATGTACATGAATGTATGGGTGTGTATGTAGATGCCACCATGCAATACAACACAGCACCATCACCATATAATAAATGTTGTGAGAGATTTTCTCCTCCCATACCTACCTCTCTCTCTCTCCCATTCACTTTTGAATTTTCGTTAGTCGGTGAAAATCAAAAACAATAAACGGCACAAATATTTACAATGTAAATAACTGTAACAACGAAAAAAAACCTACACTACACATATATTTACATGTATGGCGATTTATATGTGTATGTATGTTTTGTATACATATATTTGCGCCTGAAACGATATGTTGAATTTTTGTGATGTGATTTTAATTATGATCAACAAAATTTTTATTCTGAAAAAAAAATGAGAAAACAAGAAAAAAGTCAACAAAGCACCGCGGACAGCAATGTGAACGAGAAATATGTGTAACTGCCATTGTTGATGGCACTTTTGTGGTGTAGTCAATGACTGGTGGGATATGGCATAGCCTTGCAGTGTTTCAACACACACACACACATCCACTGCAAACACGCCAGAGCGTTCTTGAGCAGTTGTACAAATTCGCTATAATTGCTTTTGTTAACGGCCGTTATTTATTGTTGATATTTGAAAGACAATAAATGTGTATAATTATGTTTTTTTTTTGTTTAATGGAAGACACATAAAATACAAATAAAATGTGAAGAGAGGAATGAGTCTTAAATTTTTCTTGAAATAACTCCATCGAGAAGATTATGACAAAGATCCACAAAAATCCAAGAAGTTGGCATTGAAGTCCAATAAAATAAATTAAATTTTAAATACACATTAAAAATCCATAAAAAATGTAAGCAAAGGCTATAGCCGTGCGGGGCCAAACATGTGATGCCCTACAATACTGCAATATGTTAGAAGCCCCTTTACGTCCAGATCCATTTTGGAAGATTTCGCTTTTGAATTTATGTCATAGAGCACTGCCCAAATATTACCCTTAGATTTTTGACCAGGAAAATTTGCTCATTATTTACGAACTCCGTCGTGCTGTTAGTTGTTGTGGTCCATTTTACAGCTTAATATAATCCAGTGGTCATCCAAAATGCTATACTTCTTCCCTGTTCCATGTCGATTGATTTCAATTGGGTGAACAGGAATATGTTTCTGTGTTAGGTTCATTTGAACCTCGAAATATTTTGCGATCATCTCCAAAAGCAAAAGGGGCCTCTGTATCTCCAAATTTAGACTCACCTATATGATTTGCTTGTCTACGATTTTTGCTTATATTTCTCAACGAAATCAGCATAAAAAGCCAGAATTTCGCCTTTTGTGCATTTTGGATATCGCCTGTAAGTTATTTTCAGATTTCCGGTAGAATGGAAATGTTGGTATTTTTCCACAAAAAGTGGTGACCCATTCTACCCGTTGTCCTAAACTTTAACTTCTTGAGATATATCGTGTCCTTTGGTTTCTATTCCTGACTTTTATAATGGCTGCAAAATCAGGAACATTTTTAGTTGTTGGTCCATTTCAACCCCTGAAATATTTTGAGCCTAACCCTACCCTTATGAAAGGATCGGACGATAATTGCAATGCATGTAATAATAACACCAACCTGTGTTGTAAGGTGAAAAATTATTACAAAATGTACACTTCAATATTCTAAGTCAAATTGAATATATATATATATATATATATATATATATATATATATATATATATATATATATATATATATATATATATATATATATATATATATATATTTTGAGCCTAACCCTACCCTTATGAAAGGATAGGACGATAATTGCAATGCATGTAATAATAACACCAACCTGTGTTGTAAGGTGAAAAATTATTACAAAATGTACACTTCAATATTCTAAGTCAAATTGAAAATATATATGTATATATATATATATATACATATATATTTTCAATTTGACTTAGAATATTGAAGTGTACATTTTGTAATAATTTTTCACCTTACAACACAGGTTGGTGTTATTATTACATATATATATATATATATATATATATATATATATATATATATATATATATATATATATATATATATATATACTAGCTGGCCCGGTCCGCGTTGCCGGCCCGTAGTTTTAGTCTTTAATGCAAATTTTGCATAGCATAATATTTCACAAATCTAGCTCATAAAGGTGAACAAATTTTAATATAAATATTGATTCGACTAAATAGAAATAAATAACTATGGAAGGAGGGCAAAATAATTTCTAAATAGTCAAAGTTAATTACGCTTTAGCACCTCAAATTGCGCATTAGAGTCCCCAAAAAGTCTATGTTCTTGTTCATGGTAAAATTCAATAAAGATTAAACAATACCCGCGTTGTTATCCGCCAATCGGTAAACATCACTATAGATCGGCGGGCCTGGGGACTATATGGTGACTGTACCAAAATATTTACGTATGTTGACATTTTTCTGTAAGATGGTTCTCTACTCACAAAGTAGCCTAAATACAGCAAATAATGGCCAAATCAGTTGAAAAACGTGGCCAAGACCACGGTCACAGCTGTCAGGTCAGGGATACATTTATATAAGGGTTATACCAAAACGTGGCCCAACCAATATTCTCTTGGGGGTTACAAATTCAATAGAAAACAACATTTTTTTTCTGACCACCAATTAGATGTGAAAGTGGACTTGGGAATACGCCAATGTGGGGACTTTACTTAAATAAATTCCTATGTGGCAATTATCTGTATGATGGTTCCCTACCCCAGAGTAGCATAAATACAACCTTTAGCCAAGTCAATTAATGAATGTGGTCAAGACCAAAATGGGCCCTACTCTGAAAATTTCAAACTTTATGCGAAGAGGTTCTCTACCTCCTTAGAAACAAAAATGCCAAATAATGGCTAAAATATTAAAAAAGTGACCAAGACACCAAAAATAGCTTAAATAATACGATGGTTATATAAATATGAAATCGGGTTGTCCCTTATCCGTGAGTTATGATCGATATCATGACCTATCTTGAATGTTTGGGAAGAATTTCTGGAAGGATAGAAATCTTTATCTTACTAAAAGTCCCATTCGCTCTACTATTTTCCACCCTTTATATTTGGTATTTTTCTGATTGTACATTGGACGGATTATTGTGACAGGAAAGAAGTAGTTCCACGCTTTGAAATGATCCCCATTAGGCTTTTTCGGCAATTTTTGTTTGTTCAAATGTGTTCGCATCTTCCAGCTGAACCATGATGTCGGCCCTGGAGTTGAAAGGTAGATGTCAGTTGACATCGTATTTCCTACTTATTTCATTTTTTGGTGAAAATTTGTATATAGTGAAAAATTATTCTTTATTTTGTTCGCAAAAAAATTACTGAATTCAATTAGATAATACAAATTGAAAAAAAAAAATTGACTAAAGAAGAATAACACATTGAAAAAATCTTCAACTTGTTCGCTGATTTTTTTACAGCAAATGTTTAAAGATCCTTATATAGTTTGTCAATAGAATGTACTTCTATTTTAAAATTCGATTCCATTAAATTATTTCGACATCATCTACCGTTTCGCCACCACATAATTCGGTACTACGCTTCCATGTAACTCGCCATCAATTTCATTTCTCAAGAAATCAAGTCAATGAAATAAATTGGTATTAATATTTGAATTCAAAAATAAAATATAAAAAACACTACAAATGTACATTAGAAAAAAGCCAGTCAAAATGGAAAAAAATCATGCAAAATAAAACATTACTATTGTACATTTCAAAAGTCAGAATGAAAATGTTAAAATATCACATTTTTACGCGATTTTTTTGGATATTATCCTTTTCGGAGAGGCGGTTCTTAAGTTATAAGCGTAGTAACTAACACAACTTTCTTTTATATATATCTTTTATATATATTGATATATATATATATATATATATATATATATATATATATATATATATATATATATATATATATATATATATATATATATATATATATATATATATATATATATATATATATATATATATATATATATATATATATGTATATATATATATGTGTGTGAAGAGTATCACAAAATACTGCTAAATCTATACTAACATCTTTTTATGCCAAAAGGGCATTCTGAATTGACAAAATAAGGATTCTAGCCAACATCCCCTTCCTTTTTATATATACATTGTAAATATTTCGCTATATATCCGATATATTTACTATCGGTACATACATAACGGTCAAGAAAACCCTATTCGTCTATTTGTGATTTCGTCGGGATTAAAAATATTCTCGGATTAATGGAAAATTTGACTTTATTCTATTCACCCACTATATAATACCCGAGGACCATCAACATTGGAAGGCGACCTATAAAGCAACTACAAAATCAGGACATTTTTCTGTTTTTGGTCCATTTAAACCCATAATTATTTTTTTCGATCATCTCCAAAAGCATAGGCTTCAATTCTGAATCACGTTTATAACTCAAATGGTCTTGGAAAAATATTTATAAAAAACCATTTTCATACTTCAGATGGTCTAGAGAAAATAGCCTAAAATAAACCACGTCCATGGCTCTAATGGTCTGGAGGAAACATTCCCGTTTATGGCTCGGTCGGTATTAGAAAATATATTCATAAAATCAAAGATTGTTCCTCAGATGGAAAATATTTTTTAAAATTCATATTTCTATCTCAGATGGTCTTGCAAAAAATCATCGATATACCTCTGATGGTCTTGGAAAAAAAATTAAAAAAGTTACGGTTATGGCTTAGATGGTCTTGGAGAAAATATTCTTGGAAAGCCCAAGTTTTTAGCTCTGGTGGTCATGCAAATAAAAAATAGCCTAAAATAAACCAAGTCTATAGCTCTAATGGTCTGAAGGAAACATTACCAAAAACTCCACGTTTTAAAACATCCAGGCTTAGTCAGTCACAAAATCAAGTTGATGGTTAGAAAAATGGTTTTGGAAAAAATACTTTAAAAAAATGAAGGTTTATAGCTCTGGTGGTCTTGGAAAAAAATAATCTAAAAAATCACGGTCATAGCTAAGATTGGAAAAATATTCTTATGAAATCCACGTTTGTAGTTCCGATGGTCTTGGAAATAAAATGATATAAAAGTCCGCATTCATAATTCTACTGGTATCGGAAAAAAAATGTTTTAGAAGATTCTATAAAAATTCAACTTTTTCGCTCAAAAAAACCACATACGTAGCTCTGGTGGTCTTGGAAAACTATTTTTAAAAATCAAATTTGAAAAAATCACCCTTATGGCTCTGATGTTGTTAGGAAAAATATTCACAAAAAAAGTCCACATTTACAGCTCAGATGGTTTTGAAAAAAATGTTCTTAGAAAATCCAAGTTTTTAGCTCAGAAGGTCTTGGGATACAATTGGAATACAATTTTACGGCTCTGGTATATCTTGCAAAAAATTCTTAAAAAATCTACGTTGCCAGCTTCCATTGACTTTAAAAAAAAAAATAATATAAAAAATTGCATGTTCTTAGAAAAAAAATCCGCATTCCTTAAAATTTCCACGTTTTTAGCTGTAATGGTCTTCATTGATCCACTATGCTCTATGAGATACATTATATTTCAACACTCCCCGCTCACTTGAAGATAATCACGCATTAACGTCAAAACGGAACCGTTTAAAACAAATCCAATTTCGTAAATGATTTCTATTTGCGCTGGCCAGTCAATAATCCCAAGCTCGACGACAATCCTTATCCTTTTTTATATCAAAAAGACGCAGTAACAGAAAATACCCTCTTCAATGTGTCTTTTCAGAGGAATTGTTTGCCTGGAACAGCCAATGACAGAGATTACAACTTTTATGGCATTAATATTGCCAGGCTAAATGCGAAAGTCGTATCTTTGGCCATTGAACAAAATTGAGTTTCATGAAGTGGACAGAAAATTGTTCTATCTATGAGATATTGGAAGAAGGCTATTATGACTCATTGGAGTATTGGAAAAAATGTTCAGTCGAGGAACAGAGAATTAGTTTTGATTTCAAATCTGAAATGAACACTCACATCCAAAATTATTTCATGTACCTAAATCAGAAACATATTATAATTTCCCAAAATTTTACAATTAGCTTATGCAGAACAAGTTTCCCCTTCAAACACCCATCACCCACTCACATCAAGTATCATCTACTACTACGGCAAAAAAGCCTCATGACCCCAAACGAAGGATATGACATTTTCGACAATGGTTTATTAACAAAGTTTTTTACTCAACATGGAAACTTTACACAAATTCTAGATGCAAAACACACACGCACACATATGTAAAAATATATCTTAGGACAGAAACTAAAGAGTTGTTATTTATTCTGGGGGAAAAAAGGACGAAGTTGTAAATCGTAATCAATAAATAACTGGAGAAAAACAAGAACTTTCAACATTCTCATAAAACAATTGTCAAAACTTTTACCATGACCATCACCATTACCAACAACACCACCAAAGAGGGGACAAACACACACCCACCCACACACTTAAGATATTTCATTTTCAATTTTGTGATATCAGCATAAATTGTTCACACAAATCAGGGAGCACAAACAAAAGACAAGAAGTAGAAAAAAGAGCAGAACACACAAATTGCCATAAAACTTTCGAAAATCAGCAGATTGTAAATTAGGTGTACACTGGGAGATATTTGAATAGGTTCGATGGATGAAAAACATAGATTTGGGTTATAGGGGAGGATATTTTTTAATGATCTATTAACGTGGAGTTAATATTTTTTAAAGTTTCACATTTATAGCTGTGATGATCTTGGGAAAATATTCTTTAAAAATTCATGTTTAGAGCTCTGATGATCTTGGAAAATATTCTTAAAAATTCATGTTTAGAGCTCTCACGTTTTATGCTCTTGGAAAAAAAATTCTTTAAAAATCGTTTAGAGCTCTCATGTTTTATGCTCTTGGAAAAAAAATTCTTTAAAAATTGTTTAGAGCTCTCACGTTTTATACTCTTGGAAAAAATCTTTAAAAATCGTTTAGAGCTTTTGGAGCTTTTAGGGCTTTTGGAAAAAATTATTTAAAAATCCACGTTTAGAGCTTTTGGAAAAAAATTATTTAAAAATCCACGTTTAGAGCTTTTGGAAAAAAATTATTTAAAAATCCACGTTTAGAGCTTTTGGAAAAAAATTATTTAAAAATCCACGTTTAGAGCTTTTGGAAAAAAATTATTTAAAAATCCACGTTTAGAGCTTTTGGAAAAAAATTATTTAAAAATCCACGTTTAGAGCTTTTGGAAAAAAATTATTTAAAAATCCACGTTTAGAGCTTTTGGAAAAAAATTATTTAAAAATCCACGTTTAGAGCTTTTGGAAAAAAATTATTTAAAAATCCACGTTTAGAGCTTTTGGAAAAAAATTATTTAAAAATCCACGTTTAGAGCTTTTGGAAAAAAATTATTTAAAAATCCACGTTTAGAGCTTTTGGAAAAAAATTATTTAAAAATCCACGTTTAGAGCTTTTGGAAAAAAATTATTTAAAAATCCACGTTTAGAGCTTTTGGAAAAAAATTATTTAAAAATCCACGTTTAGAGCTTTTGGAAAAAAATTATTTAAAAATCCACGTTTAGAGCTTTTGGAAAAAAATTATTTAAAAATCCACGTTTAGAGCTTTTGGAAAAAAATTATTTAAAAATCCACGTTTAGAGCTTTTGGAAAAAATTATTTAAAAATCCACGTTTAGAGCTTTTGGAAAAAAATTATTTAAAAATCCACGTTTAGAGCTTTTGGAAAAAATTATTTAAAAATCCACGTTTAGAGCTTTTGGAAAAAAATTATTTAAAAATCCACGTTTAGAGCTTTTGGAAAAAAATCTTTAAAAATCCACGTTTAGAGCTTTTGGAAAAAAGTTATTTAAAAATCCACGTTTGGAGCTTTTCGAAAAAAATTATTTAAAAATCCACGTTTAGAGCTTTTGGAAAAAAATTCTTTTAAAATTCACTTTTAGAGCTTTTGGAAAAAAAATCTTTAAAAATCCACGTTTAGAGCTTTTGGAAAAAAATCTTTAAAAATCCACGTTTAGAGCTTTTTGAAAAAAATTATTTAAAAATCCACGTTTAGAGCTTTTTGAAAAAAATTATTTAAAAATCCACGTTTAGAGCTTTTTGAAAAAAATTATTTAAAAATCCACGTTTAGAGCTTTTGGAAAAAAAATTATTTAATAATCCACGTTTAGAGCTTTTGGAAAAAAATTATTTAAAAATCCACGTTTAGAGCTTTTGGAAAAAAATTATTTAATAATCCACGTTTAGAGCTTTTGGAAAAAAATTATTTAAAAATCCACGGTTAGAGCTTTTGGAAAAAAATTATTTAATAATCCACGTTTAGAGCTTTTGGAAAAAAATTATTTAAAAATCCACGTTTAGAGCTTTTGGAAAAAAATTATTTAATAATCCACGTTTAGAGCTTTTGGAAAAAATTATTTAATAATCCACGTTTAGAGCTTTTGGAAAAAATTCTTTAAAAATCCACTTTTAGAGCTTTTGGAAAAAATTCTTTAAAAATCCACTTTTAGAGCTTTTGGAAAAACATTCTTTAAAAATCCAATTTTAGAGCTTTTGGAAAAAAATCTTTAAAAATCCTCTTTTAGAGCTTTTGGAAAAAATATTCTTTAAAAATCCACTTTTAGAGCTTTTAGAAAAAATATTCTTTAAAAATCCACGTTTAGAGCTTTTGGGAAAAAAATCTTTAAAAATCCAGGTTTAGAGCTTTTGGAAAAAATATTCTTTTAAAATTCCACGTTTGGAGCTTTTGGAAAAAACATTCATTAAAAATCCACGTTTAGAGCTTTTGGAAAAAATATTCTTTAAGAATGCACGTTTAGAGCTTTTGGAAAAAATATTCTTTAAAAATCCACGTTTAGAGCTTTTGGAAAAAATATTCTTTAAAAATCCACGTTTAGAGCTTTTGGAAAAAATATTCTTTAAAAATCCACGTTTAGAGCTTTTGGAAAAAATATTCTTTAAAAAACCACGTTTAGGGCTATGATGATCAATGAAAAAAATTTCTTTAAAAATTTGGAAAAAATATTCTTTAAAAATCAAAGTTTAGTGCTCTTGTTTTAAAATATTCTTTAGAAATCCACGTTTAAAGCTGTGATGATCTAGGAAAAAATATTCTTTAAAAATCCACGTTGAGAGCTCTTGGAAAACATATTATTAGAAAATCCAATTTTAGAGGTCTAATGATTTTGGAAAAAATATTCTTAAAGCTATAATTGTGAATTTTTAGGTTACCTTTGTCATAGATCAATGGAGTTTTTTCAAAATATACATTTTTTTTTTTAAAGTACAAAATACATAGTCGCCAGCAACTCAGCTGGCTTTTCGCTCGACATTCCAAATTTTAATATTCGTTGCCAGTGATCATGTACCATATGCCATTGCTTCGACATGTGGCCACACATACATATATAACGTTGACAGCATCGATGAACATTATTATGAAATATGATGGCCAAACATCAAATTGAACAAATCACACTGAAATGTCTACACATTGATATACTCACATAAACACTTGCTGCAACACTAAACGTCAAGTTGCAAGGCCCACTGACACATATATGCATGTGGTGGACATTCATGTCATATGTGCACGTATGTGTGCCACACACACAAACGAGAGATATCAGGCATGGAAAGCCAACGTCAACACCACTAACTGAAAACTGACTACACTACTAAACATCAACAAATGTGCATTACCACAGCAGGCAAACAGGACGAAAGACAGACAGATGGACGGACGGAGAGACAGTAAGTCAACGTCAAAAGTTATCTGAGACTATCCACCCTTACAACAACAGCATCAACAACAGCAACAAAGTTTAAAGCAAAGAACCAAACTATCACAAAAAGAAAAGTCAACCAAGTGCATAGCTTTAATTTTCCTAACACAGTCTGCAAAGGACTCCATTTGTGTGCGAGTGAGTGACTCTCTGTGAGTGGTGTGTGTGTGTGCGCGCGCAAACTTCACGTGGGTGCATTTGCGGATTTTTAATATTTCACTTTAGACTTGTCCAAAACTTTTCATCAACATATCGGAACTAAGCGACAGCTTGTGGCAAACAACGAGTATGGCACCACCACAAGTGGGCCATACTGCTGCCATTGCCACAATAACAGCAGCCTCTACACATCACCAGCATCAGCACTACCACCACCAGCAACAGCATCAACGCACTGGCGTTGGGGGTGGTGGCTATGGCCGAAAGCATCAACATCATCATCTCATTGCTGCCATGCCCACCGGCAACAGCAGCAGCAACAGTCAACGTGAAACGACATCGAAGCGACCGGATACCACAGTTTCCGTATCAACTATGTACACACAAGGTAAATTCAATAAAGTCATCAATATACAACAGAGCTGGTATGTATGTATATCCCCATGTATGTATGTATGTATGTATGTAGGACTCCCAACTTAAATCAACACACATGCCTGTTGTGCACTGTGTTGCACTTGTGTTGTGTTAATAACATATACGTTGGATCAAAATATTCAAACATTTACGTTGCAGGTGAGGGTGGGTATATTAAGTTGGATTGATGCTGCAACAACTACAGCAAAGTGCCTGAAAAGTTTGTGTTTTTAATATTTATTTATAGCGAGTTTCTTTTTTGTTTCACAATTATGAATTAGTCCTCTCCGGTCTTCAACTTGACCCCATTATATTTATTTTCTTTTTTTTTTGGAATTTCCTGAAACTGAGAAACTTTTATTTGAGGGGAAGAACTTTGGAAGAAGCCTGGGAATATTTTTACAAAAAATAAAGAAACCAAGAAGGATGACGTAAATATAAAACAAGTAAAAAGGCAGCTAATTTTGGCTGGACCGAAACTTTAAAACCTTTTGCCATTAACCATTTTACCATTTGTATGTAAAAAATCAATTAAAAATCCCGATATAATTTAAAAAATCCGGAATATCAGATATATGTGGTTGTGGGAAAACGTGGACCTTTACAGCTAATTACCTGACAGACAAAGTAGTGCCTATTACGAACTCCAAGCAACAAATTTAAGTTATTCTGTAGAAAAATATCACTTAAATTATGAAAATATATCGGTATATGGAGGCTACACGAAGGCGTGAATTAGTTCTAGTGAAATGTGAGGCTAAAATCATCAAAATACTGAATATATAGAGGCACGGTTATAGGGAATTGTCCATCATAGGAGGTTGTACCAATTATGAACACCAAATTTGAAACGATCCCGGTGATGACTGCGACACAAATCATCATAATTCCGTAACGTCTGGAGGCTCGATACCAAAATTTAGATATATATCTATAGTTCATAGAGCAAGGCTGCTTCCTGCACACTAGAAAAATAGAGTCAATTTATAGCAAATTGAAATTGTGACTAAAACATCCAAAAATAACCTTAAATACTGTTATATAGGGCCTGAACCAAAATATGGACTTATATAGCCTATTTTCAAATCCAAAACTTCTACGGACATAAAACACCTCAAAGTAAAGACAGACAGACGGACGGACATCTCTAAATCGAAATAGAATTTCATGGTGATCAAAAATATACAGGGTGAGATAAAAAACTGCAACAAAGTCAAAAGCCATAATTTTTAAATTTTATTGAATGAAAGCAAAAAATGTCGCATTATGGCCTTCAAACGGCTAATGAAACCGTCACACGCTGCCCGAAAGTTCCTCTGCGGTATTTTGACCCATTCCCGACGAAGCGCTTGCTTGAGATGAGCGACACTTTGGTATTCTTTACTTGCTTTCCAAAATACTCCAGACACAATAGTTCAACGGATTGGTATCCGGAGATTTTGGTGGCCATTGTGCGCTGTAAATGAAGCGAAGAACCTCATTTTGAAACCATTCTGGGGTGGTGCGTGCTGATTGCGACGGTGCTGAGGCCTGTTGGAATATTCAAGGTCTGCGGCCAACACCCTCCAGGAAATTTTCACGATAATATTCGGCATTTATTTTGATGTCACGGTCGATTAGTACGAGCAGAGACCGACCATCGGCTGTTATGGCGGCCAACACCATCATAATTGCCGGCGCTTGAGTTCTGGTGACCAACCGAATGTGCACATTTTCAGCTGACCCTTTGGTAAGTGCTGGACAACGAATGTTTTCCCATTGGAAAAAAAACCAAATTCAGCAGTTCACCACTTTCGGCCAAGCGAAGCAACTCTTTAGCTCTTTTTTTCTGTTGCGGTGTAATTTCTTGCACTTTTTAGAATTTCAATGGCTTTACCCCGAGCTCATTTTTTAATATTTGCCAAATGAAATATTGCGATATGTTCAGCTCACGAGCCATTTTTCGGCAACTGCGACGCGGATTTCAATCAAGTCGCTTCTTTATTTTTCGAACCATTTCTGCTGATGTTGCTGTTTTCTTCCGTCCACTTCTTTGACGTCAAGACACATAAGATTTATTCACATTTAAATGTTGGAGTCCTCTAACGATAGCCACTTGTGGTTTTAGAGCCAAATATAAGAAATCACACTATCACGCTTAGATTCCATCACGAATAACGTTTTTCTGGAAATTCTCACCAAAATGCTTTTGTACGTTTGTAAACAATATAATGAGCTGTTACTGGAATAATTTTAACTGGTGTCGGACGAGTGGCCTAGAAATGACAGCAGTCTGAAGTTGGTTGCAGTTTTTTCATCTCACACTGCATAGTTCAAACCCGCACAAAATACTCCCCAATAACAAAAGGAACACCTCATTCCCTCTGTTTTCTTAAAACTAAGAACTTTAATGACCTTATGAAAACTTCTACACGCCAATTTTCGTCCAGAAAAAACACTGAACTAGCTGGGGACTATATTATCCTGACGTGTGCAAAATATTTTAATAAATAAAATCACTTCATAATTCCACGAAATCTTTACAACTGTTTTTAAATCACCTCTTAGATCTATTATCATCATTAATTCAGCATCTTAAAATATTAACAGGATCAAAATCCTTGCATTTTTTATTTTAGAACACAGTACATCCCATTGTATGGCATACATACATACATGTATCCATGTGTTTAATATGTACATCGACTCATGCATAAAATTAAATTTATTAGAGCTTGTGTATGTGTGCGAGCGTTCAGTTTACGGCCGGGGGGAAATATATAAAATTGACTCTAAAGTTTAGTTGCCATGAGAACAAATTTAACAATAATTAAACATCAATGACGCCATCAGTGAGTGGCAGCAGCAGCACCTACAAATTTAGTAGCGATAACAAGGAACATTAATTGTTATTGTATTCATTAAAATTAATTGTTTTTTTTTTTTTTTAATAAAATCACACGTTCCCACAGTTTATTAAAAATTCAAACAGGGTTTAATACAAATAATTAACTAAAAAGTAATAAAAAGGTTTGATGTGTCTTGATTATAATTGGGATCTTCGTTTCGAACCGGAAATGTAAAGTGTGATACCCTATACAACACTTTTCTCAGTTTAATAAAACTTTTTTAGGTGTTAATATAAAATCGATACTATCATAGAAATATATCGTGAATCTCGACATCTAACTTAAAATCCACATTTTTTTCTCGAAAAAATTAAGTTTTATTTTTCTTAGGATCTTTCAAAAAATGGTTTTTAAAAATATCCACGTTTATTTTTCTTGAGATTCTTCAAAAAACAATTTGAAAAAGAATCCATTTTTGAAAGCCTTAAAAAAAAATATTTTTTTTTTAAATTCACGTCCGGACCCTTTAAAAATATTTTTTTTAAATCCACGTTTTTTTTTTGGGATCCTTCAAAAAAATATTTTTTTTAAATCCACGTTTATTTTTTTTTTTTGGGATCCTTCAAAAAATATTTTAAAAAAAAATCCACGTTGAAATTCTTCAGAAAATATTTTTTAATAAAATCTACGTTTTTTGGGATCCTTCAAAAAATATTTTTTAAAAAAATCCACGTTTTTTTGGGATCCTTCAAAAAAATATTTTTTTAAAAAAATCCACGTTTTTTTGGGATCCATCAAAAAAAAATATTTTTTTTAAATCCACATTTATTTTTTTTTGGGATCCTTCAAGAAATATGTTTTAAAAAAAATCCACTTGAGATTCTTCAGAAAATATTTTTTAAAAAAATCTACTTTGAGATTCTTCAGAAAATATTTTTTAAGAAAATCCACGTTGAGATTCTTCAGAAAATATTTTTTAAAAAAATCCACGTTGAGATTCTTCAGAAAATATTTTTTAAAAAAATCTACTTTGAGATTCTTCAGAAAATATTTTTTAAGAAAATCCACGTTGAGATTCTTCAGAAAATATTTTTTAAGAAAATCCACGTTGAGATTCTTCAGAAAATATTTTTTAAAAAAATCCACGTTGAGATCCTTCAGAAAATATTTTTTTAAATCCACGTTGAGATTCTTCAGAAAATATTTTTTAAAAAAATCCACGTTGAGATCCTTCAGAAAATATTTTTTTAAATCCACGTTGAGATTCTTCAGAAAATATTGTTTTTAATCCACGTTGAGATCCTTCAAAAAATATTTCTTTTAAATCCACTTTGAGATTCTTCAAAAAATATTTTTTTTTAAAAATCCACGTTGAGATCCTTCAAAAAATATATATTTTTTTTAAAAATCCACGTTGAGATTCTTCAAAAATTATTTTTTTAAATCCACGTTGAGATTCTTCAGAAAATATTTTTTAAAAAAATCCACGTTGAGATCCTTCAGAAAATATTTTTTTAAATCCACGTTGAGATTCTTCAGAAAATATTTTTTTTAATCCACGTTGAGATCCGTCAAAAAATATTTCTTTTAAATCCACGTTGAGATCCTTCAAAAAATATTTTTTTTTTAAAATCCATGAGATTCTTCAAAAATTATTTTTTTAAAAAATCCACGTTGAGATCCTTCAAAAAATATATATTTTTTAAATCCACATTGAGATTCTTCAGAAATGATTTTTTAAAAAATCCACGTTGAGATTCTTCAGAAAATATTTAAAAAAAATCCACGTTGAGATTCTTCAGAAAATATTTTTTAAAAAAATCCACGTTGAGATCCTTCAGAAAATATTTTTTAAAAAAATCCACGTTGAGATTCTTCAGAAAATATTTTTTTTAATCCACGTTGAGATCCTTCAAAAAAATCTACTTTGAGATTCTTCAGAAAATATTTTTTAAGAAAATCCACGTTGAGATTCTTCAGAAAATATTTTTTAAGAAAATCCACGTTGAGATTCTTCAGAAAATATTTTTTAAAAAAATCCACGTTGAGATCCTTCAGAAAATATTTTTTTAAATCCACGTTGAGATTCTTCAGAAAATATTTTTTTAAATCCACGTTGAGATCCTTCAAAAAATATTTCTTTTAAATCCACGTTGAGATCCTTCAAAAAATATTTTTTTTTTAAAAATCCACGTTGAGATCCTTCAAAAAATGTTTTTTTTTTTTTTAATCCATGAGATTCTTCAAAAATTATTTTTTTAAAAAATCCACGTTGAGATCCTTCAAAAAATATATATTTTTTAAATCCACATTGAGATTCTTCAGAAATGATTTTTTAAAAAATCCACGTTGAGATTCTTCAGAAAATATTTAAAAAAAAATCCACGTTGAGATTCTTCAGAAAATATTTTTTAAAAAAATCCACGTTGAGATCCTTCAGAAAATATTTTTTAAAAAAATCCACGTAGAGATTCTTCAGAAAATATTTTTTTTTAATCCACGTTGAGATCCTTCAAAAAAATCTACTTTGAGATTCTTCAGAAAATATTTTTTAAGAAAATCCACGTTGAGATTCTTCAGAAAATATTTTTTAAAAAAATCCACGTTGAGATTCTTCAGAAAATATTTTTTTTTAATCCACGTTGAGATCCTTCAAAAAAATCTACTTTGAGATTCTTCAGAAAATATTTTTTAAGAAAATCCACGTTGAGATTCTTCAGAAAATATTTTTTAAAAAAATCCACGTTGAGATTCTTCAGAAAATATTTTTTTAAATCCACGTTGAGATTCTTCAGAAAATATTTTTTTAAATCCACATTGAGATTCTTCAGAAAATATTTTTTTAAATCCACGTTGAGATTCTTCAGAAAATATTTTTTTAAATCCACATTGAGATTCTTCAGAAAATATTTTTTAAAAAAATCCACGTTGAGATCCTTCAGAAAATATTTTTTAAGAAAATCCACGTTGAGATTCTTCAGAAAATATTTTTTAAAAAAATCCACGTTGAGATCCTTCAGAAAATATTTTTTTAAATCCACGTTGAGATTCTTCAGAAAATATTTTTTTAAATCCACGTTGAGATTCTTCAGAAAATATTTTTTAAGAAAATCCACGTTGAGATTCTTCAGAAAATATTTTTTAAAAAAATCCACGTTGAGATCCTTCAGAAAATATTTTTTTAAATCCACGTTGAGATTCTTCAGAAAATATTTTTTAAAAAAAATCCAAGTTGAGATCCTTCAGAAAATATTTTTTTAAATCCACGTTGAGATTCTTCAGAAAATATTTTTTTTTAATCCACGTTGAGATCCTTCAAAAAAATCTTCTTCAGAAAATATTTTTTAAGAAAATCCACGTTGAGATTCTTCAGAAAATATTTTTTAAAAAAATCCACGTTGAGATCCTTCAGAAAATATTTTTTAAGAAAATCCACGTTGAGATTCTTCAGAAAATATTTTTTAAAAAAATCCACGTTGAGATCCTTCAGAAAATATTTTTTTAAATCCACGTTGAGATTCTTCAGAAAATATTTTTTAAAAAATCCACGATGAGATCCTTCAGAAAATATTTTTTTAAATCCACGTTGAGATTCTTCAGAAAATATTTTTTTTAATCCACGTTGAGATCCTTCAAAAAAATATACTTTGAGATTCTTCAGAAAATATTTTTTAAGAAAATCCACGTTGAGATTCTTCAGAAAATATTTTTTAAAAAAATCCACGTTGAGATCCTTCAGAAAATATTTTTTTAAATCCACGTTGAGATTCTTCAGAAAATATTTTTTAAAAAAAATCCACGTTGAGATCCTTCAGAAAATATTTTTTAAATCCACGTTGAGATTCTTCAGAAAATATTTTTTTTAATCCACGTTGAGATCCTTCAAAAAAATCTACTTTGAGATTCTTCAGAAAATATTTTTTAAGAAAATCCACTTTGAGATTCTTCAGAAAATATTTTTTAAAAAAATCCACGTTGAGATCCTTCAAAAAATATTTGTCTTAAATCCACGTTGAGATCCTTCAAAAAATATTTATTTTAAAAAAATCCACGTAGAGATTCTTCAAAAATTATTTTTTAAAAAAAATCCACATTGAGATCCTTCAAAATATATATATTTTTTAAATCCACGTTGAGATTCTTCAAAAAAATATATATTTTTTTAAATCCACATTGAGATCCTTCAAAACATATTTTTTTTTTTTAAAATCCACGTTCATTTTTCTTGAAACGATTATATAGCATTATAAAAATACCGAATATCGGTGGGTATCGTCATTTGTGCGCTATTGGAAAACGTGGACCTAAATAGTCAATGTTCTGTTGCTGGAGCTAGAACCTATTATGAACTACAAATACCGGTTTTTGGAAAAATTCGTGGAAAATTGTATACTATATTGCATACTATTTTCCGCCACAGGAGCTTGAACACATTATGACCTACAAATACCAATCATGAAAATACCTACACACACAGTGTTCTGCGAACGGAGCTAGAACAAATTATGACCTACAAATACCAACTTTTAGGAAAAAGGAAGGTATATTTATATGGCGGCTATACAAAAACGAGGATCGATCTTATTTTGAATACCAACCATCCTAGACACAATACAAGTTGTTCTGCCAAATTTTAAAGCTCTACGTCAAATAATGTGGGTTGTATAGTGATTTTGTTAAACCGACTTAAAATGTTAGGTTGTCATGAATATATATATATATTTTATGGGGCCTATGACGAATATTTACAATCTTTTCACCCTCTTTTTCAAGGTGAAGGGTATAACAATGCCTAACACGGACTTTTCGCAGACGAAGTAGCGTACACTTTTCAAACTTGAAGAGATCCAAAAGATAGTCTTTGATTTGCACCAAAAACCATCGCGTTTCAATTGGTTAATTCCAAAAGAGCATCCAGTATTGAAATTATTTTAAAATATAAATGTTAAAGCATAATAATATTAGTTTGGTGTCAAATTTTAGGTTTAAGATTTGGAACCATAATTGGTATTAAGCCTTGGGCAATTTATATTGAAAAGTTGTTGTATTGATTCACATATAAATTTCCAATATGTCTCAAATTTCAATTAAATAGTGTGTATTTTTATACCCTACACCACAAGGTGGTCAGGGTATTATGTCTTTGTGCATTTGTTTGTAACAGGCAAAAGGAAACGAGATAGACCCATAGTTCCTTTTGATGATCTGCATAGAATCACTTTCCGTCCGTCTGTCCATGTATTCTTGTGAACAAAATGCAGGTCGCATTTATTATCCGATTGAGATGAAATTTTGCAAACAACATTTGTTTGGCCCAAGGACGAACCCTATTGAAATTGGAGATAATCGGTAAAAATTTAGATATAGCTCCCATATATATCTTCGTCCGATTTGCCTTTTATTGTGCACCAAACGTGTAATATCAGCCCGAATAGCATGGAATTTTGCACGTACGATCAGATTGGACCTGAAAATAAGTATGCCAAATTTTATCGAAATCGGTTCAGATATAGCTATAGCTCCCATATATATTGTTCATCCGATTTGTTATTTTTGTCCTCCACAGCCATAATATGCACTCTGTAACAACAATATTTGGGGAAATATATCAAATGCAGCTCAGAAATACCTTTGCTAAATTTTATCGAGATCGCTTCAGATTTGGATATAGCTCCCATATATAACTTCGTCCGATTTACCTTTTATTGTGCACCAAACGTGTAATATCAGCCCGAATAGCATGGAATTTTGCACGTACGATCAGATTGGACCTGAAAATAAGTATGCCAAATTTTATCGAAATCGGTTCAGATATAGCTATAGCTCCCATATATATTGTTCATCCGATTTGTTATTTTTGTCCCCCACAGCCATAATATGCACTCTGTAACAACAATATTTGGGGAAATATATCAAATGCAGCTCAGAAATACCTTTGCTAAATTTTATCGAGATCGGTTCAGATTTGGATATAGCTCCCATATATAACTTCGTCCGATTTACCTTTATTGTGCACCAAACGTCTAATATTTGTCCAAATGGGATGGAATTTGGCACATACGACCGAATTTAGTCTAGAAGGTAGTATGCCAAATTTGGTGAAGATCGGTTCAGATATAGTTATAGCTCCCATATATATTGTTCATCCGTATTATTGTATTTGTTACCCACAGCCGTAATATGCACTCCGTAACAACGATATTCAGGGAAATATATCTAATACAGCTCAGAAATATCTTTGCCAAATTTTATCGAGATCGGTTCCGATTTGGATATAGCTCCCATATATATCTTTATCCGATTTCAAATTAATTGTGCACCAAATGGGCAATACAAGTCCGAATTTAAAAGATACAAATGCTTCGGCATATTTAGTCCTTTGAATTTTAAATTATAATTATAATCATAGCGTGTAGGATTGAATTCTCCCATAAAAACTTTTAATTATTAAGTGGAGCTCAACTAAATTAGCAAAGTGGTGTAGGGTATCATAAAATCGGCCCCGCCCGACTTTAGGACTTTCTTTACTGGTTTTATTTAGGGTTCTCATGAGGTACAATTTCTCCATAAAGCTTTATCATGAGATTTTTGATATTTATAAGGTTTATGCCTCAAGCAAACCGGAAACTTGACATCACGAGTTGAAGATGTATTAACTCCGTTTTTATTTGTTTGCTCTAAAGCATTCATTCATATAGCTAAACTTTCTAATAACCGTCCGCGTTTATATTTACAAACATTTATTTAAAAATTCAAAAAATACTTCATCCATATTATCTTATAATGATATTAAGGGTATTAATGCTATATTTAGTGGAAAACTATAAAAGATTAAATTTCAAACTTCATGCCATTAACGAAATGTGTTTTTCATGTGTCATATCTTCCCTCCCTCTTTTTATTAATTACCCCTCACCCCTTAAACATTTCCTAGTTATGTCACAAATAAAAACAGAACAGAAGAAAATCGTAACTTCTTCGCCGCCAAAGAACTAAAACGAATTGCTAATTACTTTTTACCTTCTGAACAACCACGCACGGATCTGTTTAAGGCTAATAATAAATTCCTTTAAATGAAATAATTTCCTCATCATTTTGCCATTCACTTGAATTGCCTGGAACATTTCTGTTTTTTTTTTTGTCTCCTTCTCATAAAATGCAAACAAAACTCCCTCATCCACTGAGGACATAAAAAATACACACACACTGACAAACACATTTATGTCCCCATGTGGTGGTACTAATGTATACTTATGTACTTAAACAAGTAGGAACTCGGTTGCCACGTTAGTTGGTTGGTTGGTGTTTGTGACAAGCCCGAGAGTGCATGGATGCCAGCTTCAAACTCTTTGAAACGCTGTATAATAAAGCTGCTAACAAAGAAGTTTTGCATATGTTTTGTGTTGGGCTCCTCTCTCTCTTCCTCTCATGGTAGACATTCTAACTAAGAAGGCAACAAAAAAAAAACGCACTAACAAATTATGGCCATGTGGGTGAAAGTTGGCGTGTGTGTTTGTATCGGTGTGGATGAGATTTGTTGGATTTCCATACACAGAAAATTATACGGCAATGTTTCAGACATTCTTCCTTCTCAGCCGAACGGCTTCCATAGAAAATACATTTTGAAATGTAGTTTTAGTGTTTCTTATTTGTATCCACTTTGTTCTCATCCCGACACAACAACACCATCGTCGCCGTCAACTTAAAAAGCAATTTTGAGGAAATTTAAATCCGGAAAACATTAAAACGCAATCTTGATGTTAGCAGCAGACAGGGCTTCCTTCCGTCAAAGAATTAAGCCTTTTGTTAAGGCGGCATATTAGAGATGAAACTAGGTGAAGCAGAAATATGCGTTAATTTTTATTTCATGAAATTTGTTTCTGGTTTAAATCATGGTAAAAGCCTTAAGAATGAGAAAAAATTTTCACATGGAATATTACCCAAAAAAATATATTAAAACAAGTAAAAAAGCAGTAAGTTCGGCCGGGCCGAACTTTGAATACCCTCCACCATTTGAAACGAATTAGAAAATTTTCAAAAAAAAATTTCATTTTTTTTCAGATAATTCCATTGGAAAAAGTGGCTAAAATCATCAAAATACGGAATATAGGGGAGTACCGTTATATGGGTCATATTCGATATTGTGGACCTATATAGACAATTCCGTTTCAGGGGTAAAGTGCTCACAAAGAACTCCGTGTGTGGATTTTCAGACAATACGATTGGTAAATGTGGCTAAAATCATCAAAATACCGAATATCGCGGGGTATCTTTATATGGGAGCTATACGTTATCGTTAACCTATATAGAGAATTCTCTGTCGGAGGGTAAAGTGCTGACAAAGAACCCCTTGTGTACAAAGAACCCCTTGTGACCATTCCGTTGAAAACTATGGCTAAAAACATCAAAATACCGAACATCGGGGGTACCGTTATATGAGGGCTATACGATATCGTGGACCTATATAGATAATCTGCCGAGGTATAAAGTACCCACTCCTTGTGTGGATTTTCAGACAATTCCGATGAAAAATATGGGTAAAATCATCAAAATACCTAATATCGGGGGTACCGATATAGGGGGGATATACGATATCGTGGACATATATAGACAATTCTTTTTGAGGGGGTAAAATTCCCACAAGGGGCTCCTTTTGTGGAATTTCAGACAATTCCATTGAAAAATGTGGATAAAATCATCAAAATACCAAATATTGGGGGTACCATTATATGGGCGCTATACAATATCGTGGACCGATATAGCCCATTTTCGAACTTGACCTGCCTGCAAACAAAAGAGAGATCTGTGCAAAATTTTAGCTTTCTATCTTAATTCGTTTAGACTGTAGCGTGATTACAACAGACGGACAGATGGACGGACAGGGCTAAATCGTCTTAGAATTTTACGCTGATCAAGAATATATATACTTTGTTAGGTCTAAAATGATTATTTCGATGAGTTACAAACGGAATGACGAACTTAATATACCCTCCATACTTTTTTTGGTGGAGGGTATAAAAATCGTAATGGACGTCTCGAAAAGACGACGGAAAATTAACTAGGATAACGTTTTCTTGGAGCTTAAAAGATTAAAAAGGTGGTGAAGAACGTCCCGAAATTTAGCATTTTGAAGGTCTGCCACAACAAAATGAAGTGATTCCAGAAAATCAATCACTGTCGAAGTTTGCAAGAGTCTGTTGGTAAAATCCCCGAGAGAGCTACGAAAAAAGTATGATTCAAGAAATTGGAAACACAGAAATCTTATTTGGTGAACTATTTTGGATATTCTTTCTCATAGTTTAAGAGTTGTTAACATCCAATATAGAAAAGGTACCGGAAAATGTGGTCTAAAAATGTCCATTTGCGCCTGTTATATGTTCGATACAAAACATCGCTGAATCTGTTTCTTTTATATTACCCTCTAATATAAAACAGAGGATATATGAAATCTATCACTCCATTTTTAGCACCTCGAATATATATATATTAATATATATATATATATATATATATATATATATATATATATATATATATATATATATATATATATATATATATATATATATATATATATATATATATATATATATATATATATATATATATATTAATCAACGCAAATACTTTGTCGATTTAGCCATATAAGCCTGTCTGTAGGTTTGTCTATCTGTCAGCCTGTTGATCATGATAGATTTCACACTACTTACGATTACACAGTCAGTGATATTGTTCTTAGGATGTTTGTTGTTGAATATGCAATGCATCGGTCCACGTTTAGATATAGCCTCTGAGGTTATTCCTGTTTTTCGATATTTTTGAGGTTTTTACCAATTTCTACCCAAATTCTGCCTAATTTGACATTTAGGGTTCACAGTGCGTAGTTTATCTCCCTGCAAAAAAAAATATTAGGTGTATAGGCCCCATGTAACGGTACTCCCTGATTTTTGGTATTTTGGAAAATACTGTCCGAATTTCCAATCAAATTAGTTGAAATGTGACATTTAAAATTCTCAGTGGGTAAATTAACTCAAATCGAAAAATGTGCAAAATAAGTACAACGGAATATTCAAATTGTATGTCCGTCTGTGGAAATCACTCTAGATTTTCATCGAAATTATGAAGGTTGATAAAATTTTACTCAAATGTATATTATGCCTGCAGGAATGTTGGTATTAAAAACAAGACATGTAGGTCCAGGTTTTAGTATAGCCCCCATATAATGGTACCTCCCTATTTTCGGTATTTTGGGGATTTAAGCGACATTATTCACCGGAATTGTTTCAAATTTGGTACTTGAAGTTCGTAATGGATACTACAGGCTAAGCCAGATAATTTCTCTGCAGGTCTAGGTCTTCGGATACCTCCATATAATGGTATCAATTCGGTACTTCAAAGATTTTAGCGACATTATTCACCGAAATGGTTTTAAATTTGGTATTTCAAGTTCGTAGTGGATACTACAGCCTCTGAAAGAAAATTTTCTTTGCAGGTCCGGTTCTTCGTATAGCCCGCATATAACGGTACCTCCCGATATTCGGTATTTTGATGATTTTAGCGACATTATTCACCGGAATGGTTTTAAATTTGGTATTTTAAGTTCGTAGTGGATACTACAGCCTTAGACAGAAAGTTGTGTCTGCATGTCCACGTTGTGGTATAGCTATAGCTGCATTATTCACCGAATTTTGTTTCAAGTTTCGCATTTGTATATTACAATGCCTTATGACAAAGGTCGACTATGCAGGTCCACTTCGTCATATAGACGCAATATAATTGCTATATTCGGTAGTTTTAAGATTTTAACAGAATTTTTAATCGATTATTATTTTTATTTTTTTTTTTTTTTTTCGAAAACTACCAAATTCGTCCCAAATGATGCAGGGTATTCAAAGTTCGTCCCGGCCGAACTTATAGCATTTTTTCTTGTTTTAATATAAGATTGTGCCAATTTTGTAAGTGATAGTTACATACATTTATATTTCCACATAGCCATTTTATATATATATATATATATAAATTTTATATATATATATATATATATATATGTATATATATATATATATATATATATATATATATATATATATATGTTTTTAATTCCCTCAACACGACCCCCCCCCTCCTTCCAACAAAAAAAGACCGAGCAATCATGCATCTCATATGAAAAGACAAGAATTCATGAAACTGTTCAAACTTGGACCGAGGTGGTATTTATATTAGAAAAACAAGTAAGCAAAGGCTACAGTCGAGCGTGGCCGACCGTTGAATACCCTACAACACTATAATAAACGATACAGTTTATATAGGCGAGATACTCGAAAGAATTCCAAAAGATATTGTGACAATTAATAAAAGAAAACCATCATGTTTCGTTCTCTAATTTTCGAATAATAGCAATTTAAATGAGTTTGCTCATTTCCAATTTATTGGTAGATGTCTTCCTAGATCTGGAACCAATATTTCTCAAAGACCTATAATCTCTCAGAAGTGGCAAAAGATTAACATTTATTATTGGTTTTTACTGAAACGCATCTATATGAGATACAGACATTTGACTATATTCTTCAACGAAATCGGCGTTAACGAAATAGTCAGAAGTGCGTCTTTCCAAAAAGTCACTGGAATGGACATTTTCTTATTTTGTCTACAAAAGTTGGCAAACTATTTCACACATTGAATATTTTTGGATGGCCATCCAAAACTGCTTGGCTTTTGCAATGACCGGTAACACCCATTCAAATGTGCGTGAGGATCGGGCGATAATTACGACCTGCTGGCAATTTTGCAGTTTTGTTGGTCCATTTCAACCGCTAAATATATGGCGATCATCTCCAAAAAGAGTAGGCTTCTATTCTGACCCTCATTTTATACCCTTGCAAAATTTCGTAATGATCGGGCCATAAATGCGATCTGTATATGATATCTTGATATCTTAACTACTTAGATTTGTTAGGTGTAGACATATTACCAAATGTTTAATTCAAAATGAAAATATGCCAAAAATATGACAAAAATTGAAAAAATATGAGAAAATATTACAAAATCAATATTTTCATCTTTAGAGAGATATTTTTATGCGATTTTTTAGACGTTTTTTCTTTCCTGCCAAGAGGCCATTTTGAATTAATGAGAACTGTCGAAATCAGTTCAGCCGTTCTCGACATATAAGATCTTTCAAGCATATCTTCTTTGATAGGCATATATATCACACATATTTTGCTATATATTCGATTTGTTGGATCTTAACATCAATGTAAAGATCAGAAGTAACCTTGTCATGGCTTTGTGATTTCGCCGGGATTTAAAATAGTCGCGGTTTAATGAAAAATTTTGAATTTTTTCAACACAAAAGACATGGTATATTTTACCCGCTAAATGTTATCCGATGACCACCCAAATTGGTAGGCTTCTTCCCCGCCCTAAACTCTAGCTACATGCGAAATTCCGCGTCGATTGGTCTATAATTGCGACCTGTATAGCTACTGCAAAATCCGAAATTTTTTCAGTATTTGGTCCATTTTAACCCCTAAACATTTGGCGATCATCTCCAAAAGAAATAGGGTTCTATTCTAACCCTAGCACCACCTCCATTCTAAATTTCGTGAAGATCGGGCCATAATTGCGACCTGTAGAGTGATTACAAATTAACATGGACAGACGGACAGACGGACAGACGGACGGACGGACATACATAGCTAGATCGACTCAGCTCGGCGAGCTAGGAAGATCCATATATACTTTCCTATATGGGAAACCAATATTTCGAGGTGTTACATAAATTCTGGCCCAATCAAACTTATAATACCCCCAACACATAGTGTTGTAGGGTATAAAAATTAGAAAAAAAGAATTAGAAAAAAATTAGTCAGGAGCGAACCTAGAAAATATTGGCCCACTGGTTATCGTATAGAATATAAATAAAAAGAATATAAAAAAACAGCCATATGGCTTTTCGTTGTACCAAATCCGCTTCAGATTTTGATTACATATATAGAGTGAGGGATGTAGCCGATAAAGTCAAGATCTGATATGCTTTAGTTATATCTGTCTTAATTTGAATACGAAATGGAAAATACTGACCCACTCCTTCGGAACCTCTCTTATATTTTATCACTTGTTTTCTCCAAACTTCTGGTAGCTTCCCTGGAAACATTTCGTGGAAACATCAAAAAATCATCATACTTTTTATATAGAATATAAATGGGAATGTCGGCTTCCTTCTTCCGATACCACCACCACAGAGCTGAAATTGTAAATACTCATAACTCTCACAAAATCCGAAATAATCCCTCGATTTTATTAAACTTCCCACATTCCAATATTTCTACCAACAATTTAGTTTAAACTTCGCCCATTGTTGCATTTTTATAAAACTATATAACTATAACATGTAGGTCATTTTTCTCTCCGCCCATAGTTTTTCTATTTATTTTGGTTTAATGTTGAAATATACCATGCTCTATCTTTAACCTTTAATTATTTATTTAATTTATTCACAGATTGTTATTCTGTTCTGTATTTTATTAATCTTTCAAAACCACTCTGAGCCCTTCAAATTAGCTCTACGAAAATATGGCAAATAGAAATTTCAACAAATTTTAAAATTCTGATTTGTAATTATTTTGTGCTCCTACACCCATAAACTTTGAGGCTATAAAATTCTAGGAAAGAGAGAAAGCGGCGAGTGTCCCCAAATTGCAGCCTCTAATCAAATTACAACATAATTTGGCTTTCTTATAATTAATTAATGGCAACTGGTGATTACAGGTTAATTGGTAGGCATTACCATGTTGAATTACTTGTTTCAACCTGTGCACAAACAACAGCAAAAACAAGCAAACTACACACGTGTGTAAACACAGCACACATCCACATCTGTATATACAAATGTATATATGTGAATATTTCAGGGCACACAACTGTTGAAACTTCTGAAGCTTTCACCGCAAGGGTCTTCTCAAGTGCATAGTGCAAAGCTTTCCGATGCTTGAATTCCACCAAAAAGCAACAAACCGTTAAAAAGAGTTCCTGTTCAAATAACCATGAAATGAAATTCATTGAATGGAGTCTCTGTAAAGAGTAAACCGGGGACTACCACAAACTAATGTGGCCTCCCCTTCGAAAATAAAAACGAAGAGAACCAACAGAGAACATCTAACGGAAATACTCTTATTGTGAAATGAATAGGAAATCTGCAGCAAAAAGAGAGAATGCTAACATTTTGGGGAAAAAAGAGATTTACTAGCAAAGGTTACAAACATTGACTCATTGTGCTCCCGCGTGTATGTGTGTGTGTTGTGAGTTGGTGTGTTCAAATAGAGTAACAGAAACTCAAATAGAATCATGGTTGTGCTCACAACGACAACAACAAAGCAACTCAATTAACTTCATTGAGAAAAAGTTTGAACCTTTTTCTTATTCGTGCTCCCTGCCGTGAAGCGAGTTGTCGATGCCATGTGAATTTTTAACATTGGCCTGTCTCTGTCTCATCAATGTGAGTCAGTCAACAGTTGCGGTGTACTAGTCAAGCAGTTCCAAACACGACTGCCACCGAGGCCAGAGGTATTATTTTTCAAAGCGGGTCGTCGAATAGTTGCGGTCGAAGAGACACGTTGTACGGATAAAAACGGATAAACGGAAACGGGGTATTCGTATATTTGAAGCACGTATTTCTCAGAAAATCGAGATAACACAATACATAGACAGTGAAATGTAAACACACACACACACACACACACGAACAAACACATTCGTTCGCACACCAAACTAACCACAGCGGAAACGGAAATCGAATAAGAAATTTAAATTGAAAAGCAGCGCGCACTCAAACACAAATACAAGTGAAGTTGATGTTTGTGGCTAGTGTGTTTTTTTTTTTGTCTCGTTTTCTGTTTGGCATCGAAACAAATGAATAGCCTGCAATTGAAAGCCTTCAATTATTCGCTATTCATACATTTTTTCGGCGTCGTGTAAATCACAGGGAACAGGGAATTCCAACAATGTGCCAGAATTAAATGTTTAATTTATGTGCCACAAAACCCGTCAATTATTCTCACAATTCAATGACACCAAACAGACCGCCTAACGAGTTGGGGAATAGAGCAATTGAAATCAAGTGACACACATAAAAAAAAAAAACAAAAAACGAAATACAATATATAATACAATGCACATTGGGTTGGATTGATAAATGGAAAAATTTATTTATTCAAAAAACATATTTAAAAATTAATAAAATCAGGTTTTAGATATTTAAAAATTTACTTATGTAGTTTTTGAAAGGTAACTGATGGGTATATCTTCAATAGATAGATAAGACTTTTGAGACAATAATAATAAAAATGCAATATAAAGTTCATTTGTGGTATCAAGAGGTGAAGTAATTTGTAATTAAATTGCGTATTGAGAGCACATGTTTTAATACAAAAATGGAACAATTAAAATTTAGTAGCAGTATCAAAACCAAAATTATGTTATTAAAACCATCTAAACTTCTTATAAAGCAAATCCTCAAGAAGAATTGTTTTTACTTAATAAGGGCTCAACATTCGAAAGTACTGGCACTTCTTTTGCAAAATAAGATTCAAACCTTACGAAGTACGAACAAAAAAACAGGTGATATCGTCATAAAAACGTGAAGTTTTTAACATAAATTTCCGAAATATTGAATCATAAACAACTGGATAGGAAAAAAGTGGGATAAATCTTTACAATTTCGAAATTAGATCAGGACTATTTTATGGAGTCTATGTCAAAAAATTCCGTTTTCCGATTCGGGAAGAAAATGAGTAAAATTTTATAGAAATTTCGAAAATATGGTGTTACTGTTATATATTATATGAAATATGTTGTCTGTAGTAGAACTTGCATGCTAAAGACACATGTGTACGAAAGACCAGTACACTATCAGAAGTTTTTCGTAAGATGGTAAGAAATTCAGACAGTGCTAGGATGGTTCATTATTCGTAGGGTCTTCAATAATTTGTTAGAGGATGTGCAAAATAAATGCCAATCTTAGGCCCGAAGACACAAACGATCTTTATGTAGATTATTTTTTGTTTGAATTAAACTTCCAATAAAATATAGTCCTTAGTAACATTGGTATTTCATTGAGAACTAATTTTTTCGTCGAGGATTTTTTAAGGATATTTTTCAAGGACTATTGGAACAATAACCGTGGATTTTTTTAGTATATTTTTCAAGGACTATTGGAACAATAATCGTGGATTTTTAAAGGGTATTTTAAAGGGCTATTGGAAAAATAATCGTGGCTTTTTTAAGGAATATTTTTCAAGGGCTATTGGAAAAATAATCATGGATTTATTATGGAATATTTTTCAAGGACTTTTGAAAAAATAATCGTGGAGTTTCAAGGACTATTGGAAAAATAATCGTGGATTTTTTAAGGAATATTTTTCAAAGAAAATTGAATTCCATTTTTTTAAGAATATTTTTCAAGGAAAACTGAATTGTATTTTTTAAGAATATTTATTCAAGGATTATTTGACCAATAAACTTGGATTTTTAAAAAATTTTCTCAAAGTCGAACTGGCCTGTAAACCTGGGTTTTTTAAAGGACGTACAGGCCTTAAATAGAGGAATTTTTACAGAATAGTTTCAAGGACCAGTAATTTTTGTTTTTTATAACCACGGCCATGCGGCTATTATAGCATAAAATACGACAAAAACGTGCCTTGAATATGAGGATCATAGTTCATTCAGTTGAAAATGTGACTGGAACCTTTAAAATGCAAATAATTGGTGAATTCATTATTGAGGCTTTTTTCGATAATACTTTCTATTTATTATTAATTCAAAATATTGCAGTGGACCTGTATCGAAACATAAACCCTCATTGAAAATGAACATTTGTATGAGTGCCAGTTTAGGTGCGAATTTTGACAATTTGGGCCCATTGCCCCCACAGAGGGTTAACAGGGTTATGATTATAACTATTTTAAAATGTGAAAAAAGAGTGAGATAATCTTCAAACCTACTTCAACACAAACGTACTATCAATACAAAATTTAGAGTGAAGACGGAAAAGATCGGACCACTCCTACTGGTACCTCTCAAAACATATATTAAAATAGACAGATATTGGCTGAGACTACACATCTGACTGCAGAACAGACTAATACTTTTTAAGTTCAATGTTATAGCTATTGGTATTTCCAAAATATGCTTACTCGAAATAGTTGAGATCGAGTTGAGACATTATGTCTCTTTTTGTACGGAATCCTTTTGACGCCATATAGATTCGAAAAATGCTCAAAATTGAACATGCATCGTTCTGTTTGTAACAGTCGTAGACAGGTTGCAACTTTTGGTATATCTTCCATAAATCCTGACAACATTTATAAAATCATGTGGCAATATTTAGATCAAACGTATGTTTAGATCAAACGTATGCTCACCTAGTGGGAGAACAAAATTTAAAAAAACGTATTCGAATAGATCCAAATTCAGTGAAATATTTATTATTATTATTATTATTATTATTATTATTATTATTATTATTATTATTATTATGATTATTGTTATTATTATTATTATTATTATTATTATTATTATTATTATTATTATTATTATTATTATTATTATTATTATTATTATTATTATTATTATTATTATTATTATTATTATATTATTATTATTATTATTATTATTATTTATTATTATTATATTATTATTATTATTATTATTATTATTATATTATTATTATTATTATTATTATTATTATTATTATTATTATTACTTATTATTATTATTATTATATATTATTATTATTATTATTATTATTATTATTATTATTATTATTATTATGATTATTATTATTATTATTATTATTATTATTATTATTATTATTATTATTATTATATTATATTATTATTATTATTACTATTATATTATATTATTATTATTATTATTATTATATATTATTATTATTATTATTATTATTATTATTATTAATTATTATTATTATTATTATTATTATTATTATTATTATTATTATTATATATTATTATTATTATTATTATTATTATTATTATTATTATTATATTATTATTATTATTATTATATTATTATTATTATTATTATTATTATTATTATTATTATTATTATATTATTATTATTATTATTATTATTATTATTATTATTATTATTATTATTATTATTATTATTATAAATATTATTATTATTATTATATATGCCTTCTCTAGCCATATGGCTGAGGGTATAAAAAAAGACAGTATGAAGATCAGTTCCAAAGGTGTAATGGATTTTTTTTTAATTAACTAAATATACAATTATCAATTTCGTAGAGATTCATTCGGAATTGTGGCATGTACCTTAAAAGTAAACAAATATAGCTATTTCTAAATCCCCATAATCGCCTATGTATTCAACGAAGAGTAAAATCCAACCCAATGTGCCCTGATGATGGTCTAGCCACCACTGTCCCTGATGTATAATTTGGAATTAAGCTTAACAAAGGAAACCACCTAAATAGTAACCACAACAACAACAAAAACTAAAATATCCGTCCTTAGTATTTAGATAGGCCAGTGAACTAAAATAGAAAAGAAATAAAAAGGCCAATACAAATGTGCAAACAAATAAACAAACCAAAGTGATAATCGTTAAACAAAAACACAAACCCAAAGCTTAAAAGCAAATAAAGATAAAACCGAAAACCCCCAAAAAATCGCTATAGAAAGGATTTAAAAAAAAGAGGACGACCACCATCATCATTATTTTCCATTGATTCAAGTGATTTAGTGTTGTTTGCCATTTCACAGCAGGAATTCAGTGATTCGGTTTGGACCCTGGCACAATACCATTAACGCTGCCCGAGCCATCTCCATCGCCTCGCTAAAGTGTTGCTTTGTTTCATGGTCTATTGATCCTGTTTAGGCCACAAGACCACCAAAGATGCAAACATCGATGACAATGATGTCTACAACGTCCGGCCCGAAACCACTGTCCATTGTTGATCAAAGGAGAGCGACAATTGTGCCCATAAATCCACCAAGTAAGCTCGAGCCTGCCATGGATGTGTATTTCGCTCTCAACCTATCTCTGACTGTATATATCTGAGTTTGTGTGTGTGTGTGCGTTGGCCTTTGTTATTTTGGCCCCATTTTTGCACGGCATTTTTTTCTCCCCGTCAATTTTGGTTTCGTTCTTCCTCCTTCTTTTCTTTTGTCCCCTAGCCTCTGCTCATCATAGTTTCTCTCCTGGTTGACATTACAACGATTGTTTTGTGTGGTACGGTTGGTTGGTTGCTCGTTTGTTTAATGGGAAAATATTTGCTCATCATGTTTTGTTTTTGTTCGTTTGCGTGTGTGTGTGTGTGCGTGTATTTGTGTGCTTTACATTTTCGCTATGTTTTGTTTCTGTTATTTTTGTGTGTGGTTCTTATTTCTCTTTTTTTTTAATTAAAAACATTTTCTACGCCGCAACAATGTGGTCATAATGTCATATATGTATGTATCAATGTATGTGTGTGTTCATATACACAGATGTACATGAATATTGTGACATTTAATGTCCATTTCTAAAATGGCCAATCAATTCCTTGAATTCATTGCAATATCAATATTTGTTCAATGTGCTCGGAATTTCAAAGCAATGATAATATTTTTGTAATTTAAAGAAGTGGCGAGAGGATTAAATTTGAGCTGGTGGTCGGGTTGATATCTCTATCCTTACGCCACTACTTTATGAATTAAAGGATAGTATTTTAGCTATGAAGACCTATTAAACATTTCAGGTATAGAAACCTTCCCATATGGAAGACCTATTACTGCTTTATCAGGCATATATTAAAACACCAATTCTCGAAAGGCACAGAAAATCTTTTAAAGACCATTATACGCCTATTTACAGGTTTCTTGCTATCTATGCATAGGCTTTCTGCCTTAAAATACCCTTGTAAGATCTGTAAGATCTTCTAGCCTTTTTTTAAATCTACAAGACATCTTGCTATATAAGACCTTTGCAAGTTGTGCCAGCGTCAGGGGATTTGTGAAGGGGTTTTCTACCCAAGGTCAACTTCGAAAAGTCTTCTAATACACCTGTGAAAGGTCTTCTAGTCCCAAAAGATCGCTAGAAGTTCTCTGACTATAGAAAAAAATCAAAATGTTTTGCTTTATAGAGGACCTTTAAAGGACTGCTATCAGACCTGTCCAATACCTTGCAGCCATAGAGTATCTATTGGAGATATTCTTTTCATAGGTCTGTCTGCATATTAAGGACCTCAGAAAAAAATTCTGCCCTGTAAAAAATCTTCTGGCAAAAAGACCTATTAAAGTTTATCCAGATATTAAATGTCTGTTAAATATCTTCTCCCCAGAGAAGGTAGCTATTATAACTGAATACGACATTTCTATCTATAGTTGATTTGTAAAAAAATTGTAACTTTATAGAAGACTTGTGAAAGGTCTTTTAGTTATGGCAGATTTCAGAAAAGATTTCCACTTATAGACGATTTGTTAAAGGCCTCTTAACTATGGAAGCTTCGTGGAACGTCTTACAACAATAGAAGGTCTCTGAAAGATATTCTGGATAGATATTAAAGACCCGCGAAAGTTCCTTTAGCTATAGAAAAACTGTAAAACGTCCGATCTGTTAGAGAACTAGTATCCATAGAAACCAACATGTATTTTAGGTATGGAAGACCTCCCTGAGCTGTTGTAGTTAAAGAAAGTCTTTTAAAAACGTTTTGTCTATAGAAGACCTTTCACATATCTTCTTCTAATCGAAGAGTTATCAAAACCCCTAGGATACCCCTAAAATGTATTCGAGCTATAGGCTTATATTCTGACCCAAGCCCCACCTCCATTTTCAATTTCGTGGGGATCGGGCCATAATTGCAATTCGTAGCTTGTTTACAAATTAACATAAACAGACGGAAGGAGGGACATACCTAGCTAGATCGACTCAGTTCGGCGAGATAGGGAGATCCATATATTCTTTCCTATGTCGGACACCAATATTTCGAGGTGTTACATGATTTTTGGCCCGATCAAACTTATAATACCCCCAACACATATTGTTGTAGGTTATAATAATTATCATCCATATAGGCAGAGATAAAAAAAAACTGCAACGAAGTCAAAGGCTATAATTTTTACATTTTTTTTTTAATTTTATTGAATGAAAGCTAAAAATGTCGGAAATAGCATCAAATTTTAGAATAAGTTTATATTTGTTCGAATTGGTCACCTTTGGCACGCATTATGACCTTCAAACGACCAATGAAACCGTCACACGCTGCCCGAATGTTGCTCTGCGGTATTTTGGCCCATTCCCGGGGTAATGCATGCTGGAGCTGATCGACACTTTGGTATTTTTTAGTGCCAATCTTGCTTTCCAAAATCCTCCGGACACAATAGTCCAACGGATTGGTATTCGGAGATTTTGGTGGCCATTGTGCGCTGGAAATGAGGCGAGGAACCTCATTTTGTCACCATTTTTGGGTGGCGCGTGCTAAGTGCGATGGTGCTGAATCCTGTTGGAATTTCCAAGGCCTGCGGCCAAAATGTTTGCGTGCCCAAAGCTTTAATACACCCTCCAGAATATTTTCGCTATAATATTCGGTATTTATTCTGATGCCACGGTCGATTAATACGAGCGGAGAGCGACCATCGGCTGTTACGGCGGTCCACACCATCACCATGGCCGGCGCATGAGTTCTGGCCAAGTGGCAACTCTTTAGCTCTTTTGAGTCTAGTTTCTTTCTGTTGCGGTGTAAGTTATTTCACTTTTTGGAACTTCAATGGCTTTACTCCGAGCTCATTTTTTAATATTTGACGAATGGAATATTGCGATTTGTTCAGCTCACAAGCCATTTTTCGGCCACTGCGATGTGGGTTTCGATCAAGTCGCTTCTTTACTTTTCGAACCATTTCTGCTGATGTTGCTGTTTTCTTCCGTCCACTTCCTTGACGTCGGGCTACGCTACCAGTATCATGGTAACAAGCGATGGTAGGAGACACAAAATATTTATTCACATTTAAATGCAGGAGTGATCTAACCATAGCCTCCTGTGATTTTCCAGCCAAATATATCACGCTATCACGCTTGAATTCCAAAACGAATAACTTTTTTTCTAGAAAATTCTCACCAAAATGCTTTTGTAGGCCTGTAAACAATAAATTAGGTTAGGTTGAAAAGAGGGGCGAAGCAATTCGACGCATGCCCTGTTGGGCATACACTTAAGCCAGTATAGGCCTGTTGTGCGCTCTAGACTAAGGATTTTTTGAAGAAGGTGGGCAGTTTACAGTCTATTATATTTGAAATTCAGTTGCCTTTATGAAACTTCTTAACTGTCTTATATCACTTATATCTAGAATTGGAATCTGAAATTTGCAAACGCTGGGCATTGGCAGAGAAAATGTTCCAATGTTTCGTCATCTTTCCCACATGCCCTGCATATGTTGTTTTCTGCACTTGTACAGATGAGCTTGTAGGCCCAGGTGCCCGTAAGGATGCCTGTTACCTCACTTATCTCTCTTTTACCTAGTAATAAAAGATTTTTCCTTTTTATCTCATCGGGGTCGCCCCATAAGATTTTTGTGGTTTTCCCTATACCCTCATAAGAATTAAAGTTAGTTTTGGAAATGTGTACTACAAGAGTACTAAAAGTTCTCAAAAGTTCTTTCTTCTTTTTGGTACAATTTGGTATTAAGTGAACATATAATGCTTGACATCTTAAATTTGGTATTATCCTCTCTGTTCATGTTGTTTCAAAGATGTGTCCTAGAATTGTACGCAAAGTACCAAATAATACGAAATTTGAAATCTTGGTATCTTTGGTAAATATATGGACGACCATGAAATTGATACTGGTACTATAAGTACTATATGTTACGAAAAGTACTAAATGTTATGGGAATCCGTAGATTTGATATTGAATTTTCTTTTGGTATCTGCTGTTGAGATATGGTGGTTGTTTTGCAAAGCGTACTACAATTGTTCGGAAAGTACTAAATAGTACTAGTTTTGCATCACTGGTGTCTGGGATGGAGATATGTCGATTGTTTTGCATATTCATACTTCGAGCTACTTTATTTGATATTGAGTTAAAGGGTACAGCTAAAATTCGGAAATTTTATTTTGTGCTAACTTATGTTTTACTATAATCTTTCTCGATGTTAATTTCAATGTTTTTAAAAAATATTCTCTCAATTTGAAAACATGTATTTCAACGCTCATTATCAGTTGTTCTATGAACAAACTAATCTTCGTGAAGTGTAGGAAGTGTAGATTTAGTTCGTCCTGATTTCCGCATACATATTAAAACCCTTCACTTAAATGTTGGCACTTGCAAGATTTCCATTAAATTGTTGCTCGGGCTATAATTATGTTTTCCCCCTTTAATTAAAAAGGGCCGACTAACTAACCACAAATATAAAATAATTCTAGGTAATGGGGATTTAATTAAAGTGAACATTTAATTCGAGTTATTAAACAGCAGGTTACTGCAGGTACTTCAACATTCAACAGCCAACAAATTGTTGCATTAATTACGGTTATGAAGTTAAGCCGATAATATCTACAGCCCAGGAAAAAAGAGAGAATTTTCATTTAATAACAAATTAAAAAGCAGTAAGTTCGGCCGGGCCGAACTTTGAATACCCTCCACCATATGGAACGAATTTGGAAATTTTCAAAAAAATAAAATCCTTAAAAATTCTGTTCAAATTTAAAAAAAGACCAGTGAAGAAAGTCTTAAAGTCGGGCGGGGCCGACTTTATGATACCCTACACCACTTGGCTAATTTAGTAGAGCTCCACATAACAATTAAAAGTTTTTATGGGAGAGTTCAATCATACACGCTACGATTATAATTATAATTTAAAGTTCAAAAGACTCAATATGCCGAAGCATTTGTATCTTTTAAATTCGGACTTGTATTGCTCATTTGGTGCACAATTAATTTGAAATCGGATAAAGAGATATATGGGAGCTATATCCAAATCAGAACCGATCTCGATAAAATTTGGCAAAGATATTTCTGAGCTGTATTTGATATATTTCCCTGAAAATCGTTGTTACGGAGAGCATATTACGGCTGTGGGTAACAAATATAACAAATCGGATGAACAATATATATGGAAGCTATAGCTATATCTGAACCGATCTTCACCAAATTTTACCTACTAGCTTCTAGACTCAATTCGGTCGTAAGTGCCAAATTCCATCCCATTTGGACAAATATTAGACGTTTGGTGCACAAAAAAGGATAATTCGGACGAAGTTATATATGGGAGCTATATCCAAATCTGAACCGATCTCGATAAAATTTAACAAAGGTATTTCTGAGCTGCATTTGATATATTTCCCTAAATATTGTTGTTACAGAATGCATATTACGGCTGCGGAGGACAAAAATTTCATCTGGATAGGGCAATAAATGCGAACTGTACTTTGTTTACAAAAATACATGAACAGACGGACGGACGGACATGCATAAATCGACCCAGAATGTGATTCTATGCAGATCATCAAAAGAAACTGTGGGTCTATCTCGTTTACTTTTGCCTGTTACAAACAAATGCACAAAGGCATAATACCCTGACCACCTTGTGGTGTTGGGTATAAATATAGCCTTTATATTAGAGTCTATACGACTTGTACCTACATAGGCATTGTTTGTCATAAGCCATTACCATATTCAAATTCGAAACTTGAAATAAACGGTGAATAATGACGTTAAAATCGTCAAAATACCCAATATAGGGAGGTACCGTTATAAGGGGGCTATACGAAGAGGTAGGCCTACATGGCCCATTTACTAACTGCCTACCTGCCTACTGAAAAAATAAACATGTGTGCAAAATTTTAGCCTTCTATCTCGATTCGTTCGAAAGATAGCGTGATTACAACAGACAGACAGACGGACATCGGTACATCAACTTAGAATTATACGCTGATCAAGAATATATATACTTTGTTGGGTCTGACATTAGTATTTCGAGGAGTTACAAACGGAATGACAATGTTAATATACCCTCCATAGTATAGTATTGCTGTCAACGCATTTCTTTATACTGTAGGTGATACTACACCAAAGTGTTGAACAATAGCAAGTACCACACCTGACTCCACATAGAATATCATTAACATTGCTCACAAAATTAATTTTGTATTTCAATAAAATTGAAAAAATCCTACAAAATATCACCAACCAGCTACCAACTACAAATATCAAACCATTCATGTTTGAAATCGATAAATTATTTATGGGAATTTTTGAATCATAAAAGCTATCAATATCTAATACCTAGAACATATTTTAAATTTCCCACGGAGTGGATTATGATATTTAAAATATTTAAAGTTTTGAAATATATGTAGCCACCTACATATGTGTACAAATATGTATGTATGTGGTTATATACATTTCGTTTTTGGTAAGTTATGAACCAACCGCCAACCTCTTTTGCTGTTTGGTCCTTTCATGTCAAAATTGGAAAAAAAAACTTCTAAAGTTTCAAAGCACACTTGACTGGTGTGCCACTAACAGCCATGAGCTTCACAATTTCAATTTAATGCGATTAAATGGGGTAAAGGTACAAGGTACCACATGCATATGTACGGGTGTATATGTAATAACATAATGCTATCAAACAATCTAAAAATGTTAACAAAAAATTGAAATTTATTGCATTTAGTACAAACCTTGTGGCGCACAAATTTATGCTGGAAGCAGGAAAATTGTATCTATATTTATTTAAATATGTAAAACTTTTGTAGGGAAAGCCACAAACTTTGTATTCTCCGGCGGTAGTGAAAGGTCAGAAGGGTCTTGGATGTTCTTTATGTTAAACCAATAAATTAATAATACATTTGAAGAACACGTGAACTTGAAATGGATACCAATCATGTAGGCGAAAGGGTATCATATGAAGGGTATATCAAAATGGAGGGCATATTAAATTTTAATTTCGAACAATAAATTGGCATATTAAACAATATAGCTTTGAAGTTCGAACAAGTAAAACAGCTGTAAGTTCGGTAGGGCTGAACTTTGAATACCCTCCACCATTTGGAACGAATTTGGCAATTCTCAAAAACAATAAAATCCGTTAAAATCTTAGAAATACCGAATGTAGCCGTTATATTAGGGTCAATACGACGACATGGACCCGCATAGCAATAAGTTCGGCCGGGCCGAACTTTGAATACCCTCCACCATTTAGAACGAATTAAGAAATTTTCAAAAAATAAAATCCTTAAAAAATTCTATTAAAATTAGAAAAAAGCAAATATTGCCGTAATATTGGGGTCTATACGACGTGGACCTACATAGGCATTGCTTGTCATAAGTCATTACCATATTCAAATTCGAAACTTGAAATAAACGGTGAATAATGTAGCTAAAATCATCAAAATATCGTATATAGGGAGGTAAAGTTATATCGGAGCTGTGCGAAGACCTGGACCAGCATAGACAATGTTCTGTCATAGGCTGTAGCATCCATTACGAGCTTAAAATACGACATCTCAAACAATTTCAGTGGGTATTGCACATAAAATCGTCAAAATACCGAATATAGAGAAGTACTGATGTATGGGGCCTATACGAAGACCTGGACCTGCAGAGACAATTTTCTGTCACAGCCTGTAGTTCCCATTACGAAACCTAAATACGTAATTTGAAACTATTCTGGTGAATAATGACGCTAAAATCATCAAAATACCGAATATTGCGAGGTACCTTTATATGGGGGCTATACGAAGACGAGAACCTGAACAGACAATTTTTTGTCATAGGCTGTAATATCCATTACGAACTTCAAATACCAAATTTAAAACAATTCTGTCATCAATCATCAAAATATCGAATATAGAGAGGTGCCGTTATATGGGGGCTATACGAAGACCTGGACCTGCATAGACAATTTTCCGTTACAGAATGTAGTTCCTATTACGAACTCTAAATAAGTAATTTGAAACAAATACCGAATATTGGGAGGTACCGTTATATGGGGGCTATTCGAAGACGTGGACCTGCATAGACAATTTTTTGTCATAGGCTGTAGTATTTATTTCGAATCTCAAATACAAAATTTGAAACAATTCCGGTGGATAATGTCGCTAAAATCATCAAAATACCGAATATCGGGAGGTACCGTTATATGGGGGCTATACGAAGACGTGAACCTGCACAGACAATTTTCTGTGCGGGCGCCGTTATATGTGCGCTATAGGAAAACATGGACCCAAATATTCAATGTTCTGCCACCGGAGCTAGATCACAAATCCTTGGAAAATTTTGGCAAATATTATCAAAAGACTGAATATCGACAAATACCGTTGTATGATGGCTATACGAAAGCGGGGACCTATACATACAATGTTCCGCCACCGGTGCTTGAACCCATTTTGACCTACAAATACCAATTTCTGAACAAATCTCTTAAACAATTTTGCAAAAATCATCAAAATACCGAATATCGGGAGGTACTGCTATATGGCTACTTTACCACAACGTGGAGTGATATATTTCATTATCAATTTCAACCATCGTAGACACAATACAAATTATTGTGCCAAATGTTGAAGCTCTACGTCAAATATTGTGGGCTGTATCGTGATTTCAACAGACAGACGGACATCGTTAAATCGACTTAGAATTTTATGCTGATCATGAATACATATATATACTTTATAGAGTCTACGACGAATATTTGGGGATATTAAAAACGAAATGACACAATTAATATACCATTTTTTTCAAAGTGGAGGCATAATGATCCATATCTATAAAGATATTGTCTAAATTCGTCTATCCGTAAATGACTTATTGAAAACTGCTGAAGTTTTTTTTAAGATCTCATTATTTTACGATATTTTTGTTCGGAAATTTCTTAAACTTCAAATATCTACACATATTATTTTAAACTCAAGGGCTTCCATTTCGATTTTATCGAACAATTAGCTGCATTAGAGTAGGACAAGACCCACAAATATATTCAGAATTTTTTTCTCTCATAGCTTTCTCCATGTCCGGGCAAAATTTCGGTGAAATAAAATGGTTTTACTTCACGATCTGGAATCGAACTTACTTTACGTTTAATTCAACCTAATGTGCAAAAATCCATTATGTACTAGCAAGCGCCTTTAACTTCATCAGCCTAACGTTCACCTCAAAATTTTAGATTCGTTCCATGCATTTTCCATATTTTAACAAAAATGTCGAAAATTAATTTCAAAGTCTTCATATCTAAATCCTAGACAAGAAAGTACTAGAATTTCAGCTGTATTCATTCAACCAATACCCAGTTTAGGTCAACATAGTACTTTTCGAAAAATTATAGTACAGATTTCCAAAACACATCCATATCTTAACCAAAGACACTAACAGTGACATTTACATCAAATTTCGGGACATCAACTCTATTCCTTACCCCAATATCAAATTTAGTTCTATTTAATACTTTTCGTACAATTATAGTACACATTTCCAACACCTCTTCCATACTTAAATACCAGATACCAACAGAGACCTCAATTTCAGGATTCCAGCTCTATCCCCCCTAGGTCAATACCCAAATTAGTACAGCTTAGTACGTTTCCAACAATTATAAAACACATCTAAAACCCCCTCCATATATTAACCACAGATACCAACAGTGACATCTATATTTACTTTCAGGATTCCAGCTATATTTCCTTACCCGTTACTCAATTTAGTACCACTTAGTAATTCACGAGCAATTATAGTACACCTTTCCAAAACCACTTCCATATCTAAATTTCAGATACTAACAAAGACCCCAATTTAAAATTTGAGGGTTCCAGCCCTATCCCTTTATCCAATACTAAATTTGGTACCATTTAGTTCTTCTCATGCAAATATAGGACGCATTTCCAAACCATCGCCAATCTCAAATACAAATACGTTAAGTAATCTAAATGCCAAACTTCGGCATATTTTCTCTATTCCTTCACCCAATGCCTAATATATGCCATTCAGTACCATTCGTATAATTATAGTACACATTTCCGAAACCACCTCCATGTGTCCAGGCTGCGCCAGAATAGCGACCCGTATACCAAATTTCAGATTTATAACACTGTCTGTTCACCGAATACGAAGTTAAACCAAATATAGTACTATTAGGTACTTTTCGTGCACTTGTATCACACATTTCAAAGCCTACATCACAAGCCTACCAATAACAGGGACTGCAATACAAAATTTCAAAATCCTAACTTCATTGTTCCACATTTAGTACCACATAGTACCATTCGCATACTTTGTATGCTTTCCTAAACCACCTTCTTGATATATGATTCTCATACGGAATTTCACGGTTTTAGCTCTATCCGTTCACATAATTCCAAATGGTACCATTTTTAGACGTACCATTTTTAAACTTTTTGTAACCTTAAAGTAAGACAAGTAAAAATAATATTCTTCGCCATTTGAAAGAATCTTGAAATAAAATAAAAATGTTTGTCGAAAAATACTGTTTAAATGAAAACCGTTGTATGGGGCTATTCGAAGACGAGACGACTTACATAAGTACTTTTTTGTCATAAGCTGTAGCACCCATTACGAACTTTAAATACGAAACTTTTAAATTTTTTAAGGTCGATAATGCCTCAAAAAACCATAACATAGGCGATATACGAAGACGTGAACCTAAGAAATTTTTTGTTATAGGATGAAGTAACGATTCCGGACTTCAAAAAAGAAATTTGAAACAATTCCGGGGAATGATGTCGCTAAAATCATCCAAATATCAAATATGGAGAGTTACCGTCATATGGGGGCTATACGAAAGCATGGACCGACATGACCAATCTACGAAAAATACAAATGTATCAAGACCTCGTACAAAATTTCCGGAAGTCTAGCTTCAGCCGTTTGTTTGGGCGTTGATTCTCAGACATTCAGTAAGTCAATTATTTCACCACTTTTTGTACCCTACACCACAAAGTGGTAAGGGTATTATGTCATCATTGAGAAGGAAGCGAGACAGACCCATAGTTGCTTTTGAGGATCTTCATAAAATCATTTTCTGAGTAAATTTATGCATGTCAGTCCGTCTGTTCATTTATTTTTGTGAAAAAAAATGCAGGTCGCATTTATTATCCTATTGAGATGAAATTTTCCAAACAATATTTGTTTCGTCCAAGGACAATTCCTATAGAAATTGTTGAGAATCGGTTCAAATGAAGATATAGCTTCCATATATGTATATCTACAACCGATTTCAGGTTAATAGTGCACCAAATGGCCAATATAAGTCCAAATGACCTGCATTTTGGCACATCCGTTTTGGCACTCCACAAAAATGATATTTGGTACCATAAATAAGATACAACCCAGAAATACCTCTGTCAAAATTTATCGAGATTGGATCAGATTTGGATATAGCTCCTATATATATCATTAACCGATTTCCGGTGTTAAAGTCCCTCACATTTGTAATATGCACTCCCCAACAAGGATATTCGATACCAGGCATTAGATACAGCTCGAAAATACATTTGCAAATTTTTATCGCGATCTGTTCAGATTTTTTATAGCTTCAGCTTTCAGCACTAGAGTGGTGAAACTAGGGCCGGTATATCTATTGCTCCAGTAAATATTTTTAATATAAATTGTTTCGAAGTCACATCACGCACTATACTGCAATGTTTTTTGGTACTAGAGGTACAAAAGCCTCCGTCAAAATTGTTGAAAATCGATTCAGAGTTGGATAAAATTCCCAAATTCTGACTACTCTAAGGTCATGGTATGTATTCAAATAAGGTTCATAGTTGGCATGATCTACTTCACATAAATTCCCAATATAAACTTTTGTGTTACGGGAGCTCTACTAAATATACATTGTGGTGTAGGGTATCATATAGTCGTCCCCGACCGACATTTGAACTTTCCTAATTGGTGTATATATACAGGGATAAATAATGTATGTTCAAATGCCTTTTCCCAGTTTTAAGTTTAAATATTGTTTTAAATTTCTATGTGTATTCCCAAACATGTGCTGCATACATTGCCCACCCTAATACACACAACAGCTAACGCAATAGGGTGTATCTATGCAACACATGTCTGTAGCTAAGCAATTAAGTTAAGTGTTTTCAAGTGACGTTTTATTGTTACGAAAAATTTGTTAAACTTGTTGGAGAATGCTCGTTTTATGTTCCCAGAGATGCGCTTCCTTGTACTACAAAACAACAACAACAACAACAACTTAAAAAGAAGGATGACATTTCTCATTTAAGTATGTATGTGTGTATGTATGTATGTGTTTGTCATGCATTTCGTTTGCGCTATGGCAGTTACTAACTAACACAAATTTGCTAAACAACAGACAACAGATGATGAACAGAATGAAAAGCAAAACAACAAACAGATTACATACCGACATGCATACTCACTCACCTATGCATACAAACACGAACACACAGATATGTATGTGTATGTACATACCACCACCACCACCTCCTGTTGCGAGTGACTAACGTCTAAACATACATTTGTATGTTTTTTTGGTTTTTGTTTGTGTGTTTGTGTTTATTTGCAGATGATGATGGTGGGAGACGCGAGAGACGTGTAACCATACATGCGGTTCGAAGTCGCTGTAAGTGATTGATATATCTGCGTGTGTGTGTATGTATTTCAACTATCTATAGGTCGTTCAGTGTGATGTATGGATATACATATTCCGAAAAAAAACACCGATGGAAAATGCATAATTTTTGAAAACTCTAGAAGTTCATAAATCATGGGGAGTGAACGAAAGACCATTCATATCCATAAAACACAGCAGCTCACATCAAATTACTGCGATAGAGGAACTTCATACCTACAAAGCTTGGCAGGTCTTCAATGAAAAATGATGATAATATCCTAAACATGATAAATAGCCAAGCATTTATTCACCATCTCCAGTGTGCTTCGAATGGAGATTGAGAATAATATGCGGACAATTGTAGCAGCTTCCGCAGCTCATTTTTTTGATTTACAACTGTCGATGAAATGAAACTTTTATTTTTTGTTTTTTTCTTTTGGTTTGTCTATTTTCATTTTGCAATATCCCATTATCCCACCTTCATCCCTCTTCGTATTATTAGTATTATCTCACTAATTAATTGCCTTTAATCTGACTGCTTGTTTTTTTTTTTTCTTTTCTTCGTATTTTTTCGCTCTCTTTTCTATCTCGTTGCAGCGGAAGAGGATGTCGGAGACAAATCTTCAACATGTGGCACACTATTAATATTCCTGTCGGTAGCCCTGGTGATTCTAACACTACCTTTTAGTTTATTTGTCTGTTTTAAAGTAAGTATTGCTTATTGAAGTAGTGAGTAATCGTTAAATTGAAGCAACAGTTGTCATGGCTGACGCTGAGGGTGGAAGCTTTAAATTTATGAATGTATATATTTATATGCCTGTACAGTTGATTTGATGCAAAACATTGAAAGCAAAATTTTTGAGATAAAATCCTATTTTTTGAAGATGTAAAATGATTTTTTTAAAAAAGCCAGCATCATATAAAACAATATTTTCAAATCTTTAGGAGCAAGACTACTATCCCAATAAATGCAGGGCCTCTTGGACAATTTATTGTCAAAAATTTTCCTTACAATTTAAAAACTAACAAAAAAGTAGGACTTCCGTAAAAAAATATGTTATAGCCACATAAGTTGCAACATGTGGGTGGAGCCATCAAAAGCCAGTTATGGGGTGATGTCATTATCGAAGGCTTATTGCATAGGTCGAATAGCCAATACATACCACCGTACTTCACGATTTTCGGTATTTATACGCTACAACACTACGAGTATGTGCTGGTGGAATTATAAGTTTGATTGGGCCAGAAGTTATATAACACTTCGAAATATTGATCCCCGACATAGGAAACCATTTTTCTATCTCGCTGAGCTGAGTCGATCTAGCTATGTATGTCCGTCCGTCTGTCCTTTGGTCCATGTTAATTTGTAATCAAGCTACAGATCACAATCATGGCCCGATTCTCACGAAATTGAAAATGGAGATGGGGTTACGGTCAGAATAGAAGCCCATTATTTTTGGAGATTATTGCAAAGAATTAAGGGGTTGAAATGGACTAAACACCAAATTGAATGAAAGCAAAAAATGTCGGAAATAACATATCATTTTAGAATGAGTTTAGATTTGTTCGAATTGGTCATCACGAATGATGGCCTTGAAACGGCCAATGAAACCGACACACGCTGCCCGAAGGTTGCTCTGCGATATTTTGCCACATTAACGCCGAAGCACTTGCTTGAGGTGATCGACAATTTGGTATTTTTAAGTGTCAACATTACCTTCCAAAATACTACAGACACAATAGTCCAACGGATAGGTATCCGGAGATTTTGGTGGCGATTGCGCGTTAGAAATGTAGCGAGGAATATCATTTTGTAACCATTATTGGGTGGCGCGTGCTGAGTGCGATGGTGCTGAGTCCTGTTGGAATGTCCAAGGTCTGTGGCCAAAATGTTTGAGTTTGGCACGAATTAAGTCCTTCAAACGGCCAATGAAACCGACACACGCTGCCCGAAGGTTGCTCTGCGGTATTTTGGCACATTCCCGGCGAAGCACTTGCTTGAGGTGATCGACACTTTGGTATTTTTTAGTACCAACCTTGCTTTCCAAAATACTCCAGACACAATAGTCCAACGGATAGGTATCCGGAGATTTTGGTGGCGATTGTGCGTTGGAAATGAAGTGAGGAACCTCATTTTGTGACCATTCTTTTGTGGCGCGTGCTGAGTGCGATGGTGCTGAGTCCTGTTGGAATGTCCAAGGTCTGCGGCCAAAATGTTTGCGTTTGGCACGAATTAAGTCCTTCAAACGGCCAATGAAACCGACACATGCTGCCCGAAGGTTGCTCTGCGGTATTTTGCAACATTCCGGGCGAAGCGCTAGCTTGAGGTGATCGACACTTTGGTATTTTTTAGTGCTAACCTTCCTTTCCAAAGTACTCCAGACACAATAGTCCAACAGATTGGTATCCGGAGATTTTGGTGGCGTCCTGTCCTGTTGGAATGTCCAAAGTCTGCGGCCAAAATGTTTGCGTGCCCAATGCTTTAATACACCCTCCAGAATATTTTCGAGATAATATTCGGCATTTATTCTGATACCACGGTCGATTAATACGAGCGGAGAGCGACCATTGACTGTTATGCGGGCCCCACAACATCACCTTGGCCGGCGCTTGAGTTCTGGTGGCCAACCGAAGGTGCACATTTTCAGCTGACCTCTTTGGCAAGTAAACACGTAATTTTGTTTGTTTACAAACAGCTGGGCAACGAATGTTTTCTCATAGGAGAAACCCAAATTTGGAAATTCACCACTTTCGGCCAAGCGCAACAACTCTTTAACTCTTTTGAGTCTATTTTCTTTCTTTTGCGGTGTAAGTTCTCGCACTTTTTGGAATTTCAATGGCTTTACCCCGAGTTCATTTTTCAATATTTGCCGAATGGAATATTGCGATATGTTCAGCTCATGAGCCATTTTACGGCCACTGCGACGCGAGTTTCGATCAAGTCGCTTCTTTACTTTTCCAACCATTTCCGTTGATGTTGCTGTTTTCTTCCGTCCATTTTCTTGACATCGGGCTACGCTACCAGTATCACGGTAACGAGCGATTGTACGACACACAAAAGATTTATTCACATTTAAATGCTGGAGTGCTCTAACGATAGCCACTTGTGGTTTTCCAACCATATATAAAGAAAATACACTATCACGCTTGAATTCCATCACGAATATCTTTTTTTCTGGAAAATTCTTACCAAAATGCTTTTTTAAGCTTGTAAACAATATAATGAGCTGTCACTGGAATAATTTTAACAGCTGTCGGACGAGTGGCTTAGAAGTGGTTGCAGTTTTTTCATCTCACTCTGTATGTACTTGACAGACATTCCGATGTTTTTTAGCTGTAATTAAGAGATTAGGGACTAATAGTAAAATGTATAGCATTTTCCTATGGTAGGACTACTTATGTGCCACCTGTTTATAAAAATTCGAAAAATATTCATAGAAACATAGGCAAACTCGCAAAGACAGGTAGTGATATTTCGGCTACTAAAAGTCAATTTAAAAGTACTTATTTATTTGCTGGTCAGAAAATAACAACATATTTTCCGACATGTTAAAATAATGAGCTGGTTATTAGATTTGTAATGAGTAATTTTACTGAGAGGTGTTTTCTTTAGTATTCACTTTTAAAAAGACAACAGAAGCAGGCTTTCCTTAAAGAAAGACAGTTTAAAAATTACGAAGGATGTATAATTTTTTTTCTCTTTTTCAAAGCTCAGCTAAAAATTAAAACCAATGTTTCCTTGGCCATTGAATATTATCCAAATTTTACAATAATAAATAACCTATTTTCTCCAAATGCAGGTGGTGCAAGAATACGAAAGAGCGGTTATCTTTCGGCTGGGTCGTTTAATGCAAGGCGGAGCCAAGGGACCGGGTAAGTGTTGTAGTTTCTAATTACTAATACGTCCTGCTAACATCTACTACTCTCAAACTCAAAACAAGATCAATTGTAATTAACATTAAATATTTATGAAACTTCTTTGAACAATTTCTTTTTGGGACAAAAACAACAACAACACTATGTGAATAATTACAACAAAAACATATAAAAACTCACACGATCACGACATGTACCAAATCTCTAAATCACACAAACCACAATGACATAACCGAACACTACTTCAAACACCACACACACACACACCAATGATGTTGATGATGATGATGATAACAACAACAACAACAACCAAAATATATATAAATAAAAAAACAACAACCAACTACAACACTCTTTAGGTATATTCTTCATTCTGCCGTGCATCGATTCATACGCTCGTGTGGACTTACGTACACGTACTTATGATGTACCACCACAAGAGGTAAAATTTGTCTGTGTTCTGTGTACATAACTGTGTGTGTGTGCGTTTCTGTGTGAGCTTGATGTTCTCTCAATTATGTTTTTCCTTTTTTCGTTGTTAATTCTTTTTGTTTTTCTTTTTTATTAATTTTTTTTTGTTACCCGAACAAGAACAACGAAAAAAAATTTACCCAACACATGCACACACATTCATGCGTGCATATTCCTTGACAATATATGTATGTATGCTTGTGTACGTGTGTGTGTGAACAAAAAATATAATTTATTTAGAAAAAAAATATACACTACTTCTAGTCCTCTTCTCTCTGCGTCTTCTACTATGTCTCTGTTAGTCTCACACACTTCTTCTTCTTCGCATGTGAATGCGTTTGAAGTTTTCCTTCGAATGTTTTTTTTATTATTTTTTTTCTATTTCTCGAATGTTTCTGATCTTAACATTTTTTTCTTTGTCCCTTGGTTTGTAAATATTGAAATGTTTACACACGTTTCTTTCAATATCTACTTCTTTTCGAGTCTTTTTCTGTGTCTCAATTTTATGTTTTCTATATTTTCTTTTTTTAATTCCTAGTTATTTCTTAGTTTTTTTCCTTGCATATCTCATGTTTCATGGTTTTTTTTACGTTCATCAACACCGGAATGATGAAGAAAAATAGAAAGGAACACATCCACTCTCACAAAACTAACTTTTCTACAAACGTGAAAGAAAAATGAAAAACCAAAAAAAAAAAACACACACAACTGATACTACTTTTTTCTTTTACTTGGTGTTTTTAAACACTCCAACACACACACATACATACATGACTATCTATCTAAGTACACAAAGTAGTCGTGTGTGTGTACTCGCTCTTTGTATCTTTGCCTAGATATTTATGCTGCTCATGTGTAACTACCTTATTTAACTCACTTGTATTTATATTTGCACCTGAGAGTAGAGTAGTTCATATGCACCAACGAACCAACATCCATGATATATATATATGTAGGTCCATCATTCACACACCTCACAAGCCGTGTATCATCATTCATTTATTTTGCATGTCAATGTGTATGTATATGTATCTGAGTATCTGTTTGCAACCAGTTCACCATTGTTTACATTTTTCAAGATTTCTTCTCCATTTTTTTTTTTCTCATTTCATTTCAAGTTGGCTGTCCTCTGTTGACATCGAAACTGTTATACTTTTACGTCTTCTTCATGTTTGTACGTACATTCGTACGAACAATCACAGACATCATTGACATTTCCGAATGACAGCCGTAACAAAGTTTGTAGCTGACACGGAATAGGATCATCAGAAACGAAACAAAAACGGATTAACAATTTTCATGTCAATTGATGACGACATGAAGATAAAAGGATTTAGGTGTTATTTAGTCTACCTTCCTGTAGTGTTAATTAATGAGCTGGTGTAAGTAGTGAAAGTACTTTTCGAAACTGAAATTGAAATGCAATGATATATAGAGGAAATTGAATTGAATGTACCCCAGACCAATCTCATTTAATGTGTTTTTTTTCGACAGTACATAACATTTTATAACTCAAATTATAACAATAACAAGTAAGCAAAGGCTATAGTCGTGCGGGGCCGACCATGTGATACCCTACAACACTATAATAAACGATACAGTTTATATAGGCGAGATACTCGAAAGAATTCCACAAAATATTGTGACAAATAATAAAAGAAAACCATCAGGTTTCGTTCTCTAATTTTCGAATAATAGCAACTTAAACTAATTTGCTCATTTCCAATTTATTGATAGATGTTGCACGTAAATGGTCTTCCTAGATGTGGAACCAATATTTCCCAAAGACCTATAATCTCTCAGAAGTGGCAAAAGATTAACATTTATTATTGGTTTTTGACTGATACGCATCTATATGAGATACAGACATTTTACTACATTCTTCAACGAAATCGGCGTCAACGAAATAGTCAGAAGTGCGTCTTTCCTGTATTTCTGAATTCTCCAAAAAGTCACTGGAATGGACATTTTCGTATTTTGTCTACAAAAGTTGGCAAACTATTTCACACATTGAATATTTTTGGATGGGCATCCAAAACTGCTTGGCTTTTGCAATGTGCGGTAACCCCCATTCAAATGTGCGTGAGGATCGGGCGATAATTACGACCTGCTGACAATTTTGTACTTTTTTTGGTCCATTTCAACCCCTAAATATATGGCGATCATCCCCAAAAAGAGTATTCTGACCCTCATCTTATCCCCATGCAAAATTTCATAAGGATCGGTCCATAAATGCGATCTGTATATGATATCTCAACTACTTAGTTTTGTGTGCTGTAGAAATATTACCTAATGTTTAATTCAGAATGAAAATATGCCAAAAATCTGACAAAATTGAATAAATATGAGAAAATGTTACAAAATCAAAATTTTCATCTTTAGAGAGACATTTTTATGCGATTTTTTAGATGTATTTAATGAGTACTGTCGAAATCGGTTCAGCCGTTCTCGACATATAAGAGATCTTTCAAGCATATCTTCTTTGATAGACATATATATCGCACATATTTTGCTATATATATCCGATTTTTTGGATGTTAAAATCAATGTAAAGATCAGAAGTAACCTTGTCATGGCTTTGTAATTTCGCCGGGATTTAAAATATTCGCGGTTTAAAGAAAAATTTTGATTTTTTTCAAGTCAAAAGATATGGTCTATTTTACCCGCTAAATATTATCCGATGACCACCCTAATTGGTAGGCTTCTTCCCCGCCCTAAACTCTAGCTACATGCGAAATTCCGCGTCGATTGGTCTATAATTGCTACTGCAAAATCAGACATTTTTTCAGTATTTGGTCCATTTCAACCCCTAAACATTTGGCGATCATCTCCAAAAGAAATAGGCTTCTATTCTGACCCTAACCCCACATTCGTGCAAAATTTCGTAAGGATCGGGCCATAATTGCGACCTGTAGCGTGATTACAAATTAACATGGACAGACGGACAGACGGACGGACGGACATACATAGCTAGATCGATTCAGCTCGGCGAGCTAGGAAGATCCATATATACTTTCCTATATGGGAAACCAATATTTCGAGGTGTTACATAAATTCTGGCCCAATCAAACTTACAATACCCCCAACACATAGTGTTGTAGGGTATAAAAAAGGTCGACTATATAATACTTTACACCACTATGCCTATACGGGGTGAGATAAAAAAAAACTGCAGCAATGTCAAACGCCATAATTTTTACTTTTTTTAAATTTTATTGAATGAAAGCAAAAAATGTCGGAAATAGCATCAAATTTTAGAATAAATTTAGATTTGTTCGAACTGGTCACCTTTGGCACGAATTATGGCCTTCAAACGTCACACGCTGCCCCAATGTTGTTGTGCGATATTTTGGCCCATTCCCGGAGAAGGGCTTGCTTGAGGCGATGGGCACTTTGGTATTTTTTAGTGCCAACCTAGCTTTCCTGAGATTTTGGTGGTCATTAATCGCTGGAAATGAAGCACAGAACCTAATTTTGTAACCATTCTTGGGTGGCGCGTGCTGATTGCGATGGTGCTGAGTTCTGCTGGAATGCCAAAGGTCTGCGGCCAAAATGTTTGCGTGCCCAAGGCCTTAATACACCCTCCAGAATATTTTCGCGATAATATTCGGCATTTTTCTGATGCCACGGTCGATTAATACGAGCGTAGAGCGACCATCGGCTGTTATGGCGGCCCACATCATCACCATGGCCGCCGCTTGAGTTTTGGTGACCAACTGAAGGTGCACATTTTCACCTGACCTCTTTGGCAAGTAAACACGATCATTTTGTTTGTTTACAAACTACTAGACAACGAATGTTTTTTCATCGGAGACGGAGAAAACCAAATTCGGCAGTTCACCACTTTCGGCCAAGCGAAGCATCTTACCTCTTTTTACCTCTTTTGAGTCTATTTTCTTTCCGTTGCGGCGTAAGTTTTTGCTTCTTTTGGAATTTCTATGTCTTGGGGTAAGCTAATTTTTCAATATTTGCCGAATGGAATATTGCGATATGTTCAGCTCAAGCGCCATTTTTCGGCCACTGCGACCCGGGTTTCAATCAAGTCGCTTCTTTACGTTTCGAACCATTTCTGCTGATGTTGCTGTTTTCTTCTGGCCACTTCCTTGACGTCGGGTTACGCTACCAGTATCACGGTAACGAGCGATGGTATGAGACACAAAAGATTTATTCACATTTAAATGCTGGAGTGCTCTAACGATAGCCACTTGTGGTTTTCCATCCTAATATAAAGAAATCACACTATCACGCTTGAATTCCATCACAAATGACTTTTTTCTGGAAAATTCTCAACAAAATGTTTTTGTACGCTTGTAATAAGCTGTCACTAAATTAATTTTAACAGCTGTCGGACGAGTGGCTTAGAAATGACAGCAGTCTGAAGATGGTTGCAATTTTTTCATCACACCCTGTATATGTCTGTTACCTTATGACTACAATGTGCCATCCGTTTATATGCTATTTTATTGCCAATAAATTCAATAATGAGTTTTAGGTGGCGTATGAGTATTGTCATATTAAAACATTCAACAATAATACGCCCCAGTGACCAAATAACAGAATATAAACACCACTCAAAGAAATAATAATTTTCATCAAGAAAAAAACTCATATTTTGTGATGTGATGCTAAGGAAATTGAAATTATTTAGATGGCTAATATTATAAGAGTTTTCCATGATTATTAAAACCATAAGGATACAAATTAGTATTACAACTCTTAAAAGATTTTAAAAAAATCCCCTTAAAAACTGGTGTGCTAAGCTCTTTTCGATTTTACATTTACCCTCTTTGTCGGTAAAAAACTAGTTCGTCTTTATAGATTTCCTTCCACAACGACATATTCCGCCATTGTGATGTCATTTCCCATAAAATGTTCCCAAACTTTGGTAAAGTTCTTTGTTACGGAAAATTGAATGTAATAAATTTGGTAACGACTTGTTTACTACACCCGTTTTGTCACTTTGTGAAAATAACCCAACGGAAAGTGAGGGCGATGAAAATCGACGAAAAATATTTAGAAAAATGTGTGGAAGAAACATTAAGGAAATGGAAATTGCTAAAAGATGTTTTCCCTTTAAAAAATACCCATGCGAAAAAAAAACTAGAGCATACGTGAAAAAGACAAATATAGAGAGGGAGAGAGGAAATAGGTATCATTAAATTAGATTTATTTAAATGGGGTGCCTTAATGGGATTGTAAGGAAGCTTGTAAGAAATGAGATCATTTATAAAGAAAAACAAGTAAGGAAAGGTGAACAGTCGGACGGGCCGACTACATGATAACCTCTACCACTATGCATATTTAGTGGGAGCTCTACTAACAAAAAAAGTTTATATTGGGAATGTGAAGTAGATCATACCAACTTTGAACATTATTTGAATGCGTATCATGACTTTAGGGTAGTCACAATTTTGGAACTATATCCAACTCTGAATCGATTTTCAACACGGGGGCTTTTGTACCTCTAGTACCAAATAGCACTGTATAGTGAATGATTATATTAAAAATATTTATTGGAGCAATAGATATACCGGATCGAGTTTCACCAAATGAAAAATTCTATTGAAACCCAAAGTCGGATGAAACATATATATGGGAACTATAGCTATATCTGAACCGATATGTTTCTGGGATAATTTCATTCGGAATTGCCAAAATTCAGTCCATTTAGGCTAAAATGAGCCACTTGGTGTACAATAAACCTTATATCTGATAAAGATATATATGGGAGCTATATCCAAATCTGATCCGAACTCGATAAAATTTGACAAAGGTACTTTTGAGCTCCATAAGTTATCTTATACCAAATATAATTTTTGTCGAATGTATATTAGGCATGTGGGGGACTTAAAACCCCAAATCGGAAGAAACATACATAGGAGCTATATATGAGCCGATTGCCTCCAAATTTAAAGCACTTGTTTCTAGTCTGGATTCGGTCGGAAGTGCCAAAATTTACTCAATGTGGGCTGATATTAACCATTTGGTACACAATAAACCTGAAATCGGAAAAAGGAATATATAGGAGATATATCCACATCTGAACCGAACTTGATACAACTTGGCAGAGGTATATCATCCCACTGGTGTGCATATTGCACATGTAAGGACTTAAGCACGACATCGGATGAAACATATATTTGAACCGATTTAAACCAAAATTGATGCAGTTGCTTCTAGACTGAATTCGGTCGGATGTGCCAAAATTAAGTCAATTAAATTAAGTAATTTTGGTGCATAATTAACCCGGAATGGTTGGCTATACAGGGTGAGATAAAAAACCGCAAAAAGTCAACAGCCATAATTGTTACATATTTTAAATTTTTTGTGAACGAAAAAAATGTCAGAAATAGCATCAAATTTTAGAATAAGTTCAGATTTGTTCGAATTGGTCACCTTTGGCACGAATTATGGCCTTCAAACAGTCAATGAAACCGTCATACGCTGCCCGAATGTTGCCCTGCGGTATCTTGGCCAATTCCTGGCGAAGCACTTGCTAGAGGTGATCGCCACTTTGGTATTTTTTAGTGCCAACCTTGCTTTCCAAAATACTCCCGAGATTTGGAGGCCATTGTGCGCTGGAAATGAAGCGAGGAACCTCATTTTGTAAACATTCTTGGGTGGCGTGTGATGAGTGCGATAGTGCTGAGTCCTGTTGGAATGTCCAAGGTTTGCGGGTAAAATGGACTGGCTGGACAACGAATATTTTCTTATCGGAGAAAACCAAATTCGGCAGTTCACCACTTTCGGCCAAGCGAATCAACTCTTTAGCTCTTTTTAGGCAATTTTCTTTCTGTTGTGGTGTAAGTTCTTGCACTTTTTGAAATTTCAATGTCTTTACCCCGAGTTCATTTTTCCATATTTGCCGAATGGAATGTTGCGATATGTTCAGCTCACGAGCTATTTTTCGGCCACTGCGACGCGGGTTTCGATCAAGTCGCTTCTGCTGATGTTGCTGTTTTCTTCCGTCAACTTCCTTGAGGTCGGGCTACGCACCCAGTATCACGGTAACGAGCGATGGTACATATGGTACACAAAAGATTTATTCATATTTAAATGCTGGAGTGCTCTAACGATAGCCATTTGTGGGTTTCCAGCCAAATATAAAGGGAAAATACTATCACGCTTGAATTCCATCACGAATAACTTTTTTGTGGAAAATTCTCACCAAAATGCTTTTGTACGCTTGCAAACAATATAATGAGCTGTCACTGGAATAGTTTAACAGCTGTCGGAGTGGCTTAGAGATGACAGCAGTCTTCATCTCACCTTGAACTTTATAAGATATCTGGTACCAAATATAATCCTTGTGGAATGCATATTACGTTTGTGACGGACTTAAAACCATAAACATATAGTTATATCTGAACCGATTTTCTTCAAATTTTATGAACTTGGCTGAATTCGGTGGGATGTACCGAAATGCAGGTCATTTGAAATTATATTAGCCATTTAGTGCACAATTAACCTGAAATCGGTTGAAGATATATGAGAGCTATAACTAAATTTGAACCGATTCTCACCAATTCCAATAGGGTTCGTCCTTGGGCGAAAAAAATATTATTTGCAAAATTTCATCTGGATCGGACAATAGTTGTGACTTGACTTTGTTAACAAAAATACATGGTCAAACGGACAGGCAGACATGCATGAATCGACTTAGAATGTGATTCTATGCAGATCATCAAAAGGAACTATGGGTCTATATTTTTTACTTCTGCCTGTGATTCTATGCAGATCATCAAAAAGAACTATGGGTCTATATTTTTTACTTCTGCCTGTTAAAAACAAATTCACAAATACATAATACACTGACCAAGTTGTGGTGCAGGCTATAACGAGCCAACAAATGTAGAGTGGGTTTTGTGGGAAAAAATATTTTCTGTGAAGAGTATGAGAGAAAAAAATATTCTTTAAAGGCTTTATTTTTTAAATATCTTAAAGACCACTTTTTCATAAGGTATGACCATTTGTTGCTAATGAAACTTCCACTTACCAGCAAATCCCAGCAGAAAAAAAAAACTTAAGTGGAAAACTTTGTCATGTCTGTTCCCAACTGTTTACAAAATGTGCCCCCTCTCCGCTTCTGAGATGCGCTAATGTTTAGTCCTAATCACTTCGGTGATTAAAATTCTTATTGAAGTTTCTACTTTTTTTCTTCTTCTTCTGCCTACGTTTCATTTATGTCCCAGCTACAGTAACACTATGACCTTAGGCCACAAAAAAAGAAGAAGGAAAAACACACACAAGACAGAGAGGCTCAGCTCAACTCAACTCAGGAAAAACAAAAAAAAAGCACGCTACAAACATTTCGAACTTTTGACATAAACAGACATAAATGATGACCTACATAGCATTCCATTGCATTGCATCGCATTTCATTCCATTCCATAGAAGTAGTGAGTGGCACATGGCACAGAATCGTTACGCTCTCATCGCCGTCATTACCAACATCTTAACGGCAGTCAGTGGCCGTGTTTAGCAAATTTTTTTTCAAAAGCAAAAATTCAAGCCATCCATCCACCCACTCATGCAACCAACAAACGGACGAATGTTTGTTTGTTTGTTTGTTTTAAATAAAACCTATGAAGCAAAAAAAAAAGAAAAACACAAAAAAATAGCCGAGTGCACTTTTCTGCCCCCCAACCAAAGGATACTTGTAATTATAACGATGATCCTTTTTGTCTTCTTCTTCTTCTTCTTGTAGAGCACCACATTCCTTTCAGCCTTCAAATATTGTAATAATTATATATACGTATATATCTCTCTCTCTGTGTGTGTAAATATATGTGTGCATGATGTTGACATTCATTCTAGCTCAATTAAACCCAAGTTTATAATAAATGTTGTTGTTTTTTTCTTAATATTTGTTGTATTTATGTAAATATATATAGTATTCCATTCCATGTTGAATAGTTCCATTTTCGTTTTTCTCTCCACACAAAGAGCATTTATTTGGAAACTGTTTCATATTTTTTGCCCAATTAACTATTCTCAGTGTGTTGGTAAATGTCTATTACTACTAATACTACTAACAACGCCACCACTAAAACACTTAAACCGCATAACAACACAACAACAAAAAAAATTGTATTTATTTTTTTTTTTACTTCAAGATTTAAATAACTCCAATAGAAAAATACTAAACAGAAAAAAAACTAATAAAACCACACAATAAAATATACATTTCAATTCTTTTTTGCTATGCCAATTATTTTATACTAAATTCTGTACTTTATTATTTTTTTCCATAAACTATACAAAAAAATAAATAATATAACAAAATTTTGAGTCATTTCATGTCAAAATTGGAAACATAGACAATTTTATACCCTATACCACATGGCAGGTATATGTATTATGTCTTTGTGCATTTGTTTGTAAATGGAAAAGGAATCGAGATGTCTATCTCCTATAGTTACTTTTGAGGATCATCATAGAATCACCTTCTGTATCGATTTATGCATGTCTGTGCATGTATTCATGTGAAAAAATACAGGTCGCATTTATTATCCGATTGAGATGCAATTTTCCAAAAAAAAATATTTGTTTGGCCCAAGGACGAACCCTATTGAAATTGGTGAGAATCGATTCAAATTTATATACAGCTCCCATATATATCTTCAACCGATTTAGGGTTAATTGTGCACCAAATGGCCAATATCAGTCTAAATGACCTGAATTTTGGTAATTCCGGCTAAATTTATCCTAGAAACAAGTAATTCAAATTTAATTGGTTCAGTTATAGCTATAACTCCCATATTCATGTTTCATCCGATTTGGTCTTTTAGTCCCTCACATTCGTAATATACATACACTCCACAAGAATGATATTTGGTACCAGATGTCCGATATAGCCCAGAAATACATATGGCAAATTTTATCAAGATCGTTTCAGATTTGAATATAGCTCCCATATATATCTTTAACCGAGTTCGGGTTTATTGAATTTTGGCACATGTGACCGAATTCAGTCTAGAAGCAAATACATCAAATTTGGTTAAAATCGCTTCAGATATAGCTATAGGTCCCATTTATATGTTTCATCCGATTTGGTTTTAAATACCTCACATGCGTAATATTTACTCCACAACAATGATCTTTGGTGCTATATATCAGATAGAGCTCAGAAATAGGTGCCTAAAATTTCATCGGTTCAGATTTGGATATAGCTCCCATATATCTTCAACCGATTTCGAGTTAATTGAGCCCCAAATGGCCAATATCAGTCCAAACGACCTGCATTTTGGCAGTTCTTATCCTAGCTATAGCTCCCATATATATATGTTTCATCCGATTTGGTGTTTAAGTTTCTCACATTCGTATTATACACTCCACAAGAATGATATTTGGTACCAGATGTCAGATATAGCCCAGAAATACCTCTGGCAAATTTTGTCAAGATCGGTTCAGATTTGGATATAGCTCCCATATAATCGATTTCGGGTAAATTTTGCACCAAATGGCCAATATCAGTACAAACGACGTGACTTTCGGCACCTGCGACCGAATTTAGTCTAGAAACAAAAACATCAAATTTGGTTAATATCGGTTCAGATATAGCTATAGCTCCCATATATATGTTTCATTCGATTCGGTGTATAAGTTCCCCACATTCGTAATATGAACACCACAACAATGATAGTTGATATCAGATACAGTTCCGAATTATATGGAGATCGGCTAAGATTTGGATATAGCTCCCGTATGTATTCTTAATACGATTTCAGGTTTATTTTGCAAATAATGGCTAATATCAGCCCAAATGGAGTGAATTTCATGACGTACGTTTCCATTTTGCGGAACTCGGCGCCGATATATACGTTTTTTTTTAATATAATCCTTCTCGAAGTGATATCATGCACTCTATAACAATGCTATTTGGCATAAAAGATAAAAATGTCTGTCCGGATTTTGAGCACAATAACTATCGAAGGGAGTCCTAACCTTGCACACGCTAATATTATATCAAACTTATATCAAATTCGAAGAAGAAGAATATCTATCCACTCCTCTTGCCTCTGAGTTTTAATGAGTTCCCTTTAAATTAAAGGGTAAGTGTACCCTTTCGTAAGTTATTACTGATGCCAAAATATTCTTAATCTACACATTATTTGGCAATGAAAATTTTGCTGGAAAATTGTAAGAATTAACCATATTTCACCGAAAGCGATTTCGATTTCATTAATTTTGAAATGAAAAATATTTTCTTTATAACCTATTCCATTTCGAAATATTGCCCTTCAATTTTTCATACCTTCTGGCACCTTCCCACAAAAATTTATCATATTGAAGAAGAATTTCTAAAAATGTGAAATTAATGAAATTGTGTGTAAATGGACATGAAATGACTTTAATAATAATTTCTAATAAGCCCGAGTCTATAAAATTGTTTTTTTTTAATAAACAATGCTATGAAATATATTTAGTAAAAAAATTAGCAATATTCTCTTTATTATCAACAATCACACCTATAATATATATGCTTTGTCAGGCAGTTTTTAGTGAATTCGGAGATCTTTAATATTAAATACATATAAACACAAGCTCCAAGTCTGATATCCAGATTATATTAAAAATAATATTTTTTTTAAATAAAAAAAATGTTTTTTTTTTAAATTAACGTTGGAGATCCAATTACTCTTTGAAAAATGTTTTTAAATAGGAAAAAGATAATTCCATTCTCAAGATCAAACGAGTAAAAAATCAGCTAACTTTGGCCTGGACGAACTTTGAGTACCCTCCGCCATTTTGAAGGAATTTGAAATATTTCAAAAAAAAAATCCATAGAAAAGACTTTTCAAATGAAACCCCTATATGGGGTATACAGGGTAAGATAAAAAACTAAAACAAGATAAAACGCAATAATTGTTACTTTTTTTTAATTTTTATTGAATGAAAGAAAAAAATGTCGGAAATAGCATAAAATTTTAGAATAAGTTTACATTTGTTCGCATTGGTCACCTTTGGCACGAATTATGGCCTTCAAAAGGCCAATGAAACCGTCGCACGCTACCCAAATATTGCTCTGCGGTATTTTAGCCCGTTCCCGACGAAGCGCAGGTAATCGACACTTTCGTATTTTTTTTGTGCCAACCAACGGATTCGTATCCGGAGATTTTGGTGGCCATTGTGCGCTGGAAATGAAGCGAGGAACCTCATTTTGTAACCATTCGTGGGTGGCGCGCGCTGAGTGCGAGGGTGCTGATTCCTGTTGGAATGTCCAAGGTCTGTCGCCAAAATGTTTGCGTGCCCAAGGCTTTAATACACCCTCCAGAATATTTTCGCGATAATATTCAGCATTTATTCTTATGCAACGCTCGATTAACACGAGCGGAGAGCGACCATCGGCTGTTATGGCGGCCCACACCATCACCATTCTGGTGGTCAACCGAAGGTTTACATTTTCAGCTAACCTCTCTGGCAAGTAAACACGATCATTTTGTTTGTTTACAAATTGCCGGACAATGAATGTTTTCTCATCGGAGAAAACCAAATTCGGCAGTTCACCACTTTCGGCCAAGCGAAACAACTCTTTAGCTCTTTTGAGTCTATTTTCCTTCTGTTGTGGTGTAAGTTCTTGCACTTTTTGGAATTTCAATGTCTTTACCCCGAGCTCATTTTTCAACATTTGCCGAATGGAATATTGCGATATGTTCAGCTCACGCGCCATTTTTCGGCCACTGCGACGCGGGTTTCGATCGAACCATTTCTGCTAATGTTGTTGATTTCTTCTGTCCACTTCCTTAACGTCTGGCTACGCTACCAGTATCAGGGTAACGAGCGATGGTACGAGACACAAAAAATTTATTCACATTTAAATGCTGGAGTGCTCTAACGATAGCCACATGTGGTTCTCAAGCCTAATATAAAGAAACCACACTATCACGCTTGAATTCCATCACGAATGACTTTTTTTCTGGAAAATTCTCACCAAAATGCTTTTGTACGCCTGTGAACAATATAATGAGCTGCCACTGGAATAATTTTAACAGATGTCGGACGAGTGGCTTAGAAATGACAGCAGTCTGAAATTAGTTGCAGTTTTTTCACTTCACCTGTACAGTTAAACGAGTATGTGGGCTATACCTATTTATATACCTATTCCTGCAGACCAAACACATATTTAAGTAACATTTTATGAACCTGATTTCAACAGACGGACAGACAGACATATATACAGACGGGCGGACATCGAAAAATCGACATCGAATTTTATGCTGATCAAGAATATACATGCCTTATGGGGTCTAAAATGAATATTTCGTGGTGTTACAAACGGAATGACGAACTTAATATACCCTCCATATTATTCGTTCCAAATGGTGGAGGGCATTTAAAGTTCGGCCTGGCTTTTTTACTTGTTTATAATATTAAAGAATCTTTGAAATTATTTAAAAAATGAAATCAAAAAAGACCATGATGGTCAAACCAATTAGATTAATTTCTCCCAGATTTTGAGGTTTACTAAATATATTTCATGGTATTAAATAATTTGGAAACTATATTGTCACTGAATTACTTATCTAATTATTATATATTTATTTTTTAATTTAAATTAAAACTTAATTTTATATTATACACCACTTAAAATTCCAATCACTACACATCTTTATTTAAATTTTTTTTACAATTACAATAATATAACAAATTTACTTAAATATTTTAAAAATTACTAAACGCTTACGATTTTTTTTTTCAATTAGATGCTATGCTTTTTTGTGTCTCTCTCTCTCTCTCTCTCTCAATATTATCTGGCCTTGGAATTTTGTTTAAACTTTCTAATTTAAAATTTTAAAACACAAAATTTTTTTGCAATAAACACAATTTTATTACTAGAAATTTTCACACAAAATTTAAACAATTTAAAAATAAAAAAAAACAAAAATATTTGAAAATCTAATACATGCAAACTGAAATAATGTAATTTTTTCCCCTATTATTAAAGAATTACATGTCGAGTTCTTCAGTCTGTGTTTTGCGTGGTTTAGGCTGTTTTATTCTCATATTTTCTCTCTTTAAAAAAAAAAGAAATCGAAAACTTCGAAATCACAAAAAAAAATAAAATAAAACAAAAAGAAAGAAAGGAAAAAATTGAAACCAAAACATATTTACATACTTGCATATGTACCAAAAATAACAACATGGCAATTGTATTCGATGCATACCAATCAAACAAATCAAACCTAAATTCAAAATAAATAAAAAAAAAACATCTGTTCACATATTCGTAAACGTACATATATATACATATTTGTGTTAACAATTCATGATGATGATGATAATGATGCTCTTGAAGATGATGATGATGATGATAATGATTTACTAACCCAACAACCTACCAAGCAATCAAACTAACTTGTCAATATTACATATTCTCTATGTACATACCTACATATTTGAATTGATTTGTTAATATACAACTACTACTACCACCACCATTACTACTAATACTACTAAATGGTGTTTAATATAGCATATACATATAACTAATGCCATTGTAATATATCAATGTGTGTAACTAATACGCGTCCATCTGTTAATTAATTGAGTAATATTTGTCATGTATCTGTGTGTGTTTTAAATGAGAATCTAATTGGATACGCATCGAAAAACAAAAGCAAAAAAAAAAGATGAAAACCACCACCAATATTAATGACCCGCTTCAGACGGAAATGGATGATTTCGGAAAACTGTGAAAAACTGTTAACTATCTTCTACTCTTCTATGTATTTTCTTTCTTTCTCTCATTTGATGGCTCATTTGTTTTGGAGCTGTAGTGTCACTAACAAGCGTTTTTGGTTGGTAACAGCAAGGTAGTCATTGCTGAGCTAACTATATGTGCGTCTGTGTGTTATCCATATATTTTTCATGAGATTTTAAATTAAAAAAATATTCAAAATGTGAGTGCTTGGAATGTGTAGCACAAATTTTCGACAACTCGAAAAAGAGACAATGGTTTATAAAACGAATTACTAAAATCTGAAATCTATCAATTTTATAGCAGATTCTTTCGAAAATATTCTATTCAGTGGAAGACCATTTTAATGTCCCTTAAAATATGTTTAGAAAGTTATTCTCTTTAAAATATTCTATTTAAATAAAAAATATTGGAGAGCTATTTATATATATATTTCATATCGATGATCTTTAGAGGCTCCTATTTCCAATCATTTATAGGATTTTATTTTCTATTTTTTTCCATTTTATGGAAAACCCCTTGAAAGCTTTTTGTATAAAAAGAAACTCAAAGAATGTTTCGTAGACCACTCATAGGGACTTCAATTTTATGGAAAATTCATAAAGGGCCTTCCGTTCAAAAGGAGAGGGAAAAGGTATTTTTCCCACGGATGAAGATTTGAAAGCGGATATTTTATTATATAAACCATCTTTCATTATATAGACTGTTATAAGACCATTAGAGGACCTTTTGGATAGAGCCTTCCATACCATAGAAGAAGTCCACATGAAGAGGTTCTTATGTTCTGCCGAAGAGGACATCTTAAAGAGGGATTTCTATTTTCCATATGAAATTTCTTAAAAGTATCTTGTGTTCTGCAGAAAAAATCCCCCTAGTTAGACTTCTATATAAGACATTTGGAGAAAATCTTCAGCTTTTTAGAGCTCCTTCTCCCATATAAAAATATCCTATCGAGCGTCCTTTCCACTTCAGAAAAAGTCAATGTCGAGGGTCTTCTCTACTACAAGCCTCTGGAAAAGGATTTTTTTCTCAACAGAAAAAGACCCCTTTTCAGGGTCTTTTCTTGCTCTAGGTTATTCTCCTGAAGAAAGAGTCCCCTTTACAGTGTCTTCTGCTCTACGGAGGAAGTCCCTTTACCGTGTCTTCTGCTCTACAGAGTTAGACCTTTTCGATGGTCTTCTGCTCTACAGAAGAAGACCTCTTTACAAGGATTTTAGCTATACAAAAGAAGACCCCCTCAAAGGGTCTTCAGCTCTGCAGAAGAAGACGCCTGTAGAGGGACTTCTTCTGTAGAGAAGAAGACCCCTTTTAAGCGTCTTCCAGAAGAAAAATACTCCTTAAAAGGGTCTTCTCCACTACAGAAGAAAAGGATGGATGGGAAAAGGATGTTTTCTTCTCCATAGTAGAAGACCTCCATAGTAGAAGACCTCCATAGTAGAAGACCTCCATAGTAGAATACCTCCATAGTAGAATACCTCCATAGTAGAAGACCTCCATAGTAGAAGACCTCCATAGTAGAATACCTCCATGGTAGAAGACCTCCATAGTAGAAGACCTCCATAGTAGAAGACCTCTGTATGGAAGAAGACGCCTTTCCAGTATCTTCAAATTCGCAGGGTCTCCTGCTTTACAGAAGATGGCTCCATACACAGGGTCTCCTTCTCTACAGAAGAAAACCACATTCACAGGATCTCCTGCTCTAAAGAAAAAGACATTTTAGGGTATTCTGCTCTACAGAAGAAGACCCCATTCACAGGATCTCCTGCTCTACAAAAGAAGACAATTTCGAGGGTATTCTCCAATACAAGCCTCTGGAAAAGGATATTTTCTTCTCAACAGTAGATGATTTCTTCACAGGGTCTTCTTCTGCTCCATAGTAGAAGACCTCTCTGTCTTCTCAGGGTCTACTTCTGCTCCATATCATAGATATTCTGCCCTCCTGAAGAAGACCCCTTTAAAGGTTTGTTTTGCTCTATAGTAGAAGACCTCTTACGCTTTCGAGAGCTTTCCATTCCCCAGAAGACCTTATTTTTTAGATCCTTCGTGGGATCAACTTTTCACGTTTTACAGAAGGTCGTTTATTTTATAGAAGGGCAGTTCTATAGCCATCTGTCTTCTTTTTTAGAAGAGCTTGTATAGATTAGAATTTTTGTAAAGAATAGAGAATCTCCTATCTTATGTTCTATAAAAGATATTTTGTAAAAGATCTTCCAGTCAATGGAAAACCTAATATAAAAAATCTTTTTCTTTACAGAAAACCTCCAACAGAAATTCGATAGAGGGCTCCAATTTTTAAATTTTACAGAAGAGCTTTAAAGATGATTCTTTACATCTTAAAGACCTCTCACTTTTAGAAAATCTTCCATTTTTATAAAGCCTTACCTTATATAGAGGGTCTGGTATTAAATAAAAGACCTCTTTAGGAAAACTTCTTTGGAATGAAATACATCCCATAAAAAATGGGATATACTGTAAAACATCATAAAAAAGCTTCTATACAACTCCTCTTATAAAAAGGCTACTTTTCGGTAGAAAACCCACCAAGAAATGTGGCAATTAACTATTTTAATTGGAAATAATTTTCTAAGAGCTCTATTTTGTTTTATAGAACATCTCACATAAAAGATCTGCATTTTTACTACAAATCACATGTTCTATAAAGGCCAATCAATTCAAATTTAAATTAGGATAACGATTATGACACCTTCAATAATTGATGTTTTAGTTAGAAACCACTAAATTGTCAGCACCCCAATATACATAGTTATAGGCCAACTAAATGTATTACTCACCAACAAAATAAGCTACTGCTCACCAAATCTCTTTGATGTGTTTGACTTAGTTTCGAAAAAATATTCAATTTTAATGTTGTTTAGAAAAACCAACAAAAAACTCAAACACCATACACCAAAAGCCTCGGCTCAACAACAAACTGTGAAGAGGATCACATTTGGCGTCACTCCCTCAGGGAAAATTTTGTGTTCTGTTGTTGACACATACAAGCACTGGCAAGCAACAAACATTCAAAAAAATATTGAAAAAAAAAACGAAAATATCCTTAAGGATATGACATTTAACACGCCATAATATATCGCACAAAACCAACCGAGCAAGCTAGCTAGCTGGCTGATTGTTTGCTGTAAGCCCATAAACTCACGTCTTAGTCCTGTGGCTTACAAGCGAACGAAACAGCCAAGATAAACCACACCAACCAAAGCACTACAACTTGGAAAACACTTGAGTTCAAACCTCCACGTATCGCTATAGCGCAGTTGGCCGAAATCACCCAAAATGCAACAACAACAACGACAAAAACGTGAAACACATGAAAGCACCAAAACCATAAATAGAAAAATTGTAAAAACAATAAATTCTCTCTCAGGGCAAAAAGGAACTCCCCCGAGTCTAAGTAGTTGGATAAAGGAATCTTAAGAAAATATCTTCATAAAAACGAAACAACAAAATAAACCGAAACCTTAACATCAAAACAATACAAACTGAAACGGCACCAAAACAAAAACGACTGTGACGACTGTGGAAACGTTCAGGATGACTATCAATGAAACAGAAAATGCTGGGAAAACAATGTGACACCAAAACATTTTCCTTTTGTCTACGTCTTCTGTGTGTAAACATTAGCAATGGTTATGGTATTCTACGAATATGTCATCCATGATAAAGAAACAATATTCCCCCACCCCTTGGCTCAGCTTAATGGCTCAATTCTCATGTGTGTTCTTTATTATTCGTTTATAAGCTCGATAATCCCAATGTAGTCACTGCTGTTTAATAAAGGCAATTTAATAAATGTTCACACATAATTCGGTAGGCTCCTTCGATTGTAAATGGGGGTTAATATTATGAATATATTCTAAAGGTTGCTTAGGAAAAAAATATTACTTCAAAAGTTAAGTGATTGAGCGACATACTAGAGGACTGCATGATTGAATGGCTTGTCTTCCTTAAAAAAGTATATCGCGAGGATACCAAATGAACAAGAAACCAGTTGGTGCCATATTGAGAAGAAAAGTAAGGAAGTACCCAACATATCGGAGAGATGTGAAAACATAGAATCGAAGGTTTTTCCGTTATATTGGTAATGGCGCCCAACTAATACCCAACAAACAAATGGCCCTTTCATATAGAAGACCTGACAGGACAAAATGTATTATCCAAAGGGGCTAAATAGTCTTCTTAAAAGAGACAAGAGGCTTTTCACCATAGGATGTTCTTATTAGAAAGAAGGCCGAGTAGCTCTTCTTATAGAAGACCCAGAAGAAGAATACCAAAAGTGCTTTCCAGAGGAGACCAAAAGGTCTTCCAAGAGGAGACCAATAGAGGACCAAGAAAGTCTTCTTACATAAGACTAGAAGGTTTTCATTTAAAACACGAGAAGGTCTCCTTATAGCAGACCCAAGAGGCTTTCTTATACAATGCCAGAAGGTCTTCTTGTAAAAGGCCATAAGGTCCTCCAATGGAGAAGGTTATCTAATAGAAGAACAAAAGTTCATCCAATAGAAGACCAGAAAGTCTTCTATAAAAATACCTTCTGGATTTTTATAGAAGACCGGAACGTCTTCTTATAGAAGAACATACCAGAAGGTATTTCAATAGAAAAGAAGGCCTTCTTATAGAAGACCAGAAGATCTTCAAATAGAAAACCAGAAGGTCATCCAAGAGAAGAACCCAAGCTCTTCAATAGAATCCCATATAGAAACCAAAAGGACTTCTTATAGAACACCAGAAGGTCTTCTTCTAGAAAACCAGAAGGTCTTCCAATAGAAGACCAGAAGGTCATACAATAGAAGACCAGAAGGTCATCAATGAGAAAAACCCAAGATCTTCTTAAAGAAGGCCAGAAGGTCTTCTCATAGAACACCAGAAATTCTTCTAAAAGAAGACCAGAAGGTATTCCTATAGAAGACTGGATCGTCTTTTTATAGAAGAACGTACCAGAACACCAGAAGATCTTATAATAAGAAGTCTTCTTATAGAAGACCAGAAGGCCTTTTTATAGCAGACCAGAGTATCAGAAGTCTTCTTATCGAAGACCAGGGCAGGTCTTCTTATAGAAGACCAGAGAAGGTCTTCTTATAAAAGACCAGAAAAGGTCTTCTTATAGAAGACCAGAGAAAGTCTTCTTATAAAGGACCAGAGAAGGTCTTCTTATAGAGGACCAGAGAAGGTCTTCTTATAGAAGATCAGAGATGGTCTTCTCATAGAAGACCAGAGAAGGTCTTCTCATAGAAGACCAGAGAAGGTCTTCTTATAGAAGACCACAGAATGTCTTCTTATAGAAGACCAGATAAGGTCTTCTTATAGAAGACCAGAGAATGTCTTCTTATAGAAGACCAGATAAGGTCTTCTTATAGAAGACCAGAGAAGGTCTTCCTATAGAAGACCAGAGAAGGTCTTCTCATAGAAGCCCAAAGGAGGTCTCCTTATAGAAGTCCAGAGAAGGCCTTCTTATAGAAGACCAGAGAAGGTCATCTCATAGAAGACCAGAAAAGGTCTTCTCATAGAAGATCAGAGAAGGTCTTCTCATAGAAGGCCAGAGAAGGTCTTCTCATAGAAGACCAGAGAAGGTCTTCATATAGAAGACCAGAGAAGGTCGTCTTATAGAAGACCAGGGAAGCTCTTCTTATAAAAGACTAGAGACGGTCTTCTTATAGAAGGCCAGAGAATGTCTTCTTATAGAAGATCAGAGAAGGTCTTCTTATAGAAGTTCAGAGAAGGTCTTCTTATAGATGACCAGAGAAGGTCGTCTTATAGAAGACCAGGGAAGCTTTTCTTATAAAAGACTAGAGACGGTCTTCTTATAGAAGGCCAGAGAAGGTCTTCTCATAGATCTTCTTATAGAAGACCACGGAAGTTCTTCTTATAAAAGACCAGAGAATGTCTTCTTATAGAAGATCAGAGAAAATCTTCTTATAAAAGATCAGAGAAGATCTTCTCATAGAAGACCAGAGAAGATCTTCTTATTGAAGATCAGAGAGGGTCTACTCATAGAAGACCAGAGAAGATCTTCTTATAGAAGATCAGAGAGGGTCTTCTGATAGAAGACCAGAGAAGGTTTTCATATAGAAAATTCTTTTGTTTAAAATACATCTTAGATGCCTTAAACTCTAGTCTTCGAATAGAAGATCCGACATACTAGAATGTTTTCTCCTAGAATGTCATCTCGAATTAATACTATTTAATTGTACCCATTTACAAAACAATTTTAAGCAATAATTTTATTTTATTTTATATTGGCAGACAGCCTTTTAACAGCTTTCAATTAGTACAAACTGTCGGATCCATTCACATACTGTTAGCCAAAGAAAATGTTACAAAGGCACATCCTTTTAGGAAAAATGTATTTCATAGGAAAGCAGACAAAGACTAAAGGAGTTTTATTGAAGGCGTTGTACCAAAAAACCCCTTTCTTCAATTGGTGCACCACCGAAAGAGCACATTCCAAAAGCTGGGCTTATTGTATCAACAATCCCCCTTTCTGTCCTGGAGCAAGCATTTTTACACACAAAAGTAAAATAAATTAAATTTCATATTTTTGGGGGTATTTTTCCATTGAATCGTAACAAAGCTACAAAACAGAAGGGCAACATATCTATGGATGCAACCGAAAAAATGGCAAATAAATTCCCATGCAAACCTCTGATGTGGACTGCAACTACTGATGATGACTTGGACTTGGACATGGACAACTTGCTGAACGAAACTTTCGACAAAGAACGACACACAAAAATAAACAAAACTATTTTTTAAATATTTTTTTTTTTTTCATTTATTTTCTTTGGTTTTTTTTTTTTTTGCCCACATCTTTGGTTGTTGAAATTTTTTCTGTATGTATGTGTGTGAGTCTGTGTATGTATGTTTACATATGCAACAACAACAACGACGAAACTTTCTGAAAAAAAAAAACGAAAAAGAAGAAGTTCAGTTCGTAAAGTTGCCCATACATAAAATTGAAACAAAAGACATCACCTATCTGCGTGATGAATATGTAGACATACATACATCCTGCGACGTACATACTGAAAGTGGCAACTAACCAAATAAACAACACACAACTACCTTTCCAACATTCTTTTCGCCCTCACCCCCGACCCCATTTCGACCAACCACAACACACCCGTTGTTACTCCACTGCAATGTTGTAGGTTTTGACTAAGGATAGTGTGACGGTCTCGGTGGATGCAGTGGTTTACTATCGCGTTTCGAATGCGACAGTTTCTATAGCGAACGTGGAGAATGCTCACCACTCGACACGATTATTGGCACAGACTACTCTACGAAACACAATGGGAACTCGGCATTTGCATGAGATACTAAGCGAGCGTGTATCTATATCTGGTTCAATGCAGGTAAGCCCCTCCAAACCAAAAGAGAAAAAACATCTACATCTAAACTAAAACTCAGAAATAAGAAGAAAAAACAAAACACCCATCTAACAACATCCACTGACATCAAAGCTAATGCATGCCCTGTCACTGTATATATGTAAAGCTATCAGCACTATCCCGCTTCCCAACAGCACAACACTGAAAGATCACGTTAGCTAGATGCAATCAAAATTCCTATCCACACTCGCACCCTCACTCCTTAACATCCTACCACTACATTTGCATATTTCCATAACCACTTGAAGAACACACCAATTTTTACTGGCAACGCTTCCAGCAAAGACACCTCAAATGAATAAACCACAAACCTCCATAACGCATTCAGCCTAAAAGTGTAGTGAAATGTGTAGTTAGTAGCTGTAATAAACCACAATTTCATCCGAAACCCCTGAAACTCATGCGAAAGGCAAAGAAGTTTACATGGCTCAGTGGTTACAGGTGGAAGAATATAAAAAATATTTTAAAAAAAGTTTTAAAAAATGAATGAATAAATGGGATTTTAAAATCTTACGTATATTAACCGATATCAACAATACGCCACCATGGTCAATTATTATTTGCAATAATACACATACGCACCCGTGTACAATTATATTACAACTTTTATTTAAAACATTACGCAGGGAAATATTTATTAACAAAGAAATACTTAAATCATTGATTTTGGACCACATCATTTTAGGTGAAAAAATTATGATATGTGTTGTGTGGCTGAGAACCCATATATTCCGCACAAAGGGTCAAATTTTGAATAGACATAGATTTTATGAGATTTGAAATGAATCACCGATATTTTCCAACCTTTGCATATTCAGAAGATATATATCATTTGATATGGCCAAAACGTGCCTCATCGAAATAACCAAAAAAATTGGACCAAATCCGTTTTAGGACATTTGTAGTCGATCTAGAGGTGTCCGTCCTTCTTTCTGTCTGGCTGGTGCACACGATAACTCTCAAAGAGGGCATCCAACTTGGTCCAAACTCGGCACACCATAATATTACTATCAAACTTAGATCGAGTCCGGAGATGGGAAATATCGGTCCACTCCCCCACAAAAAGGTCGAAATTTAAAAAAAAAAAACAAGTAAGCAAAGGCTACAGTCGAGCGGGGCCGACCGTTGAATACCCTACAACACTTTAATAAGTGATACAGTTTATATAGGCGAGATACTCGAAAGAATTCTACAAGATTTTGTGACAAATAATAAAAGAAAACCATAAGGTTTCGTTCTCTAATTTTCGAATAACAGCAACTAATTCGCTCATTTCCAATTTATTGGTAGATGTTGCACGTAAATGGTCTTCCTAGATCTGGAACCAATATTTCCCAAAGACCTATAATCTCTCCGAAGTGACAAAAGATTAACATTTATTATTGGTTTTTGACTGAAACGCATCTATATGAGGTACAGCCATTTGACTATATTCTTCAACGAAATCAGCTTCAACGAAATAGTCTGAAGTGCGTCTTTCCTGTATTTGTGAATTGTCCAAAAAGTCACTGGAATGGACATTTTCGTATTTTGTCTACAAAAGTTGGCAAACTATTTCACACATTGAATATTTTTGGATAGCCATCCAAAACTGTTCGGCTTTTGCAATGTCCGGTAACCCCCATTCAAATGTGCGTGAGGATCGGGCGATAATTACGACCTGCTGACAATTTTGCAGTTTTTTGGTCCATTTCAACCCCTAAATATATGGCGATCATCTCCAAAAAGAGTAGGCTTCTATTCTGACCCTCATCTTATCCCCATGCAAAATATATGTATATTATATTATATCCTGATATCCTAACTACTTAGTTTTGTTAGCTGTAGAAATATTACCAAATGTTTAATTCAAAATGAAAATATGCCAAAAATATGACAAAATTGAAAAAATATGAGAAAATTTTACAAAATCAATATTTTCATCTTTAGAGAGATATTTTTATGCGTTTTTTTAGACGTTTTTTCTTTCCTGCCAAGAGGCCATTCTGAATTAATGAGAACTGTCGAAATCAGTTCGGCCGTTCTCGACATATAAGAGATCTTTCAAGCATATCTTCTACGATAGACATATATATCGCACTTTTATTGCTATATATCCGATTTGTTGGATGTTAACATCGATGTAAAGGTCAGAAGTAACCTTGTCATGGCTTTGTGATTTCGCCGGGATTTAAAATATTTGCGGTTTAATGAAAAATTTTGAATTTTTTCAACACAAAATATATGGTCTATTTTACCCACTAAATATTATCCGATGACCACCCAAATTGGTAGGCTTCTTCCTAGCTACATGCGAAATTCCGCGTCGATTGGTCTATAATTGCGACGTGTATAGCTACTGCAAAATCCGAATTTTTTTCAGTATTTGGTCCATTTCAACCCCTAAACATTTGGCGATCATCTCAAAAAGAAATAGGGTTCTATTCTGGCCCGACCCCGACCTCCATTCCAAATTTCGTGAAGATCGGGCCATAATTGCGACCTGTAGAGTGATTACAAATTAACATGGACAGACGGACGGACGGACATACATAGCTAGATCGACTCAGCTCGGCGAGATAGGATGATCCATATATACTTTCCTATGTGGGAAACCAATATTTCGAGGTGTTACATAATTTTTGGGCCAATCAAACGTATAATACCCCCAACACATAGTGTTGTAGGGTATAAAAAAGGTTTTATGCACAGAAAGGGAGAGAATAATCCGATTTTGCTCCAACTGTGCAAGTCATAATACTTGCATTAGAGCTAGATCAGGTGCTGGACAATATCGGTCTACTCCATCAAGTGCCTCCCTCACAAAGGATAACAATTTTGAATAATTATAGCTCTTATAAAATGTGATATAAGAATCCGATTATCTTCAAATTACACACATCACAATATTTTTATTAACCCAAGGTCTGGTGTCAAAATAGAATAAATCGGTCCACTCTTTTTGGTACCTCTTCAACAAAAGGTAAAAATTTTGAATATTCATGAAGCTCATAAACCCCGAAATTAACATACGATTCCATTCGGACTTGGCACATCTCAAAATTTCCATCAACACACGATCTGGTATAAATATGGGAGAGATTGGACTATAGCTTCTGGTACCTCCCCCACAAAGGGTTAAAGTTTTAAATAGCCAAAACCGAAATAAACATCCAGTTCTCTTCAAATTACGCTCATCACAATATTTTTAATGACCGAAGGTCTGGTGTGTTGATGGGATATATCGGTCCACTCCATCTAGTACATCCCCCACAAAGGGTCAAAATTTTGAATAATTATAACTCTTATAACATGTGAAATAAGAGTCAAATTGTGTTCATATTTCACACGTCCCATTATTTCTACTAACTTGACATCTAATGTGAAGATGGGATATATCGGTTCACTCCTTCTGGTACCTCCCCCACAAAGGGTCAAAATAATGAATATCTCTGAAGTTCATAAAATGGGAAATTAACATCCGATTCCATTCAGACTTGGTAAAGACAATATTTCCATCAATACAAGATCTGATGGTAGAGATCGAACCAGAGATGGGATATATCGGTCTACCCGCTCTGGTACCTCCCACATAACGCGACAAAATTTTGAATAGCCATGAAGCCCGTAAATCGTGAAATGAGCATCCGATTCCTTTTAAACTCGGCACTTCCCAATATTTCTATCAACATATGACCTGGTATGAAGATGGAATATGTCGTACTACTCCTTCTGGTACTTCCCCCATAGGTGGTCAAATTTTTGAATAATTATATCTCCCATGAAATAAGAAATACGCATCAGATTCCTTTCAAATTTCACATATCCCGAAATTTCTTGTTACACAAAATTTGATATGGAGATGAGATATATCGGAACTATCCTTCTGATACCTCCCCATAACTAATCAAAAATTTGAATAATTATATCTGTCATATGATGCGAAATGAGCATCCGATTACCTTCAAATTGCATATGTCCCAATATTTTCCCAAGTTCTGTTGTGAAAATTATAGATATCGGCCTACTACTTCTTGTACCTCTGTACTGAGTGAGTTAAAAAAAACTGCAACAATGTCAAACGCCATAATTTTTACATTTTTTTTTTTTAAATTTTATTGAATGAAAACAAAAAACACGCTGCCCGAATGTTGCTCTGCGGTATTTTGGCCCATTACCGGCGAAGCACTTGCTTGCCTGCTTTCCAAAATAGTCCAGATACAAAAGTCCAACGGATTGGTATCAGGAGATTTTGGTGGCCATTGTGCCCTGGAAATGAAGCGAGGAACCTCATTTTGTAACCATTCTAGGGTGGCGCGTGCTGAGTCCTGTTGGAATGTTCAAGGCTTTAATACACCCTCCAGAATATTTTCGCGATAATATTTGGCATTTATTCTGATGCCACGGGCGATTAATACGAGTGAAGAGCGACCATCGGCTGTTATGGCGGCCCACACCATCCAAATGGCCGCCGCTTGAGTTCTGGTGACCAACCTTTATGGCCATTTTAAAATATTTAAGAATTCTTGCTCAATATTTAAGGAGTTATGGCCATTTAAAAATATATAGGAATTCATGCTTAAAAAGTGATCACAAATAATAGCTAAAAACGCTGAAAACTCAATATTTAAAGAGTTATGGCCATTTTAAAATATTTAAGAATTCATGCTCAATATTAAAGAAGTTATGGCCATTTTAAAATATTTAAGAATTCATGCTTAAAAAAGTGATCACAAATAATAGCTAAAAACGCTGACAACTCAATATTTAAGGAGTTATGGCCATTTTAAAATATTTAAGAATTCATGCTTAAAAATGTGATCACAAATAATAACTAAAAACGCTGAAAACTCAATATTTAAAGAGTTATGGCCATTTTAAATTATTTAAGAATTCATGCTTATTTTCAGCTGTCATTTTCAGCTGACCTGAACTCAAAACCAGTTCACCACTCTCGGCCAAGCGAAGCAACTCTTTAGCTCTTCTGAGTCTATTTTCTTTCTGTTGCGGTGTAAGTTCTCCCACTTTTTGGAATTTCAATGGCTTTACCCCGAGCACATTTTTCAATATTTGCCAAATGGAATATTGCGACATGTTCAGCTCACGAGCCATTTTTCGGCCACTTCGACGCGGGCTTCGATCAATTCGCTTCTTTACTTTTCGAACCATTTTTGCTAATGTTGCTGTTTTCTTCCGTCCACTTCCTTGACGTCGGGCTACGTTACCAGTATCATGGTAACGAGCGATGGGTGAGTTTTTTCCTTTTTTGTAGTTAAGTACTTTTTTTCGGAGTACGCAAAAAAAGTCTTGATTTGAAAGGACAGCACAGGCTGGAATGTTGATTTATCAAAAGACCATATCTTAATATAATATTATTTTTTTATTCAAAATAAATTAACAATATTATAATACAAACGACTATGCTGGCATAAATCTACGTAAAATTAAGATTTAATTTTAAAACCTGAAAAAATATTTCATATTCCGATCACATATACACATACGTTTTGGCATAACTTATACGCCATCTGTAACCAAACCAACTTTAATATAATTTAAATAATTTAGAACAGTGTTGGATACCGGGATACCATAGCATATTGTTGTTACAAAATGGCCAGGCTTTATTAGTGGAGAACGATGGTAATATTTAACAGGGGGTAAGGCAGGGAATATCTAGGTGGCTCTTTCCGAAACCTAGGTATTCCCCGCCTTACACCCTAATAAACATTACCATTGTTCTCCACTAATAAACAAACGTTGTTTTTATAAAAACAACAATAAAGGGATTAAGCCTGACCATTTTGCAACAACAAAATTCATAATTTATACATATAATAAAAATATTCTATCCACCCACTTAACCACTGTGCCACATTTAGAAAATTGCCTCGAACATCTTCATCAATTATCAATTTTGTAACCACGAATTGCGTAACAAATTGTCTGCAATTCTCTGTTTGGCAATTGTTATGTGAACGTGAACGATGTTACATACATTCCACCAATTATAGTTCATATACATCGTAACATATCGTAGAATATAGTAAGTACCCACCAGTAAGGTAATTCCGACAATATGGCAACATTACTACAAGCCTAAACACACACAGCAAATAACACCATTAGCAACTGCCATATTTCAAATAAACACACACACACACCCACACAAAAACACACCTCAAATGCCTGTCTATGTTGTAGACACGTTGAAATACATGCATGCCAAGCCCCGCCGCTTCACTCTAAGTAATCGAAATATGGCATTGCTGATGGACCTTGTTCTAAGGGGTTGTGTGTACGTCTGTGTGTTTCTGGGCACTTCCTCGCGGTAATGATGTTGCCTGGAATCTAAAAAGGGGTTTTTCGATTAATTTCAGAGAATACATTTCACATTTTAACACTTGAATAATAATTGCTATACATATATATTTTGCTTAATTGCAAAGTATATTTTTGTAAATATGAATGCAATGGCAATGATTAAACAAAACAAAAAAAAAATAATATGGCAAAAATAAAAACTGAATGACGAATACATTTGGGTATGCATTGAAAATTAATATTTTTTTTTATACTAATATGTACATATACATTTTTTTAATCTCCTTAAATGATTGCCTTCTATAATTTTGAAATCATTTTTTTTCATACGAAGTGCCTAATTAATAATTAATGCAAATAATTGAAAAATCAAGTATTGTAAATAACCTCATTTTTACTAACAAGGGAAGGTAATATTTCATTTTATGTACATATATATGCATATAACACTAGATATATGGAATTACTGCATAATGATCATTAGAGCTATTATTTTAATTTATATATCTTTTATATAGAGTTTACTAAAAAATAAGAGATTCAGGGGAGATTTTCATTTACGCCTTAAAGATTTATTTGACCTAAAAGAGCAGGATACCTTAAATCAATGAGAAAAGTTTAATAAAAAAAAAAAAAAAAAACAAGTAAAAAGCAGCTAAGTTCGGCCGGATTGAACTTTTAACCCTTTATAGCCTGACTTTTTTCTTTTCAATGAAAAAATTTTATATGTTGTATTTTAGGACCCTTAACAACGTTTGTTCTACGACTTTTCACAATTTTGAGTTTTGGACATTTTAGGGGATGTTTTGTGTGTTGGTTCTTTGAAGAACCACCAGGCTCTCCTTTGACAAGTAGAATGCATATGGTTTATATATGAATTTTTTTTGTTTTCATTTAAATTATATAAGTATTTCAGTTCATTTATTCAATGTTTTGTATGATATTCTAGAAAGCAGTTTTTTGTTGATTGGTAACATAATTCTACCTCACATTTAATGCAATACACTGTTGTTCTAGATGTGCAATTGGGCATTTTACAACGAGGTTTGCCTGTTGTTAGGTATTTCGGGAAGTGCCCAAGATTATTAAACCGCACGTCACTAGGCGGCATTACTGCCCGAACTCGTTTTGGCACATTTTCAGGGGTCTCACATCCTCCAGTGCTTCTTGGACGTCCTTTCCTTATGGATTGTGTGCCAGATTTTACTAAAACTTTGCTGACGTCTACGATAAATTCGTGGAAAGTCAGCATTTTATCTGTACGAGGAGATGAAGAGAATTGGCGTTTATATAAAATCCACGCATTTATCATGTACATAAGACGATTTTATTCTTATGCGGCTTCTACCAAAGCACGAATCCATAAGATCAACACCTCCCATGTACTTGTTGTACTCGTGGATTATCGCAGGGTAATTATCGATTGGGTAATTTTTCTGGCAATTTGCAGCCAGGAATTCGGTTACGTTGAACTGTTCCAAGCCCATAGATTCCCTGGGTGCGTAAATAAGCCAATAAAGGAATAGTTCGAAGAAAATTCTGTAGTTCTTGAAAAGCGGAACTTTACGAGCAAGCCGCACCACAATATTTGCTGCTGCTCCCAAGTCTGGTTCATTGTCCAAAACATGGTATTCGCATCATCATTTGTCACTATATGGAAATCGGGATCGTCTAGACTTTCGTCGTCAAATCTGATATATCGCCAATTTCACTTATTGACCATTCAAAATTATTGACGAATGCTTCAAACTCTTCAGCCGCGGTAAAATCTTTGTATTTGCGTGGCATTTTTCTATGAAAAATTAAACATTTACACTAAAATTAGAAAAAGGCGCTAAAGCACTAACGAATTTCACTTCTCTAATGAGTGCCTACTGGTTCTTTGAAGGACCGAAGGACTTTTACACGAAAAACACCAACAAAAAAAAATGATATTGCTAAAAAGATAATTACATGGTTTTAATATAGTGCACAAATAATAAAAATTAATTTTATTTGGTTCTTTTGGAGCAAAAGTTTTGATTTCAATCAATTTGAAAAAGCACGACTTGTTCACTTTGAAGCTTTTGTGTGTTTTTCTGATAAACGTCAAAAATCAGGTGTTCAGCACCGAAAAGCATATGATTTTCTTTTTCGCTATATGGCATACATTATAAAGAGAATATTTGCTGAATAAACATTGCGCAAAAAATGTAACAGTTTTGAAAAACAAGCCTCTAAAGTTGAGGTTCCTGAAGGGACCACCAGGCTATTAAGGGTTAATACCCTCCACCATTGGGAACGAATTTGAAAATTTTCAAAAAAATAAAATCCTTAAAAAATTCTGTTTAAATTTTAAACATCCCGAATATAGCCGCTATATTGGGGTCTGTACGACGTGGACCTACATGGACATTGTTTGTCATAAGCTATTATCATATTCAAATTCGAAACTTGAAATAAACGGTGAATATTGTAGCTAAAGTCATCAAAATATAGTATATAGGGAGGTACCGTTGTATCGGAACTGTGCGAAGACCTGGACTAGCATAGACAATTTTCAGTCACAGGCTGTAACATCCATTACGAACTTCAAATACGACATCTCAAACAATTTCAGTGGGTATTGCACATAAAATCGTCAAAATACCGAATATGGGGATGTACTGATATATGGGGCCTATACGAAGACCCGGACCTGCATAGACAATTTTCTGTCACAGCCTGTAGTTCTCATTACGAAACCTAAATACGTAATTTCTGTTATAAGCTGTAGTATCCATTTCGAACTTCAAGTACCAAATTTGAAACAATTCCGTTAAATAATGTCGCAAAATCATAAAAATACCGAAAATCGGGAGGTACAGTTATATGGGGTATATATGAAAACATTGACCTACATGGCCCATTTACAAACTTAACCTGCCTACTGGAAAAATAAACATGTGTACAAAATTTTAGCCTTCTATCTCAATTCGTTCGAAAGATAGCGTGATTACAACAGACAGACGGACATCGCTAAATCGACTTAGAATTTTACGCTGATGAAAAATATATATACTTTTTTGAGTCTGACATGAGTATTTCGAGGAGTTAGAAACGGAATGACAAACTTAATATACCCTCCATACTATTGTTGAGGGTATAACAAGTAAGCAAAGGCTATAGTCGTGCGGGACCGACCATGTGATACCCTACAACACTAGAATATATTGGAAAACCTGCTAAGGTCCAAACCCATTTCAACCGGTTTTTTGAAATGATGTCATCCTGTCCTGCTCAAATGATGCCACAATTTCACACAAAAGTTGTGGTCCATTTTAACCGCTAAATATAATTCAAGGGTCGTCCAAAATGCTACTCTGTCCTCATGTGAAATTCCGTGTCGATTGGTTTTTAATTGTGACCTGTAGACCCACTGCAAGACCAGAACAATTTTTATTTTTGGTCCAATTGAACCCCTAAATATATATCATGAAAAACAATAGGCTTTAATTCTGACCCTAACTCTACCCAACTATCTGTCAAAATCCGCCCAGCCATTCTTGAATTATAAGCAGTCTAACTAACATCCCCTTCATGGATTATATATAGTTTGCCACATATACGATATCTTGGATTTGAGCATCAATGTAACGGTCAGAAGTGGCATTTTCGTGCATTTGAGATTTCGCCAGGATTGAAAATATTCACTGTTTAGTGGAAATGTACGTATTTTTTACACAAAAGTTAAGGTATAATTTACCCACTAAACATTGTCCGATGACCATATACCATAATACTTTTCAAAAACTAAAAACTACTAAAACGGGAACCTATCAAATCTTCTTCAATATCAAAATTGAAACAATTTCGTGGTTAAATGTGAATAGGATTATCAAAATACCGAGTACCGGTGAGTATCGTTATATGGAGCTATACTAAAATGTGGACCTAGACATACAATGTTTCACCACCAGAGCTAGAGACCATTAAGACCTACAATTACTAATTTTTAGACAATTCCGTGGACAAAATGTGGGAGCCATACAAAAACGTGGACCTATACATACATACAATGTTTCACCACCGGAGCTAGAACCCTTTATGAATATTCGGTCAAATCCGTGTAAAAATATGGAAAAAATCATCAAGATACCGAATATCGGAAGGAACCTTTGTATGGGGGGCATACAAAAACGTTGACATATACATAAAATGTTTCAGCACCGATTATGACCAACCAATACTAATTTTTAGACAAATCCGTGTACAAATGTGGCAAAAATCATCAAAACACCGACTATCGGGAGGAACCGTTGTATGGGTGCTATGCCAAAACGTGGGCCTATACATACAATGTGTTGCCACCGGAGGTACAACACATTATGGCTTAGAAATACCAATTTTTAGAAAAATCCGTGTAAAAATGTGGCAAAACCCATCGAAACACCGACTAGCGGGAGGTACCATGGTGTGAGTGCTACGCCAAAACATGGACCTATTAAAAATCATCAAAGTACCGAATATCGGGGGTATTATTATATGGGGGGGCTATTTCAAAACGTGGATCGATATATCTCATTTTCAATACCAATTATCCTAGACACCATACAAATTGTTCTGCTAAATGTTGACCCTGTATTTCAAATAATATGGGCTGTATCGTGATTTCAACGGACAGACAGAATTTTATGATGTTTATGAATATATATAATTTATGGGGTCCACGACGGCAGGTCAAGTTCGAAGATGGGCTATATCGGTCCACGATATCGTATAGCCCTCATATAACGGTACCCCCGATATTCGGTATTTTGATGATGTTAGCCACATTTTTCAATGAAATTGTCTTAAAATCCACACAAATAGTTCCTTGCAAGTACTTTAACCCCTGAGAGAGAATTGTCTATACAGGTCCACGATATCGTACATACCCCATATAACGGTACCTTCCGATATTTGGTGTTTTGATGATTTTACCCACATTTTTCAACGGATTTGTCTGAAAATCCACACAAGGAGTTCCTTGTGGGTACTTTTGCGTCGGCAGAAAATTATCTATATAGGTCCACGATATCGTATAGCCCCTATATAACGGTACCCCCGATATTTGTTATTTTGATGTTTTTAGCCATATTTTTCAACGGAATGATCACAAGGGGTTCTTTGCATACATGGGGTTCTTTGTGAGCACTTTACCCCCCGACAGAGAATTCTCTATATAGGTTAACAATAACGTATAGCTCCCATATAACGGTACCCCGCGATATTCGGTATTTTGATGATCTTAGCCACATTTACCAATCGTATTGTCTGAAAATCCACACACGGAGTTCTTTGTGAGCACTTTACCCCTGAAACGGAATTGTCTATATAGGTCCACAATATCGTTTACCCCACCCCCCCCCCCCCCCCCCCCCCTCATATAACGGTACTCCCATATATTCGGTATTTTGATGATTTTAGCCACTTTTTCCAATGGAATTATCTGAAAATCCACACAAGGAGTTCCTTGTAAGTGCTTTACACGCAGACATAGATTTGTCTTTATAGGTCCACAATATCGTATATCCCCCCATATATCGGCACCTTCCTATATTAGATATTTTAAAGATTTTAACAGATGTTTTAATGAATTTTATTTTTTTTTTTGAAATTTTTTAAATTCGCTCCAAATGGTGGAGGGTATTTAAAGTTCGGCCCGGCCGAACTTACTGCTTTTTTACTTGTTGTTATTATTTATGTGGTAACAAAATATAAGAAAATATATAGCGATAGCTCTAATGATCATTAAGTACTCAAAAAGATTATGTGGAAAAAATATGTATTTTTTAAATTATGTTATATCCCGTAGCATCAATTTATACTTAATGTCGAGAATCTGTAACCGCAATCCCAAATCCATTCATATACATAGTTTTAGAAGAAATCAATTATAATAAGTTAGTAACTTAAAACTAAACAATATTTAGAAATTCTAGAATAGTCGGCTACTATGACAACCACATATATAGATATAGAAAGGCATATGGAAATTATATTTGCACTATATACTTAATAGATTATAAGATTTGTAATCAGAAGGTCTTCTTTTGAAAAGACATTCTTCAAAAGTTCTTCTGCGGCTAGATAAACTTCCTACTTTCTTCCATAGACAGAAGGATATCCAAAGGCCTCTATAAAAAAAACAGTAAAGAAAGTACATAAAACGGGTGGACCAATTTTATGACACTCTACAAAACTATGAAGTCGAATGGAGCAAAATATGTTTAGTTTTGAAATGTTATTCTGTGGAGACCACAAAGTCTGAAAGGTGTTCTGTCTACAGAAGGGGTGTAGTCCTTGAAAGGTCTTTAATAACAGATCATCTCTTGGTACGTTTCGATCGTTGAAAATTTGAAGGTCTTTTAAAAATAGAAATCCTGTTCAATGTCTTCTTCTCTAATTAGAACATTTAGAGGGTTTCTAGAAAAAGGACACCCATTGAAAGACCTCCTTTTCATAGAAGGACTCTTGAAGGCCTTTATGATGTTCCGGTTATTGAGAGTCCGAGAAAATTGTGTATGCTTCCATATTTTTACTTGACGGTTTTGAAAATATTTTCAGATGATTTTCATCAGTTTTCAGATATTTGGCGATCTTCAAGTGTATCCCAATGTATGTTTTGTCTCCCAATATATGTTTTGTATATATATTGGGAGATACTTAAAGATCGCCAAATATCTGAAAACTGAAGAAAATCATCTAAAAATATTTTTAAAAAATGTCAGGTAAAAATATGGAAGCATACACAATTTATCTGACTCTCAATAACCGGAACATCAAAATTCAAAGATCTCTTAGCAACTCTCAGATTACCCTGGCAGCTATTTAGATTCTTGTAGTATATATTTCTCTTCAATTTGAGGAGAGGGAAACTGTACCAAATTAATTATTTTAACGCGGAATCATAGCAACTTCAAGATAATTTCGAATTCAACTTCGGAACGAACTTTGTTATCTTGTTAACCTGAAAGAGAACATGCTGTGTTCTCTGCTTAAGTCATTATACCCTCCACCATACTATGGAGAGTATATTATGTTTTTCATTACGTTTGTAATTCCGGTATTGAAAACATAACACATAGGTCTATATATGGAAAAGCCAATATATGTATTTAAAATGCTTTCTTCAGCGGATTTTTTTTTTTGGAAATTTGACGAGGCAAGTTCATATTACAAAAGTGGCATATTCTGGACCTCGGCACTTATAGGCATCCTGACAAATGAACACCACCTATCATTACCAGATCTATGAGTGATCTTTACTATCGGAGAGTTGGAAACCATTTGTCGAGGATATAAATAACCGAGTTTCTGTCCAGATTTCTGCGAAGTTCTGGAACCCTATCACCAAGGCATATGATTCAAACAGATGTACAGTCTGTGATAACCACGAGATCGTCATTGCAGCAGATTTTTTGATTCTTCAAAAAGTTTAAAATTTCTATGACCTTCGTAGCCATCGGTCAACAAAAATAGGGGAGAAGTCTTTAAAATCACAACCTTCACATGGGTTCTGACAGGATCTTGCGCGATCTACAGGTTTGACCTAGAAGCATTCGTAGGCTTTTCGAAGCTACTTTTTCGTCGTCTTCATAGTCCGGTGAGCTCATTGACTTTAAGATCGTTACGATTAGGAAAAATTGCTTACCCTTAATAATATTTTGATTTTCATGGGCGATCAGAAACATTAGCAGGGTTCTCCTAAAGTAAATTGTTAGAATTGGACATGGTGTTGTCCGTGGTTTCTGTTATGGCTGTCAGGAATAGGTTGTGTTAAATATCAGACTAAGTTCTTCGCTTGTTTATTGTGATGGAACTAACTTCTATCAATTCAAATCAGCAGTTTCACGAATACAACTTCTACAGGGTGAGATAAAAAAACTGCAACTATGGCATATAATTTTTACATTTTTTTAAATTGTATTCAATGAAAGCAAAAATTGTCGGAAGTAGCATCAAATTTTAGAATAAGTTTAGATTTGTTCGAATTGGTTACCTTTGGCACGAATTATGAACTTCAAATGGCCAATGAAACCGTCACACGCTGCCCGAATGTTGATCTGCGGTATTTTGGCCCATTCCCGACAAAGCGCTTGCTTGAGGTGTTCGACATTTTCATATTTTTTAGTGCCAACCTTACTTTCCAATATACTCCAGATACAATTGTCCAACGGATTGGTATCCGGAGATTTTGGTGGCTATTGTGCGCTGGAAATGAAGCGAGGAACCTCATTTTGTTACCATTCTTGGGTGGCATGTGCTGAGTGCGATGGTGCTGAATCCTGTTGGAATGTCCAAGGTCTGCGGCCAAAATGTTTGCGTACCCAAGGCTTTAATACACCCTCCAGAATATTTTCGCGTTAATACTCGGCATTTATTCTGATGCGGTCGATTAATACGAGTGAAAAGCGACCATCGGCTGTTATGGCGGCCCACATCATCACTATGGCCGGCGCTTGAGTTATCGTGGCCAACCGAATGTGCACATTTTCAGCTGATCTCTTTGGCAAGTTAACACGATCATTTTGTGCTGGACGATCAAACTGCTGGACAACGAATGTTTTCTCATCGGAGAAAACCAAATTCGGCAGTACACCACTTTCGGCAAAGCGAAGCAACTCTTTAGCTCTTTTGAGTCTATTTTCTTTCTGTTGCGGTGTAGGTTCTTGCACTTTTTGTTACTGCAATGGCTTTACCCCAGCGTTCGAAAATAAACAGTACACAAACATTGTGCACTGTACGGGTACAGTATCACTAAAAAAAATTTAGCGGCAGTGTACCGGTGTACCACTCCACCTCGGAACGGTACAGAACACTATGGTACAGTATCATACTGCTTATGCTGCTTTACCCCGAGATCATTTTTCAATATTTGCCGAATGTAATATTGCGATATGTTCAGCTCACGAGCCATTTTTCGGCCACTACGACGCGGGTTTCGATCAAGACGATTCTTTACTTTTTGAACCATTTCTGCTGATGTTTCTGTTTTCTTCCGTCCACTTCCTTGACGTCGGGCTACGCTACCAGTATCACGGTAACGAGCGATGCTACGAGACATCTAACGATAGCCACTTGTGGTTTTTCAGCCAAATATAAAGAAATCACACTATCACGCTTGGATTCCATCACGAATAACTGTTTTTCTGGAAAATTCTCACCAAAATGCTTTTGTACGCTTGTGAACTATATAATGAGCTGTCACTGGAATAATTATAACAGCTGTCGAACGAGTGGCTTAGAAATGACAGCAGTCTGAAGTTGGTTGCAGTTTTTTTCATCTCACCCTGTATAATGGAATTCCGCAAGGCAGTGTATTAGGCCCTATCTTATACACCCTGTACACTGAAAAATCAAGTCATATTACTTTTTCACTACGAAGAGGAGACTGCCCCCCAGTTATTATTAATAACGAACCAATTCCCAAGCATAACACGGTGAAATATCTTGGAATGACGCTGGACCGCAGTCTCACCTGGAAACCGCATATTAAGGCAAAACAAAACATGCTGAAAATTAAAAGCCGCAAGCTTTATTGGCTACTAGGACCTAAATCTAAACTTAATTTAAACAACAAAATTCGCGTGTATAAAGCTATACTAAAACCGGTTTGGACGTATGGCATCCAATTATGGGGAACATCTTGTAAATCGAACATAAATATTATACAAAGGTTTCAATCGAAGATGTTACGATTAATTACAAATGCCCCATGGTATGTCAGGAATAGTACGATATCAAGAGATCTGCAAGTACGCACAGTGGAAGAAGAGATTAAAAGACTAAGTAGAAACTACAATGAAAGACTTCAAAACCATCCAAACCCTCTTGCCAAATCTCTATTGGACAACATAAATGAAACAAGAAGACTGAAGAGAAAGCACGTACTAGATTTAAGTATTTGAGGAATTGCATTTATAAAATGTATATCTTCTTTTTAATTATGTCATTTACAATTATGTATCTTACTGAAGTTACATAATTCCTGTTAACTTTACTTTATCTAATTTGCTTATTGTCTAGTTTTAAAGATAGATTGCAAATAAAGAAACAAATTTATATTAATAAAAAAAAAAACCCTGTATAATATTAACATTTTTATAGAATTGTGCTTATGTCGTAAATTAAATCTCTAAATCTTTAAATTAAATCTTTTAAAAAATTAATAACTAATTTTCCATATGCCTTTTCGATAGTTATAGAATTCTAACATCATCATGTTTTAGCCAAAGATTAAAACTCTCTGTAAATAAACTTTGTAAATAAGGTTAAAAACTTGCCATTACCCACCCACTAACAATTCAATGCACACTCAGATCAAAGCGATATCTGCTCTAGCTGTAAACGTCAACTTTTTTAAGCTTAATGCAAAACAACAAAAAAACAACAAAAACTAACTAACAAAAAACTTAAATTTCACCTCTGCACAAATGCCTCATGGCCAATTTCATATTAAAAAATGAAATAATTTGCACTTAAATTCTGAATTATTTGTAATGATGCAAATGTTTGGTGGGCAGTTGGTGGGTGGTCATTCCAACAGAACAACAACAATGCACCGCTCACCACATTGAACGGCTACCCAACAGACACTTGCATCCGATACAAATGCACAAGAACGACAACAACAACAACAAGTATTGTATATTTTTCATATAAAATCTACAAAATCAGGTGCAACTGGATGAAGCAACCGATGCCTGGGGTATTAAAGTTGAACGTGTTGAAATGTAAGCGAAATTAAAAATTAAACCCAAATCATTTTTGGTAGAATTGTTGGTTCTTAATTTCATTTGTATTGTTATTATTATCTTTTAATCCCGCCTCCCGATCATCATAAAAAAACAAAAACAAAAACCAAAAAAAAATTACAAAAAACACACACACATACTTGCATCCATCAACATCATCATCAACCAATCGACCGACCAACCAACCACACACAACAAAAAAACAACAACCTCATCGACGACCGCAGTAAGGACGTACGATTGCCCGTGCAATTGCAAAGGGCAATGGCCGCCGAGGCTGAAGCGGCCCGTGAGGCAAGAGCCAAAGTTATTGCAGCCGAGGGTGAACAGAAAGCCTCGAAAGCGCTGAGGGAAGCATCCGAAGTGATTGGTGGTTCACCGGCAGCATTACAATTAAGATATCTACAGGTATGTATGAACAAATTACAAAAACAATAACCAAACAACGACAACAAAGTCCTTTCTGACAGAATTAAAAAAAAAAAAAAGTTGAAAACAAAAAGGTTGTTGACCAACACTTATTGCAAACAAATAATTATAACATTATAACATTATAATTATATTATAACAAATTAAAAGAACTTTTGTGGTTTGAATAATTGGAGAAAGAGTTTCCATAAGGGATTCGGATTAAAGGACTCTTAATAACTTGGAATGGATAAAAAAGTCAAAGGCAATTAAAATAAATCTGCTAATCTACTTCGTTGCCTTTAGATATGAAGAATACTTAATTATTCAATGCATGGTACAATGAAGATAAGGTAGGCTAACTTTGAAAAAATTGCAAGTATAGAGGTCTACCTGTTTGGCTTGTAATGTCAGAATTACTATCAAAACAATAAAAAATTAAAATCATATTAAGCCAGAAAAATAACAAAATTAAAATCATATGGTAGTTCTGCCCAATGAATTCAAGGTAGGGCAGAACTACCATATGATTTTATTTTTTTTATTTTTCTGGCTTAATATGTCAACTACAATTGTTTATGTGTGTGTATTCTTTTGAATAATAAAAAAACTTGTTCAGAAAATATTCAAATTCGGGTGTTTTCAAAATGCTTATTGCAACGTATGCATCGACAAAATCTACAGTTTTTGTCGCGAAATAAACCATAAGAGATATATAGAACATGTTTTTGGAAAGAAATTTTGACCCTTCATTCAGTTTTCGCGGTTTTAAATTATTTATTCAAAATCAATGCAACAAGTTGTTTGATTTTTTATTGTTTTGATAGTAATTCTGACATTACAAGCCAAACAGGTAGACCTCTATACTTGCAATTTTTTCAAAGTTAGCCTACCTTATCTTCATTGTACCATGGTTCTGCCCTACCTTGAATTCATTGTACCATGATTCAATGTACATTTAAATAGCAATTAAAAGAAGACAATTGTAAATGCTGAAGACAAATGGGTTCTACTTCAAGACCATTCACAGGTTTTTGTCAAGGGACTTTCCGATAGATTCATTTTTAAATGTCTCTTGAATATTATAACATCTATATATCTCCCTTAGAGAATAAAATATTGAAGGATCTTTATCCGTTTTAACTCAAATAATAGCCTTTTAAGAACATAAGTCTTTGTATTCAAGCCATCTTTATGTAGATTATAACCTGATTCTCTATGGAAATTTAAAGGGTCTTCCACATAGAGGCTTCCATACGAGTTCAAAAGAATGAAGACCGAAAAAATAGGCCTTTTGCCTGTGGAAAACATGTCTCCTGCAAATATAATACAGAGTTGCCCATCTGGCAACGCCATAACTTTTGACAGAGATGTCACATCGCTTAATGACATACCGCGTTTGAAGCGTCAGTCCAAGCAGATTTTTACCATGAACCAATACACGCCACGCGAAATAGTTGAAATTTACATTCAACAGATGAAGTCAACTGTGAAAACTCAACGTGCTTTTAAAACATTAAAAAATGTGAGAAGTGCGCCTTCTAAGAACACCATTAAGCGTTTATACGAAAAATTTTCGACTGGTAAGGCTCTTTCTAATCCGAAGAGGCCATATAAAAGTCGACCAAGGCGATCGGCCGAGAATATCGCTGCCGTACGAGCCAGTGTTGAGAGGTACCCAAGAACATCCCAAAAACGCCGTTCTCAGCAGTTGGGCATGGCTCGGTCCACTTTACAACGGATTATTCGCATTGATTTGCATTTGTTCCCGTAAAAAATTCAATTGACGAAAAGAATGTTACCTGCGGACAAGCCTCGTCGATTGGAATGGGCCCAAAGAGTCATCGAAATGGCCATGGGTCCGTCGAATATGGGCAACCCTGTACATGTCAGAATACCATTTATTGGTCTTCTATGTAACTTTCGAATAACGTATACAGACAGCCCTCATATAGATAGAAAACTTATAGAGCTTTCTGTATAAATACCACATTCAGTGACCTACTACGTCCATAATTTTCCTGTACAATGAAGAACTTCTAAGATCTTCCTCAAACAGAATTATTTCATAGATATTCTGAAGATACACACTTTTTCTAGCAGAAGATCTTCGTAGCTTTTCTGTAAATGAAATCCCTTAAGAGCTTCTGCAGCAAAAATAAAACTACTACACAGAGACGATTCTCAAAGCTCTTCTTCAGATAAAATGCCATTAAAATTTATTTACAAACAGAAGACTTTTGAACCTTTTACAAACATTATTTACAGCACCACTTTTTACCTTCGCGATACCTTCAAAATACTTCTGGAGTGGAAAATCGTCGAAGTCAAAGCTCCTCCATAGACGGGCAACCGTTATAACTAACTATAGACTGAAGATCATTAAATCTCTTCTATAGATAGAAGACCTCCAGAGCTCCTATGAATAGCAGGCCTTTAAAGCTCTTCTATGAATAGGAAGCCTTTAAAGCTCTTCTACAGATAGAAGACATCTAGGGCTTCTATGAATAGGGGGCCTTAAAAGCTCTTCTATGAATAGAAGGATTTCAAAACTCTTCTATGGATAGAAGGATTTTACAGCTCTTCTATGAATAGACGGCCTTCGAAGCTCTTTTGAAGACATTTGAACCTTTTACAAACATTATTAAAAGCACCTCTTTTTACCTTCACGATACCTTCAAAATACTTCTGGAGTGGGAAGTCGTCGAAGTCAAAGCTCCTCCATAGACAGACAACCGTTGAAACTAACTATAGACTGAAGATCATTAAATCTCTTCTATAGATAGAAGACCTCCAGAGCTTCCATGAATAGCAGGCCTTTAAAGCTCTTCTATGAATAGGAGGCCTTTAAAGCTCTTCTACAGATAGAAGACTTCTAGGGCTTCTACGAATAGGGGGCCTTTAAAGCTCTCCTATGAATAGAAGGATTTTAGAGCTCTTCTATGAATAGAAGGATTTCAAAGCTCTTGTATGGATAGACACCCTTCAAAGCTCTTTTGAAGACTTTTGAACCTTTTACAAACATTATTTACAGCACCTCTTTTTACCTTCACGATGCCTTCAAAATACTTCTGGAGTGGGAAGTCGTCGAAGTCAAAGCTCCTCCATAGACGAAGTCAAAGCTCCTCCAGAGTTTCTATGAATAGGAGGCATTGAAAGTTTTAAAGGCATTCTATTCATAGAAGGATTATTAAGCTCTTCTATAAATATACGGCCTTCAAAACTCTTTTATGAATAGAAGGTCTTTAAAGTTCTTTTGTGAATTGAAAGCATTTAAAGCTCTTGTATGAATAGAAGACCTATAAAACTCTTCTATTAATGGAAGACTTTTATGAATTGAAAGATCTTAAAGCTCTTCTATTCTATTCTTCTATTAAAGATATTCTGTAAGTCGATGGCCTTTAAATTCCCTCTATGAATAGAAGGCCTATAAAGCTCTTCCAAGATAGAAGACCTCTAGATCTTCTGTGAATAGAAGGATTTTAAAGCTATTCTATGAATAGACGGCCTTCAAAGCTCTTTTATGAACATAAGGCCTTTAAAGTTCTTTTGTGAATTGAAGGCATTTAAAGCTGTTCTATGAATAGAAAACCTATAAAACTCTTCTATTAATGGAAGACTTTTATGAATTGAAGGATTTTAAAGCTCTTCTATTATATTCTTCTATTAAAGCTATTCTGTAAATCGAAGGCCTTTAAAGCTCTTCCAAGATAGAAGACCTCTAGATCTTCTATGAATTGAAGGATTTTAAAGCTATTCTATGAATAAAACGCCTTTGAAGCTCTTTTATGAATAGAAGGTCTTTAAAGATCTTTTATGAATTGAAGGCATTTAAAGCTATTCTATGAATAAAAGACCTATAAAACTCTTCTATTAATGGAAGGCTTCTATGAATAGAAAGATTTTAAAGTTCTTGTATGGGTAGAAGGCCTTTAAAGCTATTCTGTGAGTCGAAGACTTTTAAATCCCTTCTAGGAACAGAAAGCCTTTAAATCACCTCTATAAATAGAAGGACTTTAAGATTTTTTTGGAATTGAAGACTCTTTTAGGAGTAGAAGTATCCTATGAATAGAAGGCATTTAAAGCTCTCCTGTGAGTCGAATGCCTGTAAATCTCTTTAGACCTTTATAGCTCTTCTATGAATAGAATACCTTTTCAGCTCTTCTATAGACGGAAGACTTTTAAAACTCTTCAGTAGAATACATTTGCTTTAAAGACATTCTAAGCTTTTCCATAGAAGACCTTTTAAACTTTTATATAGAGAGTCTTTAAGCTTTCATATAGAAGGCTTTTTAAAATCTGCCACAGTCCTATTAAGTTCTTCAATTGAAGATATTTTAAGATCATTCAAAGAAGACCTTTTATACTTCCCAATAAAAGACATTTAAGGCTCTTTTATGCACGGAATGCCTGTAAAACTTTCCTATATATTGAAGACCTTACACCAGTAGTCTGAAAAGCAGAAAACATTAAAAGCTTTCAAATAATAATATCAGCTTTTAAAGAATTATATGAAAATAATGTATTTTCTTTCTTCTTTTTATAGATTACTATCTGCTCTTTCCAAAGCAGAACAAAAGAAAAGCTTGCCTTAAATTTGCAGAACTATAAGTCTAGCATAGACAAACTTTAATGTCCTTTATAGACGTGAAGAGCTTTAAAACACTTTTAGAGTCAGAATAAATTTAAAAAATTTTCCAGAAAAAAATATAAGTTTGAAGGGCTTCTATAGATTCTCTAATGTAGAAAATGTAGTCATATTTACATTTTGGATATTTTTCTCATGCCCCAGATATAAATGTGGTTCTATCTATTTTATGTATATAAGATTTTCTGCACATTTCTATTTCTTTACAAAGCTTTAATCGAGGCTCACAGTTTTTCACTTTCAGATATTGAAATAACTTCGAACCTGCCAACCCAAGGACTCTCGGGCAATTGGCCAGAAAGCATTTGCATTTCTCTTTTCTAACTTAATAACAATTTATCTAAACATTTGTTCCGTCTCAACAATTTATTATTCAATTAAAAATTCTCGTTTGCAGACCTTAAGCACAATATCGGCGGAGAAGAACTCAACGATTGTATTTCCATTACCCATCGATTTAATAACGTATTTCTTGAAGACAAACGATGAGAATACCAAACAGAATGCAAAAGCTGCGGCAGCAGCCATAGCCCGGACAACGGTGGAGGCTATAGCACAGCAACAGCAATCGACAGCTATGTAAGGAACGAGAGAAAAACGACACAACACAACAAACTTGTGGCGTAGTTAGGAGCTACAGTCCAATGGGGGGTATCCTTCACGCAAAAAGGACAAAGTTGTAAAGTAACAAATTTTACTAAACTAAACAAAAACAGGAAACGGAAATTATCAGCAGCAAAAAAATGGAATGGAAACTTTATGAACAAAATATTACCTGTGGGTGGAACGATGGACAGAACAAGCTAGACAAAAACAACAGCAACACAAAAAAATCAATTTTCTAACTGTGAATATATGTTTACTTTATCTACTTGCAACAAAACCAATAAAACAGACACATACACACAAGAAACAAAGCAGCAGAAATCTCTTCTCTCCTTTTCCCGCCCCCACTCCTCCTACCCCACTCTTAGGAGTATATTTTCTATGCATACACACACACACATCCAACTAATCAAATTGATATCTCTGCAAAACAAAAGTTGTAATTCATTGGTTTTCTCAACAACAAAACAAAAAAGAACAAAAACAACAACAACAACAGTGGTATATACTTGTCGTCTTTAGAAATATAGCAACTAATCTAGAATAACAAACTTGTATTAACTAACAAAACCAACAATTACATATTTACTAACAACAACAACAACAACAAAAGCAACATAATACATAAATGCACATTATGTATGTAAATTTTAGGGATGCATAACCAAATAAAACCACACAGACCGAACGAACCGGCAAAGGATATCCACAGAATGGGGTTTTATTTTGGAAAACCCACAAGTCAAAACTTTCAAATCAAAATAGAGTATGGCTCTCAGTTTTGTGGCAATGCAATTTTAGTTAATTAAAACTTTCAGTAAAAATTTGTTAAAAAAAGAAATATATTAAAAATGTTTACAACGAACATAATTAAATAAAATATTTTCAACAATGGTTGGGTGGGGTTGGGAGTTATTTTGGTGTCCATCAGACATGGTACCTTTACAGGAGGAACACTGAAGCATAAATATACTTTTTTTAGATTTTGAGGTGAATGCAACAAAATGTTCCATTTATCCTGAAATTGATTTTGTGAAAACAAATGGGTAAATTTGTTTTTAAAAATGTTATGGAAATTATTGATCTCTTTAGACCAAGACCCTACAACAGAATTGCATTTTTATACCCTACACCACATAGTGGTAAAGGTATTATGTCTTTGTGCATTTGTTTGTAACAGGAAGAAGGAAACGAGATAGACCCATAGAAAGAATCATAGAATTACTTTCTGAGTCGATGTATGCATGTCAGTCCGTCCGTCCGTCCATGTATTCTTGTAAACGAAATGCAGGTCGCATTTATTATCCAATTGAGATGAAATTTTGCAATCAATTTTTGTTTGGCCCAAGGACTAACCCTATTGATTATAATCGGATCAGATTTAGATGTAGCTCCCATATATCTTCCATCGATTTCGAATTGTGTACCAAATGGTCAATATAAGTCCTAATAACCTGAATTTCGGTACATCCCACCAAAGTCAGTCTAGAAGCAGGCACATCAAATTTGAGATTTATCCGATTTGGGGTTTAAGTCCCTCACATTCCTAATATCCATTCGACAACAATGATATTTGCTACCAGATATCTAATAGAGCTCAGAAATACCTTTGCCAAATTTTATAGAGAATGTCCAAAATTTAAATGTAGATCCCATAAACAGGGTGAGATAAAAAAACTGCAACAAAGTCAAACGCCATCATTTCAAATTTTAGAATAAGTTTCGATTTGTTCGAATTGGTCACCTTTGGCCTTCAAACGGCCAATGAAACCGTCACAGGCCGCTCGATTGTCGCTCTGCGGTATGTTGGCCCATTTCCGGCGAAGCGCTTATTTGAGGTGATCGGCACTTTGGTATTACTTAGTGCCAACCTTGCTTTCCAAAATACTCTAGACACAATAGGCCAACAAATTAGTATCCGGAGATTTTGGTGGTCATTGTGCGATGGAAATGAAGCGAGGAACCTCATTGTGTAACCATTCTTGGGTGGCGCGTGCTCAGTGCGATGGTACTGAGTCCTGTTGGAATGTTTTAGGTCTGCGGCCAAAATGTTTGCGTGCCCAAGGCTCTAATATACCCTCCAGAATATTTTCGCGATAATATTCGGCATTTTTTCTGATGCCACGGTCGGATAATAAGAGAGGAGAGCGACCATCGGCTGTTATGGCAGCCCACACCATCACCATGGCCGGCGCTTGAATTCTGATGGTCAACCGAAGGTGCACATTTTTAGCTGACCTCTTTAGCAAATATTTATTTTTTTACAAACTTCTGGACAATAAATGTTTTCTCCTCGAAGAAAACCAAATTCGACAGTTCACCACTTTCTGCCAAGCGAAGCAACTCTTTAGCTCTTTTGAGTCTATTTCTTTCTATTGCGGTATAAGTTCTTGAACTTTTTGGAATTTCAATGGCTTTACCCCGAGCTCATTTTTCAATATTTGCCGAATGGAATATTGCGATATGTTCAGCTCACGAGCCATTTTTCGGCCACTGCGACGCCAGTTTCGATCAAGTCGCTTCTTTACTTTTTGAACCATTTCTGCTGATGTTGCTGTTTTCTTCCGTCCACTACCTTGACATCTGGCTACGCTACCAGTATCACGGTAACGAGCGATGGAAAGAGACACAAAAGGTTTATTCACATTTAAATGCTATCACGAATAATTTTTTTTCTGGGAAATTCTTACCAAAATGCATTTGTACGCTTGTAATCAATATAATGAGCTGTCACTGGAATAATTTTAACAGCTTTCAGACAAGTGGCTTAGAAATGACAGCAGTCTCAAGTTAGTTGCAGTTTTTTCATCTCACCCTGTATATCATTAATCCGATTTCAGGTTTATTGTGCAAATAATGGCTAATATTAGATCAAATGGAGTGAATTTTGGGACGTACGTTTCATTTTGTGGAACTCGGCTCCGAATATATTTTTTTTTAATATAATCCTTCTCGAAGTGATATCATGCACTCTATAGTAATCTTATTTGATATTGGAGATTAAAATGTCTCCATTAAATTTAGCGAAAGTCGATTCAGAATTGGATACGCCTCCCATATATTAGTTCCCTCTGAAACCAAACTATAACTGTTCTGAAGCCAAATGTACAATAAAAAGGTAAGGTAGAGCTCTCAGCTGATTACAATTTTTTTCTAAGTGTGCCCGACTTCTGCCAATTTTGTGTATCTATTTGTTGTTTTGAAAAATAAAAACAAAATATTTTCAAAATCAATGATTGGAAGAAACTTAAATTGCGGGGCGGGCATTAATAATATTAACGAGATTTACCATGGTATTGAAAGATTGAACACTTAGGATGATATTTTTGAGAGAATATCTAGGCATTTCATTCATATTTCGCGTTATTTGACTCATTTTAGAAATGAACAAAAAATATGAAATAAATGAAAACAACTTGTTGCCTATAATTTTGAATAATTCTGACAGGAAGCGGGCATTGCCTCAGGGATGTATTTCTGCAGTTTTACGAAGATGCTCTACCTCCTTATTTCAAATAAATTCTTTTGTTATGGGAACTCTACTAAATATGCATAGTGGTGTAGGGTATCATATAGTCGGCCCCACCTGACTTTTGACTTTTTCTTTCCTTTTCCTTTCTGGTTTTATATGACGACTTTAGTAAAATACAAACTCTTCATGTGTCGAGCAATCTTAAGTAAATGAGAATTACCCTCAAGGACTTATCTACCCCAAATAAAAAACACCTTCTATGGATAAAACATTTTCCTTCTATTTCTGCCACTCTTCACATATTTTCTTTGTATCCCTGACTGTGAGCCATACATTTATGTTATAATATATGTACATCCCTTTTTTACAAAAAAAGAAACAAATTCATTAAAACCGTGATCTGAAATGGAGGACGATATTAAAGAATAAACAAAATCAAATATTTATATTACAATTTATTATCTAGATATTTGTATATGTCAATGTAGTTGTTAAATAAATATTAAAAAAACAATTCAATTACAAACCATAAACAAAATTCACAATTTAATAAAGAACGAAACAAAACAAATACGAAACACACAGACACTCGTAGATATATGACTATGAAATTAATTAAATTAATCGAACATGTTAATATTATTTCAATTATTTCATACAAGTTGGAGATTTTATTTATTTTTTGTATTTATGACAGTTTTTAATTTAATTTTTGCAAATACAAATTTCTTTTGAGCCAAACAAACGCATTTAGACTACAAAATTAATTAATCAGACTTATTAATAATTTTTAATATTTAAAAAATATTTTAATAATTATACAAAGGGAAAGATTTTTTTAGTTTTCTATGTATTTCAACTTACTCGCCTCTATTATTAATTTGCAAACAAAATAAGATTTTAAAATTTGATCAAAACCAAAGATTTTATTTTTTTTTTAGAAAAAAAAAATGAAAACATCAAAAAAATTTAATATTTAGCGCCTTAATATTTTGAGAAATCTTGAAATACTTATTTATTTCTTTCCCATTAAATATTTTAAATACTTCCTTAATTTTTTTTTTATTTTTTTCAATTTTTATTTTATTTCTTCAAATTTTAATCTCAAACCAAATCAACTCTACAATTTCAACTTCCATACTTCCTTAAACAAAAAACCTACTACGAATTTATGACTAGAAATTGAAGATAATCTCCCAGTATTTTGCCCCCAAACCAAAATATATTAAATATTATTTTTGCTCAAACTCAATATGAACTACAAAAAAAAAACAAATATTCAATCAAAACCAACAAATGAAAACAACACCTTAACAACAATACATTTATGATAATAACATCAAAACTATTTCACCGATAGAAATAAATTTAAAGAAAAATCAAAAACCAAAAAAAAAAAAAACATTAATACTAATACAAAAAATACAATAAAGTTATTATTAACAAAACAACAACCACAACAAACATTCAGAAAAATTCAATCCTCTAGATATTTATATATGAAGGGGAACGTATTTCATGACAAGCAAATAAAAACAGATGAATATATTCTTACAAATAATGTTGTATCTTGGAGTTGTTATAGCCTCAGCAATATGGCGAGAGAGAAAGAGAGTAAACAGGGTGAGATAAAAAACTGCAACAAAGTCAAACTCAATAATTTTTACTTTTTTTTAATTTTTTGAATTAAAGCAAAAAATGTCGGAAATAGCATCAAATATTAGAATAAGTTTAGATTTGTTCGAATTGGTTACCTTTAGCACGAACTATGGCCTTCAAACGGCCAATGCAACCGTCACATGCTGCCCGAATGTTGCTCTGTGGTATTTTGGCCCATTTCCGGCGAAGAACTTGTTTGATGTGATCGACACTTTGGTATTTTTAGCGCCAACCTTGCTTTCCAAAATACTCTAGACACAATAATTCAAACGGATTGATATCCGGAGATTTTGGTGGTCATTGTGGGCTGGAAATGAAGCGAGGAACCTCATTTTGTAACCATTCTTGTGTGGGACGTGTTGATTGCGATGGTGCTGAGTCCTGTTGGAATGTCCTAGGTCTGCGGCCAAAAAAAAATATAATATAGCGATAATATTCGACATTTATTCTGATGCCACGGTCGGTTAATAAGAGCGGAGAGCGACCATCGGCTGTTATGGCAGCCCACACTATCACCATGACGGCGCTTGAGTTCTGGTGGCCAACCGAAGGTGCATATTTTCAGCTGACCTCTTTGGCAAGTAAACACGATCATTTTGTTTGTTTGCAAACTGCTGGAAAACGAATATTTTCTCATGGGAGAAAACCAAATTCGGCAGTTCACCACTTTCGGCCAAGAGAAGCAACTCTTCAGCTCTTTTGAGTCAAGCTCATTTTTCAAAATTTGCCGAATGGAATATTGCGATGTGTTCAGTGCACGAGCCATGCCGGCTTCGATCAAGTTGCTTCTTTACTTTTCGAACCACTTCTGCTGATGTTGCTGCTTTCTTCCGTCCACATCCTCATTCGAAATTTTCAAAAAAAAAAAAAAAAAAAACATTTTACTGCACAGAAAAATAAAGGGCATTCCGATTTTGCTTTAACTTTGCAAATCCTAATATTTGCATTAGTGCTACCCCACAAAGGGTCAAAATTTTGAGTACCCTCACAAGACACGAAATTAACACCGGATTCCTTTCGGACTTGGCTCATTTCAATATTTCTATCAACACATGATCTGTAATAAAGATTATAGAGATCGGATCATTTCTTCCGGTATTCCAATTCAAGCTTGGCACATCCCAATATTTCTATCAACACAAGATCTGTTATAAAAATTCCTTCTGGTACTTCCCTCACAAAGAAACAGAATAACCAAATGATTATAAAATCCTAAATAAACATCCGGTTCTCTTCATACTTCACACATCACAATATTTTTATTAACCCAAAGTCTGATGTTAAGATGACATATATGGGTCCATTCCTTCTGGTACCTCCCCCACAGAGGGTCAACATTTAGAATATCCATGAAGCTCATACAACACGAAATTAACACCCGATTCCAATTCAAGCTTGGCACATCCCAATATTTCTATCAACATAAGATCTGTTATAAAAATTGTAGAGATCGGACCATTCCTTCTGGTACTTCCCTCACAAAGAAACAGAATAACCAAATGATTATAAAATCCTAAATAAACATCCGGTTCTCTTCATACTTCACACATCACAATATTTTTATTAACCCAAAGTCTGATGTTAATATGGCATATATTGGTCCATTCCTTCTGGTACCTCCCCCCCAGAGGGTCAAAATTTTGAAAATCCATGAAGCTTATAAAACGCGATATACGATTCTATTCAGACTTAGCACAATATTATCTCAATATTTTCATCATGAAGTATGAAAATGGAATATGAAGTATGAAAATGGAATACTTTGGTCGACTAATATCTGGAACCTTACGAACATTTTAAAATTTTCTAAAAATAATCACATATCTCATATAAAGTGAAGGGAGCAGTCGATATAGTCCAAACCTGGCACGTCGGAATATTCAGATAAATGGACAATATTGGCCCATTCCTTTGGAACCTCCACTATATAGGGTCAAAAATTTGAATAATCATAACAGAAGTCAAAATGTATTAAAATAATCGAACATTGACTGAGGGTATACATCTGTCGGCAAAACTGAATGATACTTTTTATCTTAATTATATGCAAGATAATGTATTTGCTCTACAGGTTTTTGTGTGACTTAAATAAAAAAAATTAAGATTTTTTTCTTTAAAAGTCCAGTTGGCCTTCATATTACCATCTCATGTGGTTCGGTATGCATTCGCTAAATCTTAAAAAGTCCTGAAATTAGAGAACGAATTTATCAAAGCCTTTATAAGGTCGGCCAGTAATCCAATCTGACTACCAGATTTGCTGTCAAAAACATAATTAAGATTTGAAATTTAAAAAAAGCGAAATTACAAAAACTGCTCAGCTTATTTTAAATTTTATGTCAAAATTTTAATTCTTGCCAGATCTTATATAGGCCTTGGAATTCATAAACAACTTCTTATTTGATGTTTATACCCTACATCAGATAGTGTCTTGGTGCATTTGTTTGTAAGATGGAGAAGGAAACGAGAGAGACCCATACTTACTTTTGAGGATCTTCATAGAATCACTTTCTGAGTTGATTTAGGCATGTCAGTCCCTCTGTCCGAGTCCGACTTCCAGTCTATGTATTTTTGTGAACAAAATGCAGGTCGCATTTATTATCCCATTGAGATAAAATTCCAAACAATATTTGTTTGGCCCAAGGACAAATCCTATTGAAATTGGTGAGAATCGGTTAAAATTTAGATATAACCGATATCGGGTAAATTGTGCACCAAATGGCCAATATCAATCCAAATGTCCTAAAATTTGGCACATCCAACCGAATTCAGTCAAGAAGGAAGTGCAGCAAACTTGGAAAAAAAATTGAAAATCGGTTCATATATAGCAATAGCTCCCATATATATGATTCATTCGATTTGAGGTTTTATGTTTCTCACATATTGCACTCCACAATAATGATATTTGGTACCACATATCTTATAGAACTCGAAAATACATTTGCCAAATTTTATCGAGATCGGCTTAGATTTCGATATAGCTCACATATATATCCTTATTCTTAAAATAATGGCTAATATCAGCCTAAATGGAATGAATTTTGGACGTACGTTTCCATTTGGTGGAGCTCGGCTCCGATATATATTTTTTAATATAATTCTTCTCGAAGTGATATCATGCACTCTATAGCAAGTTTTTTTGGTATAAGAGATAAAAATGTCTCCGTCAAATTTAGTTAAAATCTATTCAGAATTGTATAAGCCTCCCATATATTAGTTCACTCTGAAACCAAACTATAGCTGCTCTAAAGCCAAAGGTTGATAGGTGGTAAGATTTACTTCAAATATGTTATTTTATTACGGGAGCTCTACTAAATACGCATAGTTGGGTAGGTTATAAAGTCGGCTCCGCCCGACTTTTGACTTTTCCTTACTATTTAAATTCTTAAAATATTGAAATGTAGTACAATTTTAACACCCTTAACAACTTATGTCCATTCATAGAGCTGAATTACCTACTAAATTTGTTCATTTTACATTTAATTCATATTATATTTAATTTCCCCGCTTGTCATGAATAAACGTTTCACTTATCCGGGTATGCAATGAAAATAAATGAAGCAAACAAAAAACAAACACGAAACAATTTCCCCTCAATCCCAATACAAACAAACTTACAAAACATACGAAACATTCAGTGTCAAAGATTTACACTTCCTCCTTTTTAAGCAGATTTTTTGATGTAATTTACAAATTGAAAATGCAACAAAAAAAATAATATTGTCCCTTAAAAAATTTAACAAAAACCAAGAACAAAAACTACAACAAATTGAAATCAAAACGAAATTAGATTAATAAACAACAACAACAACAAAAAACCAAACAAATTGAAATTAATGTCACATATATGTATATGTAAAATCTTGTACATTTTTTGAAAAATTCAAATATTATTAAATAAATTAAATTAAAACGAAATAATAATAACAATTAATATTAAATTTCATTATATATTGAAAGTGTTTTTTTGTGAAAATGAATGGAGCACTAAGGTAAGTAGTAAGATTTTTGCTCCGCAGCAATGTTAACTGAAAGACAGTCAAACAGGTTTAGATTTGAGTTTTAAAACGCACAACAAGAATTCACTAGCATACAAATTTGTGATAGAATTTTTATGTGTAATAGCTGACCCGAAGGTGCCGTTATGTGGGTACTATGTAAATCGTGGGCTAATAAAAACTATGTTCAACCACCAGATAAACTACCAACACCAAATTTTGAGCAATTCTGTGAAATAAAAAAAATTCATTAAAAGCATCGAAATACCTTTTTTCGCAAATTTTTGAAAGATATAAATATTGAAAATGTTTACCCGCAGTGGGGGAGGTTTAAGAAGGAGTGAACAGATATGTTCCACCAGATCTTGTTTTGTGAGAAATGTTGGAATATACCGAGTTTGAAAGGAACTAGACACCTATCTACCGTTTTATGCGTTTTGTTTTAAAAATTTGTACCCGTTGTGGGGAAATAGTGGAACGTTTTCTCCGTTATTCAGAAGTGGAACGTTTTCCCCGCTCTTCTTGGTAAAAATATTTAGATGTACGAAATTTAAAGGCATTCGAACTCTTATTTTACATTTTATAGAAGTTATGATTATTCAAATTTTTAACCATTTTTAGGATGTCCGGGAAGGAGTGGTTCGATATATTCCATCTTCACAGTAGGTAATGTGTTAGTAGATCGGAGGCTCATTTCGCTTTTTATGAGCTGACACCCATTGTGGGGGAGGAGGGAGTGGTCCGATTTATTCTATATTCACACTTGATCTTGTCTTGATAGGCAGATTGGGATTTGTAAAATTTGAAGAGAATCGAATGCTTATGCTTATTTCGTTATAATTATTAACAAGTAAAAAAGCTGGAAGTTCGACCGGGAGGAATTTGGAACGAATTTGGAAATTTTCAAAAAAAAAAAGGAAAAAAGGAAGGAACTCCTTTTGTGGATTTTATGGCTATTTCATTAAAAATTTTGGCTACAATCATCAAAATATCGAATATCGGGGGGTACCGTTATATGGGGGCTATACGATATCCTGATAACCCATACGATATAGCCCATCTTTGAACTTAACCTGCCTGCAGACTAAAGACTGATCTGTGCAAAATTTTAGAAAATTTTTAAGAATATATATACTTTGTTATGTCAACAATTATTATTTCAATGAGTTACAAACGGAATTCCCTACAAGGTGAGATAAAAAAACTGCAACAAAGTCAAACGCCATAATTTTGACATTTTTTTTTTTAAATTTTATTGAATGAAAGCAAATAATGTCGGAAATAGCATCACATTTTAGAATAAGTTTATGTTTGTTCGAATTGGTCACCTTTAGCACGAATTATGGCCTCCATCAACACAAGATCTGGTATAAATATGGTAGAGATCGGACTATAGCTTCTGGTACCTCCCCCACAAAGGGTTAAAGTTTTAAATAACCAAAACCGAAATAAACATCCGGTTATATTCAAATTACACGCATCACAATATTTTTAATGGCCGAAGGTCTGGTGTGTTGATGGGATATATCGGTCCACTCCATCTAGTACCTCCCCCACAAAGGGTCGCAATTTTGAATAATTATAACTCTTATAACATGTGAAATAAGAGTCAAATTGTGTTCAAATTTCACACGTCCCATTATTTCTACCAACTGGACATCTAATGTGAAGAGGGGATATATCGGTTCACTCCTTTTGGTACCTCCCCCACATAGGGTCAAAATTTTGAATATTCCTGAAGTTCATAAAATGTGAGATTAACATCCGATTCCATTCAGACTTGGTAAAGACAATATTTCCATCAATACAAGATCTGATGGTAGAGATCGAACCGGAGATGGGACATATCGGTCTACCCCCTCTGGTACCTCCCTCATAATGCGACAAAATTTTGAATAGCCATGAAGCCCGTAAATCGTGAAATGAGCATCCGATTCCTTTTAAACTCGTCATATCTCAATATTTCTATCAACATATGACCTGGTATGAAAATGGAATATGTAGTAATACTCCTTCCGGTACTTCCCCCATAGGTGGTCAAATTTTTGAAAAATTATATCTCCCATAAAATGAGAAATACGCATCAGATTCCTTTCAAATTTCACATATCCCGAAATTTCTTGTTACACAAGATTTGATGTGGAGATGAGATATATCGGAACTATCCTTCTGATACCTCCCCATAACTAATCAAAAATTTGAATAATTATATCTCTCATATAATGCGAAATAAGCATCCGATTACCTTTAAATTGCATATGTTTCAATATTTTCCCAAGTTCTGTTGTGCAAATTATAGATATCGGCCTACTACTTCTTGTACCTCTGTACTGAGTGAGATAAAAAAAACTGCAACAATGTCAAACGCCATAATTTTTACATTCTTTTAATTTTATTGAATGAAAACAAAACACACGTTGCCGAATGCTGCTCTGCGGTATTTTAGCCCATTCCCGGCGAAGCGCTTTCTTGAGGTGATCGACACTTTGGTATTTTTTAGCGCCAACCTTGCTTTCCAAAATAGTCCAGATACAATAGTCCAACGGATTGGTATCCGGAGATTTTGGTGGCCATTGTGCGCTGGAAATGAAACGAGGAACCTCATTTTGTAACCATTCTTGGGTGGCGCGTTCTGAATGCGATGGTGCTGAGTCCTGTTGGAATGTTCAAGGCTTTAATACACCCTCCAGAATATTTTCGAGATAATATTCGGCCACGGTCAATTAATATGAGCGGAGAGCGACCATTGGCTGTTATGGCGGCCCACATCATCACCATGGCCGGCGCTTGAGTTCTGGTGCACATATTCAGCTGACCTCTTTGGCAAGTAAACACTGTCATTTCGTTTGTTTACAAACTGCTAGACAACGAATGTTTTCTCATCGGATAAAACCGAATTCGGCAGTTCACCACTTTCGGCCAAGCGAAGCAACTCTTTAGCTCTTCTGACTTTTTGGAATTTCAATGGCTTTACCCCGAGCTCATTTTTCAATATTTGCGAAATGGAATATTGCGATATGTTCAGCTCACAAGCCATTTTTCGGGCTCTGCGACGCCAGTTTCGATCATGTCGCTTCTTTACTTTTCGAAATATTTTTGCTGATGTTGCTGTTTTCTTCCGTCCACTTCCTTGACATCGGGCTACGCTACCAGTTTCACGGTAACGAGCGATGGTACGAGACACAAAAGATTTATTCACATTTAAATGCTGGAGTGCTCTAACGATAGCCACTTGTGGTTTTCCTGCCAAGTATAAAGATATTACACTATCACGCTTGAATGCCATCACGAAAAATTTTTTTTATGGAAAATTCTCACCAAAATGATTTTGTACACTTGTGAACAATATAATGAGCTGTCACTGGAATAATTTTAGAAATAGCAGCAGTCTGTAGTTGGTTGCACTTTTTTCATATCACCCTGTACATATTACGTATGGTGGAGTGTATAAAAAGTTGATGGTATCAGAAGAAGTGGTTCGATATTGCCCATCTCCGAACTCGATCTAAGTTTGACAATAATATTACGATGTACCAAAATTGGATCAAATCAAATACTTCCTTTGAGAATTATCGTGCGCACCATCCATCCAGCTAGCCAGACAGACTGACGGACATCGCTAGATCGACTCCAAATGTCCTGAAACGGATTTGGCCCAAAAAGACCTAGGGTTTAAAACTGTTATTTCGATGAATTCTTAAATATTTTAAAATGGCCATAACTCCTTAAATATTTAATTTTCATCGTTTTTAGCTATTATTTGTATTCACTTTTCTAAGCATGAATTCCTAAATATTTTAAAATGGCCATAACTCCTTAAATATTGAGTTTTCAGCGTTTTTAGCTATTATTTCTGATCACTTTTTTAAGCATGAATTCCTCAATATTTTAAAATGGCCATAATTCCTTAAATATTGAGTTTTCAGCAGTCAAATGGCTGTTCACTTTTTTAAGCATGAATTCTTAAATATTTTAAAATGGCCATAACTCCTTAAATATTGAGTTTTCAGTAGTCAAATGGCTGAGGGTATACAAATGACCTTTGAATGGTATTCTATGTATAAAAGCCTTAAAACCCCCTAGATTTACATAAAACACAATTTGTTTTTTCTTTTTGTTAATTTCAATTAATTATTTATTTTTTTTTATATATAATAATAATTTGTCAGTTATTAATTATACACTTAGACATTAGGGGGGTTCAGCTAAATTTATGATTTTCATTATTTATCATCATCATTTATCGTTTCAATCTTCGTCATCTTCGTCAATGTCTTATAGATTATTTCATAATTATTTATTATATTTTCTTTTTTTTTTATATTTATATAAAAGAAGTAATTATGTACAAAAAGTGTTGTTTAAGTGTATGTGTTTTGTTATTATATATTTTAATTTATTTTAATTAATTATTAATATTATCAACTACGCTAAACAATGTTGTAGAAAAAATTTAAACGAAATTGAGAAATTTCATATAACATTAGCATGGTTGTTTAAAAAAATTAGGCATTTACGGTCTCTTGAGGGTTTTTTTTCGCATATATAAAAATTAAGACCTTTATTTTTATAAAAAAAAGTTTTAAATTTAAAAATGAACAATTTTTTTCTTTTTTTAATTAAGCACCAATGCCATATTATATGGTTCCTCCATTTCATTTTTTCATCAGGGTTTACTATTTGAGTATTATTTTATTTTGTATTTTTTCTCAGTGTATTTTATTGATTTGCTTTCGTTAATATTTTTTTTTTATAATAAATTTAACATGTTCTTTTAGGTTGTTGGTTTTATTTTTAAATTTATGTATTCGTTTATATATTTATTTGCTTACTATGTATGATTGCGTTTTTAAATTGTTTATTGTTTTGTAGTTATTTTTTTTTTTTTTTCAATATTATTTATTAACAAAATATTTGGTTTTTTGTTTTCCATTTTTTATAGATAGAAATGCGTTCCCATAATTCCTTTTTTGTTTTCTGGAATAAAAAAATATTTTCTATTTTTGTGTTTTTTTTTCGAGAGTAGTAAAAATTCAATTGTGTGTGTGTTTCTATGAGTTTTTCTATAGAAAATGCAAATAAAATGGATCGGATTAAAAATTAGACTAGGAGGTTGTTTCTTCTTCTTTTTCGTTATATAAAAAAACTCGTTAAATGCCAGTGACATATTCTTGTTGTGAAACCTTTTCATGTGAAAGTAATGAGCGGGTGAGGAAAAAATTGAATCCTAATTTTTTTATTACAATTTTTTTTATTACAAGAACATGTGTTAAACGGAAAACGGGGCAAAAATGGTCGCTATCAGAAAAAAAAAATATTAATTCAAAAAATTTATCTATTATACCTTCTGTCATGCGGAATTTAAACTTTAACCAAATCAGTTATTCTTGAAGTTTTGAAAAGTTGTAGTTAATGTTACATCCTATTCAGTTGAAAAATTTGGTTCGGACCTTCGAGCGCCATTTACTATGTCAAGCAGTGACACTTTTTAGCATTTAACTTTTAAAAATATAAATAAGTACAAAAGCTGTAAGTTCGGCCGGGCCGAACTTTGAATACCCTCCACCATTTGGAACGAATTTGGCAATTATCAAAAACAATAAAATCCGTAAAATTGTGTTAAAATCTTAAAAATATCCGAATGTAGCTATTATATTAGGGTCTATACGACGAAATGGACCTGCATAGGTAACTTTTGTCATAAGCCATTGCATATTCAAATGCGAAACTTAAAAAAAAAATCGAAGAATAATGTAGCTAAAATCATCGAAATGCCAAATATAGGGAGGTACCGTTATATGGGGGGCTATATGAAGACGTGGACCTGCACAGACAATCTCCTGTCATAGGCTGTAGTATCCATTACGAACATCAAATACCAAATTTGAAATAATTCCGGTAAATAATGTCGCTAAAATCATCTAAATGTCGAATATCAGGAGGTACCGTTATATGGGGGCTATGCGAAGACGTGGACCTGCACAGACAATCTCCCGTCATAGGCTGTAGTATTCATTTCGAACTTCAAATACCAAATTTGAAACAATTCCCGTGAATAATGTCGCTAAAATCATCAAAATGTCGAATATCAGGAGGTACCGTTATATGGGGGCTATACCAAAACGT